>NC_140962.1:11806964-11878464 GCF_056783735.1 Eptatretus burgeri | reverse complement strand
CGTTGTCTAGTAACGGGACTTTGAAATTTTTGAAAAAATCCGAAAAATATTTATATATGTATTTTTTTCGAAAATCAAAAATCGGCTTCCGCTCTTTTATGCGCACTATAATCAACCTCTTTGTCAAAAATGTTCAGCCCTTCCATCAAAAACTGTATGACTAGTATGCAATTATAAATCGACCACCCATGTCGCCTACCGGCTTGTTTGTTTTCTTGTTTGTTTGTCCGGGTGATATCTCAGACGTCCTTTGAACGAGGAAGCTGAAATTTGGGTACACTCGTGAACAAGTGCTTTGGACTTTTTTTTTTTTTTGATTTATCAATTGATTAATTATTTAATTATTATCGATTCATTATTTATTTATTTTCTTTCTCATCTGGGCAATATCTCAGGCACCTGTTAACTGAGGAAGCTGATATTTGAACACAACATTGACCAAGTGATTAAAAGAAAAAAAATTGTATACATAGTATTATGTACAAGCCAGGGTGTGTGCCTCCATGTGTGTGACTGACTGACTGACTGACTGACACATACTGACATTTAAATATACTAGTGCATGCCCGTACGTGCGTGGCCATACGTGCGTGGCTGTATGTGCAAAAAAAAAAAAAATCTTTCAAACCACGTGCCAGAAACAACAACCACACAGGCCGTTCCTTCGCTCTCGCATGCCCGTACGTGCGTGCCCGTACGTGCGTGGCCGTACGTAATTGTGACGTCACATCAAACGAAGAAGAAGAGTTGTGACGTCAATCGTGCAAAAAAAAAAAAGAAGAATTGTGACGTCATAGCACCGTGTCCTATCATTGGTTGGTAAATAAATGGCCGTCACTTGGGAACCCCTTGTCCGATCAATATCAAACCTTGAAAAGGCACATCCACAGGGCCCCAGCAATATACCTGGCAAATTCAATTAGATCGGACCAGTGGTTGTCGAGAAACAGTGGTCACACACACACACACACACACACACACACACACACACACACACACACACACACACACACACACACACACACACACACACACACACACACACACACACACACACACACACACACACTGCTGGAATTATAGATAGATATATGTATATCGTGGGAGATGCAGGCCAATTTGATCATGGTGGAGTATTTCTGCTGCAACAACAGGCCTTGACCTTAACTCTGCTAAGACAAGGGTTCCACATTCGATATGTTTTGGAGGGAGATTTTCTTTTTTTGACCAACGGCTCCAATGACAGCTCCAATTGGTCATTTAGTGGTGGGGAGAAATTGGCATGCTGGCTCCGGGACTGCAAATTCGTTACTTAGGCACTGACATCAGACCGACTTCAATTGAATTAGATTGAAAGAAATTGGTTCGATTTTATGCCTGGTGTTGGCTTAATGGTTAGGGTGGTGGGCTTGGGATCCTAGGGTCCTGAGTTCAAACCCCATCCGGCTGTTGAATTCATACCAGGTGGGGTTGACTCGGCCTGTCATCCTTCCGAAGTCGGCAAAATGAGTGCCAGCTTGCTGGTATACTGTATCGGAGTGGCGACCCGTTCGGGATTGTGCCCAATAGCCAAGGAGACTGCTTAGGCAGCACCAATGCTTTGCACAGAGTATGGTCCCAATGGATGGATGGATGGATTCGATTTTGATGAAGATCCGAATCTGGATACTAGAATGTTTTCAGTGATTCTTCACCATTGAGTGAGAGGGCCAAAAATTATATGCAGCACGATATCTCAAAAAGTTATGTCCGGCTTCGGATGACAGTTTCTGGACAGGTTGGTTGTGTGACAAGGACATATTGATTCGATTTTGGTGAAGCTCCGGATTCAGATACAATTTTTTTTTTTAATTTTTAAAGTGATTCTTCATCAATGAGAGACTGGGCCAACAACTGTTTATTTCCAATAGTTGGGGACGGATTCGGACGAAACTTGGTGGACGAGTTGGGTGGGTGACGAGACCAAGCCGATTAGACTTTGGTTAAGGTCTGGTTGCAAATCCAGTCCAGAAGTGGGATACGCAACGTAAACTGATCAGACTGGTGGAGGTTTGCGCTCTACCGAACACCGTTCTAGGTTTTACATGAATCTGGAATCGAGAAGAATAAATACACAACGAGGATTTTTATGATGAAGCTATTACGATTTAGAATCATGAATATAGTACAGAATGGGTATAACCCACATCTGCAGCTGATTTGTAAACCTGTGAAGTGCTCACCAGTCATTACAAATACAGGTGCCTATCTATGACAATGATATATGTGTGTGATGTTGGTGTGAAATTTGGACAATTCCAGTATGTAAGTGAGGATGATAAGTTCCATTTTGGAAGCAAGTCAGATGATACATAAGTAAGATAGATGACAAATATATTACATGATAAGTGATGATGTTGGTTAAAAATTTTTTGTAAAATCAACGATGTGATCATTGTTTCTTGATCTACACACATTGTTTGTAATTGGGTTCAACCATTCAACACAACAAGCATATTTTGGAGAATAAAATTATTTAAAATATTATGAGTATCTAAAATAAAATACCAGCAGGTGGTACCTTCTGATGTGGTGTGGTCTGCATAGTCACTGTTCTTCCTCAGCTTCATGGTGTATCTCCTTGAGAGGGAGGCATTGATCACTCGACTTTTTGATGTGGAACCTTGTTGTACTAAGGAAGGGAAAAGTATACCTGCAGTTATCGATGCAGGTGGCATTGCGAATTAGCATGCCAGAACAAGAAAGCAATGACCTGCCATCAGAATATCTTATCTGTCATACATGAAAGGGAGGTCATGTTCAAAAAAAATTAATGGAGCTCTATGAGGTCGTTTCTGATTGGGTGGATGAGGGAAGTGCAGTAAATGGAGTTGTGATGTTTTTAAGTTTGGTGTGTGTGTGTGTGTGTGTGTGTGTGTGTGTGTGTGTGTGTGTGTGTGTGTGTGTGTGTGTGTGTGTGTGTGTGTGTGCCCGATAAAGATGATGTTGCCCACAGGCCACAGCATGTCGTCAAACTTTCTCTTTGGACGCTTCATCGTCCAAGCTGAAGCTCCCATCATTCCTCATTTTGAACTCATTCTGGCAGCTTTGAATGAGGAGCGTGTGGAAGTTGTGGATATTACCCAGCTTGTCTCTTTCTTGTAACTCAATCTAAGAAAAGTCAAAGAACGGTGGTTGTTATTATGGAAAGGGGGCATGTCTTTATTAAATATTTATTAAATGGCAGTGGAAGTGTGGAGGAGGTGGGAGGTTGGGTGTGAGATGTAAATAAGCTTGAAAGAAGGTAAACTATTTTGAGAGGAAAAATCACAAAGAAAATGAGACGGTCAGGGCGGGATGTATCAGACTGTGAAAAAGGGAGGTGGGGGAAGGAGGTGGAATGGGTAAAAAGTTGATATTCTGCCATTTTCAGAAGTTTCAGAAAGGGAAGTCTGTTGGTGGTGTTCTTCCCCTCATGGGTTGTGGTACTGGTTGACTTATATAAGCACAATGAGGTGGTGGCACATGTTGTTATGCACCACAGCAAATTTGGATTCCAATATCGCTTTGTGAAGGACAAGCTGCACAATGTCCTCAACATATTGTTCTTTGTTGATATCGAGGAGCTTGATCTTATTGATGAGCTGGTCAAAAATATTCTGGTGTTATTTTATTAAGGACAGAACAAACCTGTCCAATTACATCCTTAAGGAAGAAAATGGGAGTAAAAATGGGGGGGGGGGTGGGGGGGTTGTTAGTGAGGAGTGAAATTAATAAATGGGTTAAAAAAAGCAAAGTATTTTTACCTCCACCACCAAAGGTGAAGGACGTTATGTTTTCACTCCTCTTTCTCTGTCTGTGTGTCTGTCTGTTTGTCCGTATGTCTGTCTGCTGGATATCTCAAAAAATTGTGGACGGATCCGGATGAAATTTTGTGTGCAGGTTGGATGTGTGACAAGGACGAACTGATCAGATTTTTTGGTGAAGATTCGGATCCGGATGCGACTGCTAGAATTTTTTCAGTGATTCTTCACCATTGAGAGATTGGGCCAAAACGATAAAGAATTGTATAGCATCTGACTATTAGAATTTTTGACAGTGTAGGAGTAAACGTACATTACAGGTGTAGATTTTTGACAGGGTCGGAGTAAACGTACATTAGAGGTGGAGATTTTTGACAGTCGGAGTAAATGTGCATTCGAGGTGTAAATTTTTGACAGTGTCGGAGTAAATGTACATTTGACGTGTAGATTTTTGACAGTGTTGGAGTAAATGTACATTTGATGTGGAGATTTTTGACAGTGTCGGAGTAAATGTACATTTGACGTGTAGATTTTTGACAGTGTCGGAGTAAATGTACATTTGACGTGTAGATTTTTGACAGTGTTGGAGTAAATGTACATTTGATGTGGAGATTTTTGACAGTGTTGGAGTAAATGTACATTACAGGTGTAGATTTTTGACAGTGTTGGAGTTAACGTACATTACAGGTGTAGATTTTTGACAGTGTCAGAGTAAACGTACATTAGAGGTGTAGATTTTTGACAGTGTCAGAGTAAACCTACATTAGAGGTGTAGATTTTTGACAGTGTCGGAGTAAACGTACATTACATGTGTAGATTTTTGACAGTGTAGGAGTAAACGTACATTTGAGGTGTAGATTTTTGACAGTGTAGGAGTAAATGTACATTACAGGTGTATATTTTTGACAGTGTTGGAGTAAACGTACATTACAGATGTAGATTTTTGACAGCGTAGGAGTAAATGTACATTAGAGGTGTAGATTTTTGACAGTGTCGGAAGAAACGTACATTTGATGTGTAGATTTTTGACAGTGTCGGAGATTTTTGACATAGTACATTCGATGTGTAGATTTTTGACAGTGTTGGAGTAAACGTACATTACAGGTGTAGATTTTTGACAGTGTAAACGTACATGGTGTAGATTTTTGACAGTGTTGGAGTAAACGTACATTACAGGTGTAGATTTTTGACAGTGTCAGAGTAAACCTACATTAGAGGTGTAGATTTTTGACAGTGTCGGAGTAAACGTACATTTGAGGTGTAGATTTTTGACAGTGTAGGAGTAAACGTACATTACAGGTGTAGATTTTTGACAGTGTCGGAGTAAACGTACATTTGAGGTGTAGATTTTTGACAGCGTAGGAGTAAATGTACATTAGAGGTGTAGATTTTTGACAGTGTCGGAAGAAACGTACATTTGATGTGTAGATTTTTGACAGTGTTGGAGTAAACGTGCATTACAGTTGTAGATTTTTGACAGTGTTGGAGTCAACGTACATTACAGGTGTAGATTTTTGACAGTGTTGGAGTAAATGTACATTACAGGTGTAGATTTTTGACAGTGTCGGAAGAAACGTACATTTGATGTGTAGATGTTTGACAGTGTTGGAGTAAACGTGCATTACAGTTGTAGATTTTTGACAGTGTTGGAGTCAACGTACATTGCAGGTGTAGATTTTTGACAGTGTTGGAGTAAACGTACATTTGATGTGTAGATTTTTGACAGTGTTGGAGTAAACGTACATTTGATGTGTAGATTTTTGACAGGTGTAGACATTTTAGACAGTGACAGTGTGGAGTAAACGTACATTACAGGTGTAGATTTTTGACAGTGTAGAGTTACATTAGAGGTGTAGATTTTTGACAGTGTCGGAGTAAACGTACATTTGAGGTGTAGATTTTTGACAGTGTAGGAGTAAACGTACATTACAGGTGTAGATTTTTGACAGTGTCGGAGTAAACGTACATTTGAGGTGTAGATTTTTGACAGTGTAGGAGTAAACGTACATTACAGGTGTAGATTTTTGACAGTGTTGGAGTAAACGTACATTTGATGTGTAGATTTTTGACAGTGTAGGAGTAAACGTACATTACAGGTGTAGATTTTTGACAGTGTAGGAGTAAACGTACATTAGAGGTGTAGATTTTTGACAGAATAGGAGTAAACGTACATTACAGGTGTAGATTTTTGACAGTGTAGGAGTAAACGTACATTACAGGTGTAGATTTTTGACAGTGTTGGAGTAAACGTGCATTACAGTTGTAGATTTTTGACAGTGTTGGAGTCAGCGTACATTGCAGGTGTAGATTTTTGACAGTGTTGGAGTAAACGTACATTTGATGTGTAGATTTTTGACAGTGTTGGAGTAAACGTACATTACAGGTGTAGATTTTTGACAGTGTTGGAGTAAACGTACATTAGAGGTGTAGATTTTTGTCAGTGTCGGAGGAAACGTGCATTAGAGGTGTAGATTTTTGACAGTGTTGGAGTAAATGTACATTAGAGGTGTAGATTTTTGACAGTGTCGGAGGAAACGTACATTTGATGTGTATTTTTGACAGTGTGACATTTGAGGTGTAGATTTTTGACAGTGTCAGAGGAGATTTTTGAACGTACATTACAGGTGTAGATTTTTGACAGTGTAGGAGTCATTACATTACAGGTGTAGATTTTTGACAGTGTAGGAGTAAACGTACATTACAGGTGTAGATTTTTGACAGTGTAGGAGTAAACGTACATTACAGGTGAGGTGTAGATTTTTGACAGTGTAGGAGTAAACGTACATTACAGGTGTAGATTTTTGACAGTGTTGGAGTAAACGTACATTAGAGGTGTAGATTTTTGTCAGTGTCGGAGGAAACGTGCATTAGAGGTGTAGATTTTTGACAGTGTTGGAGTAAATGTACATTAGAGGTGTAGATTTTTGACAGTGTTGGAGTAAACGTACATTACAGGTGTAGATTTTTGACAGTGTAGGAGTAAACGTACATTAGAGGTGTAGATTTTTGACAGAATAGGAGTAAACGTACATTACAGGTGTAGATTTTTGACAGAATAGGAGTAAACGTACATTACAGGTGTAGATTTTTGACAGAATAGGAGTAAACGTACATTACAGGTGTAGATTTTTGACAGTGTTGGAGTCAACGTACATTGCAGGTGTAGATTTTTGACAGTGTTGGAGTAAACGTACATTTGATGTGTAGATTTTTGACAGTGTTGGAGTAAACGTACATTACAGGTGTAGATTTTTGACAGTGTTGGAGTAAACGTACATTACAGGTGTAGATTTTTGTCAGTGTCGGAGGAAACGTGCATTAGAGGTGTAGATTTTTGACAGTGTTGGAGTAAATGTACATTAGAGGTGTAGATTTTTGACAGTGTCGGAGTAAACGTACATTTGAGGTGTAGATTTTTGTCAGTGTAGGAGTAAACGTACATTACAGGTGTAGATTTTTGACAGTGTTGGAGTAAACGTACATATTGTAGATGTGTAGATTTTTGACAGTGTAGGAGTGACAGTGTACATTACAGTACATTACAGGTGTAGATTTTTGACAGTGTACGTACATTATGTAGATTTTTGACAGTGTTGGAGTATGTAGTAGATTTTTGACAGTGTAGGAGTACGTATGTAGATTTTTGACAGTGTAGTACATTACAGGTGTAGATTTTTGACAGTGTTGGAGTAAACGTACATTATGTGTAGATTTTTGACAGTGTAGGAGTAAACGTACATTACAGGTGTAGATTTTTGACAGTGTAGGAGTAAACGTACATTACAGGTGTAGATTTTTGACAGTGTAGATTTTTGACAGTGTTGGAGTAAACGTACAGTTGTAGATTTTTGACAGTGTTGGAGTAAACGTACATTACAGGTGTAGATTTTTGACAGTGTTGGAGTAAACGTACATTACAGGTGTAGATTTTTGACAGTGTTGGAGTAAACGTACATTACAGGTGTAGATTTTTGACAGTGTTGGAGTAAACGTACATTACAGGTGTAGATTTTTGACAGTGTTGGAGTAAACGTACATTGCAGGTGTAGATTTTTGACAGTGTTGGAGTAAACGTACATTACAGGTGTAGATTTTTGACAGTGTTGGAGTAAACGTACATTACAGGTGTAGATTTTTGACAGTGTTGGAGTAAACGTACATTACAGGTGTAGATTTTTGACAGTGTAGGAGTAAACGTACATCACAGGAGTAGATTTTTGACAGTGTTCGGAGTAAACGTACATTTGAGGTGTAGATTTTTGACAGTGTAGGAGTAAACGTACATTACAGGTGTAGATTTTTGACAGTGTTGGAGTAAACGTACATTTGATGTGTAGATTTTTGACAGTGTTGGAGTAAACGTACATTACAGGTGTAGATTTTTGACAGTGTAGGAGTAAACGTACATTACAGGTGTAGATTTTTGACAGTGTCGGAGTAAACGTACATTTGAGGTGTAGATTTTTGACAGTGTAGGAGTAAACGTACATTACAGGTGTAGATTTTTGACAGTGTTGGAGTAAACGTACATTTGATGTGTAGATTTTTGACAGTGTAGGAGTAAACGTACATTACAGGTGTAGATTTTTGACAGTGTAGGAGTAAACGTACATTAGAGGTGTAGATTTTTGACAGAATAGGAGTAAACGTACATTACAGGTGTAGATTTTTGACAGTGTAGGAGTAAACGTACATTACAGGTGTAGATTTTTGACAGTGTTGGAGTAAACGTGCATTACAGTTGTAGATTTTTGACAGTGTTGGAGTCAGCGTACATTGCAGGTGTAGATTTTTGACAGTGTTGGAGTAAACGTACATTTGATGTGTAGATTTTTGACAGTGTTGGAGTAAACGTACATTACAGGTGTAGATTTTTGACAGTGTTGGAGTAAACGTACATTAGAGGTGTAGATTTTTGTCAGTGTCGGAGGAAATGTGCATTAGAGGTGTAGATTTTTGACAGTGTTGGAGTAAATGTACATTAGAGGTGTAGATTTTTGACAGTGTCGGAGGAAACGTACATTTGATGTGTAAATTTTTGACAGTGTCGGAGCAAACGTACATTTGAGGTGTAGATTTTTGACAGTGTCAGAGGAAACGTACATTTGATGTGTATATTTTTGACAGTGTAGGAGTAAACGTACATTACAGGTGTAGAATTTTGACAGTGTCAGAGTAAACGTACATTAGAGGTGTAGATTTTTGACAGTGTCGGAGTAAACGTACATTTGAGGTGTAGATTTTTGACAGTGTAGGAGTAAACGTACATTACAGGTGTAGATTTTTGACAGTGTCGGAGTAAACGTACATTTGAGGTGTAGATTTTTGACAGTGTAGGAGTAAACGTACATTACAGGTGTAGATTTTTGACAGTGTTGGAGTAAACGTACATTTGATGTGTAGATTTTTGACAGTGTTGGAGTAAACGTACATTACAGGTGTAGATTTTTGACAGTGTAGGAGTAAACGTACATTAGAGGTGTAGATTTTTGACAGAATAGGAGTAAACGTACATTACAGGTGTAGATTTTTGACAGTGTAGGAGTAAACGTACATTACAGGTGTAGATTTTTGACAGTGTTGGAGTAAACGTGCATTACAGTTGTAGATTTTTGACAGTGTTGGAGTCAACGTACATTGCAGGTGTAGATTTTTGACAGTGTTGGAGTAAACGTACATTTGATGTGTAGATTTTTGACAGTGTTGGAGTAAATGTACATTACAGGTGTAGATTTTTGACAGTGTTGGAGTAAACGTACATTAGAGGTGTAGATTTTTGTCAGTGTCGGAGGAAACGTGCATTAGAGGTGTAGATTTTTGACAGTGTTGGAGTAAATGTACATTAGAGGTGTAGATTTTTGACAGTGTCGGAGGAAACGTACATTCGATGTGTAAATTTTTGACAGTGTCGGAGCAAACGTACATTTGAGGTGTAGATTTTTGACAGTGTCAGAGGAAACGTACATTTGATGTGTATATTTTTGACAGTGTAGGAGTAAACGTACATTACAGGTGTAGAATTTTGACAGTGTCGGAGTAAACGTACATTTGAGGTGTAGATTTTTGACAGTGTCGGAGTAAACGTACATTTGAGGTGTAGATTTTTGACAGTGTCGGAGTAAACGTACATTTGAGGTGTAGATTTTTGACAGTGTAGGAGTAAACGTACATTACAGGTGTAGATTTTTGACAGTGTAGGAGTAAACGTACATTTGATGTGTAGATTTTTGACAGTGTAGGAGTAAACGTACATTACAGGTGTAGATTTTTGACAGTGTTGGAGTAAACGTACATTTGATGTGTAGATTTTTGACAGTGTAGGAGTAAACGTACATTACAGGTGTAGATTTTTGACAGTGTAGGAGTAAACGTACATTTGAGGTGTAGATTTTTGACAGTGTAGGAGTAAACGTACATTAGAGGTGTAGATTTTTGACAGAATAGGAGTAAACGTACATTACAGGTGTAGATTTTTGACAGTGTCGGAAGAAACGTACATTTGATGTGTAGATGTTTGACAGTGTTGGAGTAAACGTGCATTACAGTTGTAGATTTTTGACAGTGTTGGAGTCAACGTACATTGCAGGTGTAGATGTTTGACAGTGTTGGAGTAAACGTGCATTACAGTTGTAGATTTTTGACAGTGTTGGAGTAAACGTACATTTGATGTGTAGATTTTTTGACAGTGTTGGAGTAAACGTACATTACAGGTGTAGATTTTTGACAGTGTTGGAGTAAACGTACATTAGAGGTGTAGATTTTTGACAGTGTCAGAGTAAACCTACATTAGAGGTGTAGATTTTTGACAGTGTAGGAGTAAACGTACATTACAGGTGTAGATTTTTGACAGTGTCGGAGTAAACGTACATTTGAGGTGTAGATTTTTGACAGCGTAGGAGTAAATGTACATTAGAGGTGTAGATTTTTGACAGTGTCGGAAGAAACGTACATTTGATGTGTAGATTTTTGACAGTGTTGGAGTAAACGTGCATTACAGTTGTAGATTTTTGACAGTATGCGAGTAAACGTACATGTGAGGTGTAGATTTTTGAGTTGGTAGGAGTAAACGTACATTACAGGTGTAGATTTTTGACAGTGTAGGAGTAAACGTACATTACAGGTGTAGATTTTTGACAGTGTTGGAGTAAACGTGCATTACAGTTGTAGATTTTTGACAGTGTTGGAGTCAACGTACATTGCAGGTGTAGATTTTTGACAGTGTTGGAGTAAACGTACATTTGATGTGTAGATTTTTGACAGTGTTGGAGTAAACGTACATTACAGGTGTAGATTTTTGACAGTGTTGGAGTAAACGTACATTAGAGGTGTAGATTTTTGTCAGTGTCGGAGGAAACGTGCATTAGAGGTGTAGATTTTTGACAGTGTTGGAGTAAATGTACATTAGAGGTGTAGATTTTTGACAGTGTCGGAGGAAACGTACATTTGATGTGTAGATTTTTGACAGTGTAGGAGTAAACGTACATTACAGGTTTAGATTTTTGACAGTGTTGGAGTAAACGTACATTTGATGTGTAGATTTTTGACAGTGTTGGAGTAAACGTACATTACAGGTGTAGATTTTTGACAGTGTTGGAGTAAACGTACATTAGAGGTGTAGATTTTTGACAGTGTCAGAGTAAACGTACATTAGAGGTGTAGATTTTTGACAGTGTCGGAGTAAACGTACATTTGAGGTGTAGATTTTTGACAGTGTAGGAGTAAACGTACATTACAGGTGTAGATTTTTGACAGTGTTGGAGTAAACGTACATTTGATGTGTAGATTTTTGACAGTGTAGGAGTAAACGTACATTACAGGTGTAGATTTTTGACAGTGTAGGAGTAAACGTACATTAGAGGTGTAGATTTTTGACAGAATAGGAGTAAACGTACATTACAGGTGTAGATTTTTGACAGTGTAGGAGTAAACGTACATTACAGGTGTAGATTTTTGACAGTGTTGGAGTAAACGTGCATTACAGTTGTAGATTTTTGACAGTGTTGGAGTCAGCGTACATTGCAGGTGTAGATTTTTGACAGTGTTGGAGTAAACGTACATTTGATGTGTAGATTTTTGACAGTGTTGGAGTAAACGTACATTACAGGTGTAGATTTTTGACAGTGTTGGAGTAAACGTACATTAGAGGTGTAGATTTTTGTCAGTGTCGGAGGAAACGTGCATTAGAGGTGTAGATTTTTGACAGTGTTGGAGTAAATGTACATTAGAGGTGTAGATTTTTGACAGTGTTGGAGTAAACGTACATTACAGGTGTAGATTTTTGACAGTGTAGGAGTAAACGTACATTAGAGGTGTAGATTTTTGACAGTGTTGGAGTAAACGTACATTTGATGTGTAGATTTTTGACAGTGTAGGAGTAAACGTACATTACAGGTGTAGATTTTTGACAGTGTAGGAGTAAACGTACATTAGAGGTGTAGATTTTTGACAGAATAGGAGTAAACGTACATTACAGGTGTAGATTTTTGACAGTGTAGGAGTAAACGTACATTACAGGTGTAGATTTTTGACAGTGTTGGAGTAAACGTACATTACAGGTGTAGATTTTTGACAGTGTAGGAGTAAACGTACATTACAGGTGTAGATTTTTGACAGTGTTGGAGTAAACGTGCATTACAGTTGTAGATTTTTGACAGTGTTGGAGTCAACGTACATTGCAGGTGTAGATTTTTGACAGTGTTGGAGTAAACGTACATTTGATGTGTAGATTTTTGACAGTGTTGGAGTAAACGTACATTACAGGTGTAGATTTTTGACAGTGTTGGAGTAAACGTACATTACAGGTGTAGATTTTTGACAGTGTCAGAGTAAACCTACATTAGAGGTGTAGATTTTTGACAGTGTCGGAGTAAACGTACATTAGAGGTGTAGATTTTTGACAGTGTAGGAGTAAACGTACATTACAGGTGTAGATTTTTGACAGTGTAGGAGTAAACGTACATTACAGGTGTAGATTTTTGACAGTGTTGGAGTAAACGTACATTACAGGTGTAGATTTTTGACAGTGTAGGAGTAAACGTACATTACAGGTGTAGATTTTTGACAGTGTCGGAGTAAACGTACATTTGAGGTGTAGATTTTTGACAGTGTAGGAGTAAACGTACATTACAGGTGTAGATTTTTGACAGTGTTGGAGTAAACGTACATTTGATGTGTAGATTTTTGACAGTGTTGGAGTAAACGTACATTACAGGTGTAGATTTTTGACAGTGTAGGAGTAAACGTACATTAGAGGTGTAGATTTTTGACAGAATAGGAGTAAACGTACAT
Source organism: Eptatretus burgeri (assembly GCF_056783735.1). NCBI lineage: Eukaryota > Metazoa > Chordata > Myxini > Myxiniformes > Myxinidae > Eptatretus > Eptatretus burgeri. The sequence continues at coordinate 11,865,394 of NC_140962.1, read as the reverse complement.
TACAGGTGTAGATTTTTGACAGTGTAGGAGTAAACGTACATTACAGGTGTAGATTTTTGACAGTGTTGGAGTAAACGTGCATTACAGTTGTAGATTTTTGACAGTGTTGGAGTCAGCGTACATTGCAGGTGTAGATTTTTGACAGTGTTGGAGTAAACGTACATTTGATGTGTAGATTTTTGACAGTGTTGGAGTAAACGTACATTACAGGTGTAGATTTTTGACAGTGTTGGAGTAAACGTACATTAGAGGTGTAGATTTTTGTCAGTGTCGGAGGAAACGTGCATTAGAGGTGTAGATTTTTGACAGTGTTGGAGTAAATGTACATTAGAGGTGTAGATTTTTGACAGTGTCGGAGGAAACGTACATTTGATGTGTAAATTTTTGACAGTGTCGGAGCAAACGTACATTTGAGGTGTAGATTTTTGACAGTGTCAGAGGAAACGTACATTTGATGTGTATATTTTTGACAGTGTAGGAGTAAACGTACATTACAGGTGTAGAATTTTGACAGTGTCAGAGTAAACGTACATTAGAGGTGTAGATTTTTGACAGTGTCGGAGTAAACGTACATTTGAGGTGTAGATTTTTGACAGTGTAGGAGTAAACGTACATTACAGGTGTAGATTTTTGACAGTGTCGGAGTAAACGTACATTTGAGGTGTAGATTTTTGACAGTGTAGGAGTAAACGTACATTACAGGTGTAGATTTTTGACAGTGTTGGAGTAAACGTACATTTGATGTGTAGATTTTTGACAGTGTTGGAGTAAACGTACATTACAGGTGTAGATTTTTGACAGTGTAGGAGTAAACGTACATTAGAGGTGTAGATTTTTGACAGAATAGGAGTAAACGTACATTACAGGTGTAGATTTTTGACAGTGTAGGAGTAAACGTACATTACAGGTGTAGATTTTTGACAGTGTTGGAGTAAACGTGCATTACAGTTGTAGATTTTTGACAGTGTTGGAGTCAACGTACATTGCAGGTGTAGATTTTTGACAGTGTTGGAGTAAACGTACATTTGATGTGTAGATTTTTGACAGTGTTGGAGTAAATGTACATTACAGGTGTAGATTTTTGACAGTGTTGGAGTAAACGTACATTAGAGGTGTAGATTTTTGACAGTGTCGGAGGAAACGTACATTCGATGTGTAAATTTTTGACAGTGTCGGAGCAAACGTACATTTGAGGTGTAGATTTTTGACAGTGTCGGAGGAAACGTACATTCGATGTGTAAATTTTTGACAGTGTCGGAGCAAACGTACATTTGAGGTGTAGATTTTTGACAGTGTCAGAGGAAACGTACATTTGATGTGTATATTTTTGACAGTGTAGGAGTAAACGTACATTACAGGTGTAGAATTTTGACAGTGTCGGAGTAAACGTACATTTGAGGTGTAGATTTTTGACAGTGTAGGAGTAAACGTACATTACAGGTGTAGATTTTTGACAGTGTCGGAGTAAACGTACATTTGAGGTGTAGATTTTTGACAGTGTAGGAGTAAACGTACATTACAGGTGTAGATTTTTGACAGTGTTGGAGTAAACGTACATTTGATGTGTAGATTTTTGACAGTGTTGGAGTAAACGTACATTACAGGTGTAGATTTTTGACAGTGTAGGAGTAAACGTACATTAGAGGTGTAGATTTTTGACAGAATAGGAGTAAACGTACATTACAGGTGTAGATTTTTGACAGTGTAGGAGTAAACGTACATTACAGGTGTAGATTTTTGACAGTGTTGGAGTAAACGTGCATTACAGTTGTAGATTTTTGACAGTGTTGGAGTCAACGTACATTGCAGGTGTAGATTTTTGACAGTGTTGGAGTAAACGTACATTTGATGTGTAGATTTTTGACAGTGTTGGAGTAAACGTACATTACAGGTGTAGATTTTTGACAGTGTTGGAGTAAACGTACATTACAGGTGTAGATTTTTGACAGTGTTGGAGTAAACGTACATTAGAGGTGTAGATTTTTGACAGTGTCAGAGTAAACGTACATTAGAGGTGTAGATTTTTGACAGTGTCGGAGTAAACGTACATTTGAGGTGTAGATTTTTGACAGTGTAGGAGTAAACGTACATTACAGGTGTAGATTTTTGACAGTGTTGGAGTAAACGTACATTTGATGTGTAGATTTTTGACAGTGTAGGAGTAAATGTACATTACAGGTGTAGATTTTTGACAGTGTAGGAGTAAACGTACATTAGAGGTGTAGATTTTTGACAGTGTAGGAGTAAACGTACATTACAGGTGTAGATTTTTGACAGTGTTGGAGTAAACATGCATTACAGTTGTAGATTTTTGACAGTGTTGGAGTAAACGTACATTAGAGGTGTAGATTTTTGTCAGTGTCGGAGGAAACGTGCATTAGAGGTGTAGATTTTTGACAGTGTTGGAGTAAATGTACATTAGAGGTGTAGATTTTTGACAGTGTTGGAGTAAACGTACATTACAGGTGTAGATTTTTGACAGTGTTGGAGTAAACGTACATTGCAGGTGTAGATTTTTGACAGTGTTGGAGTAAACGTACATTTGATGTGTAGATTTTTGACAGTGTAGGAGTAAACGTACATTAGAGGTGTAGATTTTTGACAGTGTAGGAGTAAACGTACATTACAGGTGTAGATTTTTGACAGTGTAGGAGTAAACGTACATTACAGGTGTAGATTTTTGACAGTGTTGGAGTAAACGTACATTACAGGTGTAGATTTTTGACAGTGTTGGAGCAAACGTACATTACAGGTGTAGATTTTTGACAGTGTTGGAGTAAACGTACATTTGATGTGTAGATTTTTGACAGTGTTGGAGTAAACGTACATTACAGGTGTAGATTTTTGACAGTGTTGGAGTAAACGTACATTAGAGGTGTAGATTTTTGACAGTGTCGGAGTAAACGTACATTTGAGGTGTAGATTTTTGACAGTGTAGGAGTAAACGTACATTACAGGTGTAGATTTTTGACAGTGTTGGAGTAAACGTACATTTGATGTGTAGATTTTTGACAGTGTAGGAGTAAACGTACATTACAGGTGTAGATTTTTGACAGTGTAGGAGTAAACGTACATTAGAGGTGTAGATTTTTGACAGAATAGGAGTAAACGTACATTACAGGTGTAGATTTTTGACAGTGTAGGAGTAAACGTACATTACAGGTGTAGATTTTTGACAGTGTTGGAGTAAACGTGCATTACAGTTGTAGATTTTTGACAGTGTTGGAGTCAGCGTACATTGCAGGTGTAGATTTTTGACAGTGTTGGAGTAAACGTACATTTGATGTGTAGATTTTTGACAGTGTTGGAGTAAACGTACATTACAGGTGTAGATTTTTGACAGTGTTGGAGTAAACGTACATTAGAGGTGTAGATTTTTGTCAGTGTCGGAGGAAACGTGCATTAGAGGTGTAGATTTTTGACAGTGTTGGAGTAAATGTACATTAGAGGTGTAGATTTTTGACAGTGTCGGAGGAAACGTACATTTGATGTGTAAATTTTTGACAGTGTCGGAGCAAACGTACATTTGAGGTGTAGATTTTTGACAGTGTCAGAGGAAACGTACATTTGATGTGTATATTTTTGACAGTGTAGGAGTAAACGTACATTACAGGTGTAGAATTTTGACAGTGTCAGAGTAAACGTACATTAGAGGTGTAGATTTTTGACAGTGTCGGAGTAAACGTACATTTGAGGTGTAGATTTTTGACAGTGTAGGAGTAAACGTACATTACAGGTGTAGATTTTTGACAGTGTCGGAGTAAACGTACATTTGAGGTGTAGATTTTTGACAGTGTAGGAGTAAACGTACATTACAGGTGTAGATTTTTGACAGTGTTGGAGTAAACGTACATTTGATGTGTAGATTTTTGACAGTGTTGGAGTAAACGTACATTACAGGTGTAGATTTTTGACAGTGTAGGAGTAAACGTACATTAGAGGTGTAGATTTTTGACAGAATAGGAGTAAACGTACATTACAGGTGTAGATTTTTGACAGTGTAGGAGTAAACGTACATTACAGGTGTAGATTTTTGACAGTGTTGGAGTAAACGTGCATTACAGTTGTAGATTTTTGACAGTGTTGGAGTCAACGTACATTGCAGGTGTAGATTTTTGACAGTGTTGGAGTAAACGTACATTTGATGTGTAGATTTTTGACAGTGTTGGAGTAAATGTACATTACAGGTGTAGATTTTTGACAGTGTTGGAGTAAACGTACATTAGAGGTGTAGATTTTTGTCAGTGTCGGAGGAAACGTGCATTAGAGGTGTAGATTTTTGACAGTGTTGGAGTAAATGTACATTAGAGGTGTAGATTTTTGACAGTGTCGGAGGAAACGTACATTCGATGTGTAAATTTTTGACAGTGTCGGAGCAAACGTACATTTGAGGTGTAGATTTTTGACAGTGTCAGAGGAAACGTACATTTGATGTGTATATTTTTGACAGTGTAGGAGTAAACGTACATTACAGGTGTAGAATTTTGACAGTGTCGGAGTAAACGTACATTTGAGGTGTAGATTTTTGACAGTGTAGGAGTAAACGTACATTACAGGTGTAGATTTTTGACAGTGTCGGAGTAAACGTACATTTGAGGTGTAGATTTTTGACAGTGTAGGAGTAAACGTACATTACAGGTGTAGATTTTTGACAGTGTAGGAGTAAACGTACATTTGATGTGTAGATTTTTGACAGTGTAGGAGTAAACGTACATTACAGGTGTAGATTTTTGACAGTGTTGGAGTAAACGTACATTTGATGTGTAGATTTTTGACAGTGTAGGAGTAAACGTACATTACAGGTGTAGATTTTTGACAGTGTAGGAGTAAACGTACATTTGAGGTGTAGATTTTTGACAGTGTAGGAGTAAACGTACATTAGAGGTGTAGATTTTTGACAGAATAGGAGTAAACGTACATTACAGGTGTAGATTTTTGACAGTGTCGGAAGAAACGTACATTTGATGTGTAGATGTTTGACAGTGTTGGAGTAAACGTGCATTACAGTTGTAGATTTTTGACAGTGTTGGAGTCAACGTACATTGCAGGTGTAGATGTTTGACAGTGTTGGAGTAAACGTGCATTACAGTTGTAGATTTTTGACAGTGTTGGAGTAAACGTACATTTGATGTGTAGATTTTTTGACAGTGTTGGAGTAAACGTACATTAGAGGTGTAGATTTTTGACAGTGTCAGAGTAAACCTACATTAGAGGTGTAGATTTTTGACAGTGTCGGAGTAAACGTACATTTGAGGTGTAGATTTTTGACAGTGTAGGAGTAAACGTACATTACAGGTGTAGATTTTTGACAGTGTCGGAGTAAACGTACATTTGAGGTGTAGATTTTTGACAGTGTAGGAGTAAACGTACATTACAGGTGTAGATTTTTGACAGTGTTGGAGTAAACGTACATTTGATGTGTAGATTTTTGACAGTGTAGGAGTAAACGTACATTACAGGTGTAGATTTTTGACAGTGTAGGAGTAAACGTACATTAGAGGTGTAGATTTTTGACAGAATAGGAGTAAACGTACATTACAGGTGTAGATTTTTGACAGTGTAGGAGTAAACGTACATTACAGGTGTAGATTTTTGACAGTGTTGGAGTAAACGTGCATTACAGTTGTAGATTTTTGACAGTGTTGGAGTCAACGTACATTGCAGGTGTAGATTTTTGACAGTGTTGGAGTAAATGTACATTTGATGTGTAGATTTTTGACAGTGTTGGAGTAAACGTACATTACAGGTGTAGATTTTTGACAGTGTTGGAGTAAACGTACATTACAGGTGTAGATTTTTGTCAGTGTCGGAGGAAACGTGCATTAGAGGTGTAGATTTTTGACAGTGTTGGAGTAAATGTACATTAGAGGTGTAGATTTTTGACAGTGTCGGAGTAAACGTACATTTGAGGTGTAGATTTTTGTCAGTGTAGGAGTAAACGTACATTACAGGTGTAGATTTTTGACAGTGTTGGAGTAAACGTACATTTGATGTGTAGATTTTTGACAGTGTAGGAGTAAACGTACATTACAGGTGTAGATTTTTGACAGTGTAGGAGTAAACGTACATTAGAGGTGTAGATTTTTGACAGAATAGGAGTAAACGTACATTACAGGTGTAGATTTTTGACAGTGTAGGAGTAAACGTACATTACAGGTGTAGATTTTTGACAGTGTTGGAGTAAACGTGCATTACAGTTGTAGATTTTTGACAGTGTTGGAGTCAGCGTACATTGCAGGTGTAGATTTTTGACAGTGTTGGAGTAAACGTACATTTGATGTGTAGATTTTTGACAGTGTTGGAGTAAATGTACATTACAGGTGTAGATTTTTGACAGTGTTGGAGTAAACGTACATTAGAGGTGTAGATTTTTGTCAGTGTCGGAGGAAACGTGCATTGGAGGTGTAGATTTTTGACAGTGTTGGAGTAAATGTACATTAGAGGTGTAGATTTTTGACAGTGTCGGAGGAAACGTACATTTGATGTGTAAATTTTTGACAGTGTCGGAGCAAACGTACATTTGAGGTGTAGATTTTTGACAGTGTCAGAGGAAACGTACATTTGATGTGTATATTTTTGACAGTGTAGGAGTAAACGTACATTACAGGTGTAGAATTTTGACAGTGTCAGAGTAAACGTACATTAGAGGTGTAGATTTTTGACAGTGTCGGAGTAAACGTACATTTGAGGTGTAGATTTTTGACAGTGTAGGAGTAAACGTACATTACAGGTGTAGATTTTTGACAGTGTCGGAGTAAACGTACATTTGAGGTGTAGATTTTTGACAGTGTAGGAGTAAACGTACATTACAGGTGTAGATTTTTGACAGTGTTGGAGTAAACGTACATTTGATGTGTAGATTTTTGACAGTGTTGGAGTAAACGTACATTACAGGTGTAGATTTTTGACAGTGTAGGAGTAAACGTACATTAGAGGTGTAGATTTTTGACAGAATAGGAGTAAACGTACATTACAGGTGTAGATTTTTGACAGTGTAGGAGTAAACGTACATTACAGGTGTAGATTTTTGACAGTGTTGGAGTAAACGTGCATTACAGTTGTAGATTTTTGACAGTGTTGGAGTCAACGTACATTGCAGGTGTAGATTTTTGACAGTGTTGGAGTAAACGTACATTTGATGTGTAGATTTTTGACAGTGTTGGAGTAAATGTACATTACAGGTGTAGATTTTTGACAGTGTTGGAGTAAACGTACATTAGAGGTGTAGATTTTTGTCAGTGTCGGAGGAAACGTGCATTAGAGGTGTAGATTTTTGACAGTGTTGGAGTAAATGTACATTAGAGGTGTAGATTTTTGACAGTGTCGGAGGAAACGTACATTCGATGTGTAAATTTTTGACAGTGTCGGAGCAAACGTACATTTGAGGTGTAGATTTTTGACAGTGTCAGAGGAAACGTACATTTGATGTGTATATTTTTGACAGTGTAGGAGTAAACGTACATTACAGGTGTAGAATTTTGACAGTGTCGGAGTAAACGTACATTTGAGGTGTAGATTTTTGACAGTGTAGGAGTAAACGTACATTACAGGTGTAGATTTTTGACAGTGTCGGAGTAAACGTACATTTGAGGTGTAGATTTTTGACAGTGTAGGAGTAAACGTACATTACAGGTGTAGATTTTTGACAGTGTAGGAGTAAACGTACATTTGATGTGTAGATTTTTGACAGTGTAGGAGTAAACGTACATTACAGGTGTAGATTTTTGACAGTGTTGGAGTAAACGTACATTTGATGTGTAGATTTTTGACAGTGTAGGAGTAAACGTACATTACAGGTGTAGATTTTTGACAGTGTAGGAGTAAACGTACATTTGAGGTGTAGATTTTTGACAGTGTTGGAGTAAACGTGCATTACAGTTGTAGATTTTTGACAGTGTTGGAGTCAACGTACATTGCAGGTGTAGATGTTTGACAGTGTTGGAGTAAACGTACATTTGATGTGTAGATTTTTTGACAGTGTTGGAGTAAACGTACATTAGAGGTGTAGATTTTTGACAGTGTCAGAGTAAACCTACATTAGAGGTGTAGATTTTTGACAGTGTCGGAGTAAACGTACATTTGAGGTGTAGATTTTTGACAGTGTAGGAGTAAACGTACATTACAGGTGTAGATTTTTGACAGTGTCGGAGTAAACGTACATTTGAGGTGTAGATTTTTGACAGTGTAGGAGTAAACGTACATTACAGGTGTAGATTTTTGACAGTGTTGGAGTAAACGTACATTTGATGTGTAGATTTTTGACAGTGTAGGAGTAAACGTACATTACAGGTGTAGATTTTTGACAGTGTAGGAGTAAACGTACATTAGAGGTGTAGATTTTTGACAGAATAGGAGTAAACGTACATTACAGGTGTAGATTTTTGACAGTGTAGGAGTAAACGTACATTACAGGTGTAGATTTTTGACAGTGTTGGAGTAAACGTGCATTACAGTTGTAGATTTTTGACAGTGTTGGAGTCAGCGTACATTGCAGGTGTAGATTTTTGACAGTGTTGGAGTAAACGTACATTTGATGTGTAGATTTTTGACAGTGTTGGAGTAAACGTACATTACAGGTGTAGATTTTTGACAGTGTTGGAGTAAACGTACATTAGAGGTGTAGATTTTTGTCAGTGTCGGAGGAAACGTGCATTAGAGGTGTAGATTTTTGACAGTGTTGGAGTAAATGTACATTAGAGGTGTAGATTTTTGACAGTGTCGGAGGAAACGTACATTTGATGTGTAAATTTTTGACAGTGTCGGAGCAAACGTACATTTGAGGTTTAGATTTTTGACAGTGTCAGAGGAAACGTACATTTGATGTGTATATTTTTGACAGTGTAGGAGTAAACGTACATTACAGGTGTAGAATTTTGACAGTGTCAGAGTAAACGTACATTTGAGGTGTAGATTTTTGACAGTGTAGGAGTAAACGTACATTACAGGTGTAGATTTTTGACAGTGTCGGAGTAAACGTACATTTGAGGTGTAGATTTTTGACAGTGTAGGAGTAAACGTACATTACAGGTGTAGATTTTTGACAGTGTTGGAGTAAACGTACATTTGATGTGTAGATTTTTGACAGTGTTGGAGTAAACGTACATTACAGGTGTAGATTTTTGACAGTGTAGGAGTAAACGTACATTAGAGGTGTAGATTTTTGACAGAATAGGAGTAAACATACATTACAGGTGTAGATTTTTGACAGTGTAGGAGTAAACGTACATTACAGGTGTAGATTTTTGACAGTGTTGGAGTAAACGTGCATTACAGTTGTAGATTTTTGACAGTGTTGGAGTCAACGTACATTGCAGGTGTAGATTTTTGACAGTGTTGGAGTAAACGTACATTTGATGTGTAGATTTTTGACAGTGTTGGAGTAAACGTACATTACAGGTGTAGATTTTTGACAGTGTTGGAGTAAACGTACATTACAGGTGTAGATTTTTGTCAGTGTCGGAGGAAACGTGCATTAGAGGTGTAGATTTTTGACAGTGTTGGAGTAAATGTACATTAGAGGTGTAGATTTTTGACAGTGTCGGAGTAAACGTACATTTGAGGTGTAGATTTTTGACAGTGTAGGAGTAAACGTACATTACAGGTGTAGATTTTTGACAGTGTTGGAGTAAACGTACATTTGATGTGTAGATTTTTGACAGTGTAGGAGTAAACGTACATTACAGGCGTAGATTTTTGACAGTGTAGGAGTAAACGTACATTACAGGTGTAGATTTTTGACAGTGTAGGAGTAAACGTACATTACAGGTGTAGATTTTTGACAGTGTTGGAGTAAACGTGCATTACAGTTGTAGAATTTTGACAGTGTTGGAGTAAACGTACATTTGATGTGTAGATTTTTGACAGTGTTGGAGTAAACGTACATTACAGGTGTAGATTTTTGACAGTGTTGGAGTAAACGTACATTACAGGTGTAGATTTTTGACAGTGTTGGAGTAAACGTACATTACAGGTGTAGATTTTTGACAGTGTTGGAGTAAACGTACATTGCAGGTGTAGATTTTTGACAGTGTTGGAGTAAACGTACATTTGATGTGTAGATTTTTGACAGTGTTGGAGTAAACGTACATTTGATGTGTAGATTTTTGACAGTGTTGGAGTAAACGTACATTACAGGTGTAGATTTTTGACAGTGTAGGAGTAAACGTACATTACAGGTGTAGATTTTTGAGTGTCGGAGTAAACGTACATTTGAGGTGTAGATTTTTGACAGTGTAGGAGTAAACGTACATTACAGGTGTAGATTTTTGACAGTGTTGGAGTAAACGTACATTTGATGTGTAGATTTTTGACAGTGTTGGAGTAAACGTACATTACAGGTGTAGATTTTTGACAGTGTAGGAGTAAACGTACATTACAGGTGTAGATTTTTGAGTGTCGGAGTAAACGTACATTTGAGGTGTAGATTTTTGACAGTGTAGGAGTAAACGTACATTACAGGTGTAGATTTTTGACAGTGTTGGAGTAAACGTACATTTGATGTGTAGATTTTTGACAGTGTTGGAGTAAACGTACATTACAGGTGTAGATTTTTGACAGTGTAGGAGTAAACGTACATTCGAGGTGTAGATTTTTGACAGAATAGGAGTAAACGTACATTACAGGTGTAGATTTTTGACAGTGTAGGAGTAAACGTACATTACAGGTGTAGATTTTTGACAGTGTTGGAGTAAACGTGCATTACAGTTGTAGATTTTTGACAGTGTTGGAGTCAACGTACATTGCAGGTGTAGATTTTTGACAGTGTTGGAGTAAACGTACATTTGATGTGTAGATTTTTGACAGTGTTGGAGTAAACGTACATTACAGGTGTAGATTTTTGACAGTGTTGGAGTAAACGTACATTAGAGGTGTAGATTTTTGTCAGTGTCGGAGGAAACGTGCATTAGAGGTGTAGATTTTTGACAGTGTTGGAGTAAATGTACATTAGAGGTGTAGATTTTTGACAGTGTCGGAGGAAACGTACATTTGATGTGTAAATTTTTGACAGTGTCGGAGCAAACGTACATTTGAGGTGTAGATTTTTGACAGTGTCAGAGGAAACGTACATTTGATGTGTATATTTTTGACAGTGTAGGAGTAAACGTACATTACAGGTGTAGAATTTTGACAGTGTCAGAGTAAACGTACATTAGAGGTGTAGATTTTTGACAGTGTCGGAGTAAACGTACATTTGAGGTGTAGATTTTTGACAGTGTAGGAGTAAACGTACATTACAGGTGTAGATTTTTGACAGTGTCGGAGTAAACGTACATTTGAGGTGTAGATTTTTGACAGTGTAGGAGTAAACGTACATTACAGGTGTAGATTTTTGACAGTGTTGGAGTAAACGTACATTTGATGTGTAGATTTTTGACAGTGTTGGAGTAAACGTACATTACAGGTGTAGATTTTTGACAGTGTAGGAGTAAACGTACATTAGAGGTGTAGATTTTTGACAGAATAGGAGTAAACGTACATTACAGGTGTAGATTTTTGACAGTGTAGGAGTAAACGTACATTACAGGTGTAGATTTTTGACAGTGTTGGAGTAAACGTGCATTACAGTTGTAGATTTTTGACAGTGTTGGAGTCAACGTACATTGCAGGTGTAGATTTTTGACAGTGTTGGAGTAAACGTACATTTGATGTGTAGATTTTTGACAGTGTTGGAGTAAATGTACATTACAGGTGTAGATTTTTGACAGTGTTGGAGTAAACGTACATTAGAGGTGTAGATTTTTGTCAGTGTCGGAGGAAACGTGCATTAGAGGTGTAGATTTTTGACAGTGTTGGAGTAAATGTACATTAGAGGTGTAGATTTTTGACAGTGTCGGAGGAAACGTACATTCGATGTGTAAATTTTTGACAGTGTCGGAGCAAACGTACATTTGAGGTGTAGATTTTTGACAGTGTCAGAGGAAACGTACATTTGATGTGTATATTTTTGACAGTGTAGGAGTAAACGTACATTACAGGTGTAGAATTTTGACAGTGTCGGAGTAAACGTACATTTGAGGTGTAGATTTTTGACAGTGTAGGAGTAAACGTACATTACAGGTGTAGATTTTTGACAGTGTCGGAGTAAACGTACATTTGAGGTGTAGATTTTTGACAGTGTAGGAGTAAACGTACATTACAGGTGTAGATTTTTGACAGTGTAGGAGTAAACGTACATTTGATGTGTAGATTTTTGACAGTGTAGGAGTAAACGTACATTACAGGTGTAGATTTTTGACAGTGTTGGAGTAAACGTACATTTGATGTGTAGATTTTTGACAGTGTAGGAGTAAACGTACATTACAGGTGTAGATTTTTGACAGTGTAGGAGTAAACGTACATTTGAGGTGTAGATTTTTGACAGTGTAGGAGTAAACGTACATTAGAGGTGTAGATTTTTGACAGAATAGGAGTAAACGTACATTACAGGTGTAGATTTTTGACAGTGTCGGAAGAAACGTACATTTGATGTGTAGATGTTTGACAGTGTTGGAGTAAACGTGCATTACAGTTGTAGATTTTTGACAGTGTTGGAGTCAACGTACATTGCAGGTGTAGATGTTTGACAGTGTTGGAGTAAACGTGCATTACAGTTGTAGATTTTTGACAGTGTTGGAGTAAACGTACATTTGATGTGTAGATTTTTTGACAGTGTTGGAGTAAACGTACATTAGAGGTGTAGATTTTTGACAGTGTCAGAGTAAACCTACATTAGAGGTGTAGATTTTTGACAGTGTCGGAGTAAACGTACATTTGAGGTGTAGATTTTTGACAGTGTAGGAGTAAACGTACATTACAGGTGTAGATTTTTGACAGTGTCGGAGTAAACGTACATTTGAGGTGTAGATTTTTGACAGTGTAGGAGTAAACGTACATTACAGGTGTAGATTTTTGACAGTGTTGGAGTAAACGTACATTTGATGTGTAGATTTTTGACAGTGTAGGAGTAAACGTACATTACAGGTGTAGATTTTTGACAGTGTTGGAGTAAACGTACATTTGATGTGTAGATTTTTGACAGTGTAGGAGTAAACGTACATTACAGGTGTAGATTTTTGACAGTGTAGGAGTAAACGTACATTAGAGGTGTAGATTTTTGACAGAATAGGAGTAAACGTACATTACAGGTGTAGATTTTTGACAGTGTAGGAGTAAACGTACATTACAGGTGTAGATTTTTGACAGTGTTGGAGTAAACGTGCATTACAGTTGTAGATTTTTGACAGTGTTGGAGTCAGCGTACATTGCAGGTGTAGATTTTTGACAGTGTTGGAGTAAACGTACATTTGATGTGTAGATTTTTGACAGTGTTGGAGTAAACGTACATTACAGGTGTAGATTTTTGACAGTGTTGGAGTAAACGTACATTAGAGGTGTAGATTTTTGTCAGTGTCGGAGGAAACGTGCATTAGAGGTGTAGATTTTTGACAGTGTTGGAGTAAATGTACATTAGAGGTGTAGATTTTTGACAGTGTCGGAGGAAACGTACATTTGATGTGTAAATTTTTGACAGTGTCGGAGCAAACGTACATTTGAGGTTTAGATTTTTGACAGTGTCAGAGGAAACGTACATTTGATGTGTATATTTTTGACAGTGTAGGAGTAAACGTACATTACAGGTGTAGAATTTTGACAGTGTCAGAGTAAACGTACATTTGAGGTGTAGATTTTTGACAGTGTAGGAGTAAACGTACATTACAGGTGTAGATTTTTGACAGTGTCGGAGTAAACGTACATTTGAGGTGTAGATTTTTGACAGTGTAGGAGTAAACGTACATTACAGGTGTAGATTTTTGACAGTGTTGGAGTAAACGTACATTTGATGTGTAGATTTTTGACAGTGTTGGAGTAAACGTACATTACAGGTGTAGATTTTTGACAGTGTAGGAGTAAACGTACATTAGAGGTGTAGATTTTTGACAGAATAGGAGTAAACATACATTACAGGTGTAGATTTTTGACAGTGTAGGAGTAAACGTACATTACAGGTGTAGATTTTTGACAGTGTTGGAGTAAACGTGCATTACAGTTGTAGATTTTTGACAGTGTTGGAGTCAACGTACATTGCAGGTGTAGATTTTTGACAGTGTTGGAGTAAACGTACATTTGATGTGTAGATTTTTGACAGTGTTGGAGTAAACGTACATTACAGGTGTAGATTTTTGACAGTGTTGGAGTAAACGTACATTACAGGTGTAGATTTTTGTCAGTGTCGGAGGAAACGTGCATTAGAGGTGTAGATTTTTGACAGTGTTGGAGTAAATGTACATTAGAGGTGTAGATTTTTGACAGTGTCGGAGTAAACGTACATTTGAGGTGTAGATTTTTGACAGTGTAGGAGTAAACGTACATTACAGGTGTAGATTTTTGACAGTGTTGGAGTAAACGTACATTTGATGTGTAGATTTTTGACAGTGTAGGAGTAAACGTACATTACAGGCGTAGATTTTTGACAGTGTAGGAGTAAACGTACATTACAGGTGTAGATTTTTGACAGTGTAGGAGTAAACGTACATTACAGGTGTAGATTTTTGACAGTGTTGGAGTAAACGTGCATTACAGTTGTAGAATTTTGACAGTGTTGGAGTCAGCGTACATTGCAGGTGTAGATTTTTGACAGTGTTGGAGTAAACGTACATTTGATGTGTAGATTTTTGACAGTGTTGGAGTAAACGTACATTTGATGTGTAGATTTTTGACAGTGTTGGAGTAAACGTACATTACAGGTGTAGATTTTTGACAGTGTAGGAGTAAACGTACATTACAGGTGTAGATTTTTGAGTGTCGGAGTAAACGTACATTTGAGGTGTAGATTTTTGACAGTGTAGGAGTAAACGTACATTACAGGTGTAGATTTTTGACAGTGTTGGAGTAAACGTACATTTGATGTGTAGATTTTTGACAGTGTTGGAGTAAACGTACATTACAGGTGTAGATTTTTGACAGTGTAGGAGTAAACGTACATTACAGGTGTAGATTTTTGAGTGTCGGAGTAAACGTACATTTGAGGTGTAGATTTTTGACAGTGTAGGAGTAAACGTACATTACAGGTGTAGATTTTTGACAGTGTTGGAGTAAACGTACATTTGATGTGTAGATTTTTGACAGTGTTGGAGTAAACGTACATTACAGGTGTAGATTTTTGACAGTGTAGGAGTAAACGTACATTCGAGGTGTAGATTTTTGACAGAATAGGAGTAAACGTACATTACAGGTGTAGATTTTTGACAGTGTAGGAGTAAACGTACATTACAGGTGTAGATTTTTGACAGTGTTGGAGTAAACGTGCATTACAGTTGTAGATTTTTGACAGTGTTGGAGTCAACGTACATTGCAGGTGTAGATTTTTGACAGTGTTGGAGTAAACGTACATTTGATGTGTAGATTTTTGACAGTGTTGGAGTAAACGTACATTACAGGTGTAGATTTTTGACAGTGTTGGAGTAAACGTACATTAGAGGTGTAGATTTTTGTCAGTGTCGGAGGAAACGTGCATTAGAGGTGTAGATTTTTGACAGTGTTGGAGTAAATGTACATTAGAGGTGTAGATTTTTGTCAGTGTCGGAGGAAACGTGCATTAGAGGTGTAAATTTTTGACAGTGTCGGAGCAAACGTACATTTGAGGTGTAGATTTTTGACAGTGTCAGAGGAAACGGACATTTGATGTGTATATTTTTGACAGTGTAGGAGTAAACGTACATTACAGGTGTAGAATTTTGACAGTGTCAGAGTAAACGTACATTACAGGTGTAGATTTTTGACAGTGTCGAAGTAAACGTACATTTGAGGTGTAGATTTTTGACAGTGTAGGAGTAAACGTACATTACAGGTGTAGATTTTTGACAGTGTCGGAGTAAACGTACATTTGAGGTGTAGATTTTTGACAGTGTAGGAGTAAACGTACATTACAGGTGTAGATTTTTGACAGTGTTGGAGTAAACGTACATTTGATGTGTAGATTTTTGACAGTGTAGGAGGAAACGTACATTACAGGTGTAGATTTTTGACAGTGTAGGAGTAAACGTACATTTGAGGTGTAGATTTTTGACAGTGTAGGAGTAAACGTACATTAGAGGTGTAGATTTTTGACAGAATAGGAGTAAACGTACATTACAGGTGTAGATTTTTGACAGTGTAGGAGTAAACGTACATTACAGGTGTAGATTTTTGACAGTGTTGGAGTAAACGTACATTACAGGTGTAGATTTTTGACAGTGTAGGAGTAAACGTGCATTACAGTTGTAGATTTTTGACAGTGTTGGAGTCAGCGTACATTACAGGTGTAGATTTTTGACAGTGTTGGAGTAAACGTACATTTGATGTGTAGATTTTTGACAGTGTTGGAGTAAACGTACATTACAGGTGTAGATTTTTGACAGTGTTGGAGTAAACGTACATTAGAGGTGTAGATTTTTGACAGTGTCAGAGTAAACGTACATTAGAGGTGTAGATTTTTGACAGTGTTGGAGTAAATGTACATTAGAGGTGTAGATTTTTGACAGTGTCGGAGGAAACGTACATTTGATGTGTAAATTTTTGACAGTGTCGGAGAAATCGTACATTTGAGGTGTAGATTTTTGACAGTGTCAGAGGAAACGTACATTTGATGTGTATATTTTTGTCAGTGTAGGAGTAAACGTACATTACAGGTGTAGAATTTTTGACAGTGTTGGAGTAAACGTACATTTGAGGTGTAGATTTTTGACAGTGTAGGAGTAAACGTACATTACAGGTGTAGATTTTTGACAGTGTCGGAGTAAACGTACATTTGAGGTGTAGATTTTTGACAGTGTAGGAGTAAACGTACATTACAGGTGTAGATTTTTGACAGTGTTGGAGTAAACGTACATTTGATGTGTAGATTTTTGACAGTGTAGGAGTAAACGTACATTACAGGTGTAGATTTTTGACAGTGTAGGAGTAAACGTACATTAGAGGTGTAGATTTTTGACAGAATAGGAGTAAACATACATTACAGGTGTAGATTTTTGACAGTGTAGGAGTAAACGTACATTACAGGTGTAGATTTTTGACAGTGTTGGAGTAAACGTGCATTACAGTTGTAGATTTTTGACAGTGTTGGAGTCAACGTACATTGCAGGTGTAGATTTTTGACAGTGTTGGAGTAAACGTACATTTGATGTGTAGATTTTTGACAGTGTTGGAGTAAACGTACATTACAGGTGTAGATTTTTGACAGT
This sequence comes from Eptatretus burgeri, assembly GCF_056783735.1. NCBI lineage: Eukaryota > Metazoa > Chordata > Myxini > Myxiniformes > Myxinidae > Eptatretus > Eptatretus burgeri. The sequence goes on along the minus strand of NC_140962.1, from coordinate 11,848,196 downwards.
GTTGGAGTAAACGTACATTAGAGGTGTAGATTTTTGACAGTGTCAGAGTAAACGTACATTAGAGGTGTAGATTTTTGACAGTGTCAGAGTAAACGTACATTAGAGGTGTAGATTTTTGACAGTGTCGGAGTAAACGTACATTTGAGGTGTAGATTTTTGACAGTGTAGGAGTAAACGTACATTACAGGTGTAGATTTTTGACAGTGTTGGAGTAAACGTACATTTGATGTGTAGATTTTTGACAGTGTAGGAGTAAACGTACATTACAGGTGTAGATTTTTGACAGTGTAGGAGTAAACGTACATTACAGGTGTAGATTTTTGACAGTGTAGGAGTAAACGTACATTACAGGTGTAGATTTTTGACAGTGTTGGAGTAAACGTGCATTACAGTTGTAGATTTTTGACAGTGTTGGAGTCAGCGTACATTGCAGGTGTAGATTTTTGACAGTGTTGGAGTAAACGTACATTTGATGTGTAGATTTTTGACAGTGTTGGAGTAAACGTACATTTGATGTGTAGATTTTTGACAGTGTTGGAGTAAACGTACATTACAGGTGTAGATTTTTGACAGTGTAGGAGTAAACGTACATTACAGGTGTAGATTTTTGACAGTGTCGGAGTAAACGTACATTTGAGGTGTAGATTTTTGACAGTGTAGGAGTAAACGTACATTACAGGTGTAGATTTTTGACAGTGTTGGAGTAAACGTACATTTGATGTGTAGATTTTTGACAGTGTTGGAGTAAACGTACATTACAGGTGTAGATTTTTGACAGTGTAGGAGTAAACGTACATTACAGGTGTAGATTTTTGAGTGTCGGAGTAAACGTACATTTGAGGTGTAGATTTTTGACAGTGTAGGAGTAAACGTACATTACAGGTGTAGATTTTTGACAGTGTTGGAGTAAACGTACATTTGATGTGTAGATTTTTGACAGTGTTGGAGTAAACGTACATTACAGGTGTAGATTTTTGACAGTGTAGGAGTAAACGTACATTAGAGGTGTAGATTTTTGACAGAATAGGAGTAAACGTACATTACAGGTGTAGATTTTTGACAGTGTAGGAGTAAACGTACATTACAGGTGTAGATTTTTGACAGTGTTGGAGTAAACGTGCATTACAGTTGTAGATTTTTGACAGTGTTGGAGTCAACGTACATTGCAGGTGTAGATTTTTGACAGTGTTGGAGTAAACGTACATTTGATGTGTAGATTTTTGACAGTGTTGGAGTAAACGTACATTACAGGTGTAGATTTTTGACAGTGTTGGAGTAAACGTACATTAGAGGTGTAGATTTTTGTCAGTGTCGGAGGAAACGTGCATTAGAGGTGTAGATTTTTGACAGTGTTGGAGTAAATGTACATTAGAGGTGTAGATTTTTGTCAGTGTCGGAGGAAACGTGCATTAGAGGTGTAAATTTTTGACAGTGTCGGAGCAAACGTACATTTGAGGTGTAGATTTTTGACAGTGTCAGAGGAAACGGACATTTGATGTGTATATTTTTGACAGTGTAGGAGTAAACGTACATTACAGGTGTAGAATTTTGACAGTGTCAGAGTAAACGTACATTACAGGTGTAGATTTTTGACAGTGTCGAAGTAAACGTACATTTGAGGTGTAGATTTTTGACAGTGTAGGAGTAAACGTACATTACAGGTGTAGATTTTTGACAGTGTCGGAGTAAACGTACATTTGAGGTGTAGATTTTTGACAGTGTAGGAGTAAACGTACATTACAGGTGTAGATTTTTGACAGTGTTGGAGTAAACGTACATTTGATGTGTAGATTTTTGACAGTGTAGGAGGAAACGTACATTACAGGTGTAGATTTTTGACAGTGTAGGAGTAAACGTACATTTGAGGTGTAGATTTTTGACAGTGTAGGAGTAAACGTACATTAGAGGTGTAGATTTTTGACAGAATAGGAGTAAACGTACATTACAGGTGTAGATTTTTGACAGTGTAGGAGTAAACGTACATTACAGGTGTAGATTTTTGACAGTGTTGGAGTAAACGTACATTACAGGTGTAGATTTTTGACAGAATAGGAGTAAACGTACATTACAGGTGTAGATTTTTGACAGTGTAGGAGTAAACGTACATTACAGGTGTAGATTTTTGACAGTGTTGGAGTAAACGTACATTTGATGTGTAGATTTTTGACAGTGTAGGAGTAAACGTACATTACAGGTGTAGATTTTTGACAGTGTAGGAGTAAACGTACATTACAGGTGTAGATTTTTGACAGTGTTGGAGTAAACGTACATTTGATGTGTAGATTTTTGACAGTGTAGGAGTAAACGTACATTACAGGTGTAGATTTTTGACAGTGTAGGAGTAAACGTACATTAGAGGTGTAGATTTTTGACAGAATAGGAGTAAACGTACATTACAGGTGTAGATTTTTGACAGTGTAGGAGTAAACGTACATTACAGGTGTAGATTTTTGACAGTGTTGGAGTAAACGTACATTACAGGTGTAGATTTTTGACAGTGTAGGAGTAAATGTACATTAGAGTTGTAGATTTTTGACAGTGTCAGAAGAAACGTTCATTTGATGTGTAGATTTTTGACAGAATAGGAGTAAACGTACATTACAGGTGTAGATTTTTGACAGTGTTGGAGTAAACCTACATTAGAGGTGTAGATTTTTGACAGAATAGGAGTAAACGTGCATTACAGGTGTAGATTTTTGACAGTGTAGGAGTAAACGTACATTACAGGTGTAGATTTTTGACAGTGTAGGAGTAAATGTACATTAGAGTTGTAGATTTTTGACAGTGTCGGAAGAAACGTTCATTTGATGTGTAGATTTTTGACAGAATAGGAGTAAACGTACATTACAGGTGTAGATTTTTGATAGTGTTGGAGTAAACGTACATTACAGGTGTAGATTTTTGACAGTGTAGGAGTAAACGTACATTTGAGGTGTAGATTTTTGACAGTGTAGGAGTAAACGTACATTAGAGGTGTAGATTTTTGACAGAATAGGAGTAAACGTACATTACAGGTGTAGATTTTTGACAGTGTAGGAGTAAACGTACATTACAGGTGTAGATTTTTGACAGTGTAGGAGTAAACATACATTACAGGTGTAGATTTTTGACAGTGTAGGAGTAAACGTACATTACAGGTGTAGATTTTTGACAGTGTAGGAGTAAACGTACATTACAGGTGTAGATTTTTGACAGTGTAGGAGTAAACGTACATTACAGGTGTAGATTTTTGACAGAATAGGAGTAAACGTACATTACAGGTGTACATTTTTGACAGTGTAGGAGTAAACGTACATTACAGGTGTAGATTTTTGACAGTGTTGGAGTAAACGTACATTACAGGTGTAGATTTTTGACAGTGTAGGAGTAAACGTACATTACAGGTGTAGATTTTTGACAGTGTTGGAGTAAACGTACATTTGATGTGTAGATTTTTGACAGTGTAGGAGTAAACGTACATTACAGGTGTAGATTTTTGACAGTGTAGGAGTAAACGTACATTAGAGGTGTAGATTTTTGACAGAATAGGAGTAAACGTACATTACAGGTGTAGATTTTTGACAGTGTAGGAGTAAACGTACATTACAGGTGTAGATTTTTGACAGTGTTGGAGTAAACGTACATTACAGGTGTAGATTTTTGACAGTGTAGGAGTAAATGTACATTAGAGTTGTAGATTTTTGACAGTGTCGGAAGAAACGTTCATTTGATGTGTAGATTTTTGACAGTGTTGGAGTAAATGTGTATTGCAGTTGTAGATTTTTGACAGTGTTGGAGTCAACGTACATTACAGGTGTAGATTTTTGACAGTGTCGGAGTAAACGTACATTACAGGTGTAGATTTTTGACAGTGTAGGAGTAAACGTACATTACAGGTGTAGATTTTTGACAGTGTTGGAGTAAACGTACATTACAGGTGTAGATTTTTGACAGTGTAGGAGTAAACGTACATTACAGGTGTAGATTTTTGACAGTGTAGGAGTAAACGTACATTTGAGGTGTAGATTTTTGACAGAATAGGAGTAAACGTACATTACAGGTGTAGATTTTTGACAGTGTAGGAGTAAACGTGCATTACAGGTGTAGATTTTTGACAGAATAGGAGTAAACGTACATTACAGGTGTAGATTTTTGACAGTGTAGGAGTAAACGTACATTACAGGTGTAGATTTTTGACAGTGTAGGAGTAAACGTACATTTGATGTGTAGATTTTTGACAGTGTTGGAGTAAACGTACATTACAGGTGTAGATTTTTGACAGTGTAGGAGTAAACGTACATTACAGGTGTAGATTTTTGAGTGTCGGAGTAAACGTACATTTGAGGTGTAGATTTTTGACAGTGTAGGAGTAAACGTACATTACAGGTGTAGATTTTTGACAGTGTTGGAGTAAACGTACATTTGATGTGTAGATTTTTGACAGTGTTGGAGTAAACGTACATTACAGGTGTAGATTTTTGACAGTGTAGGAGTAAACGTACATTAGAGGTGTAGATTTTTGACAGAATAGGAGTAAACGTACATTACAGGTGTAGATTTTTGACAGTGTAGGAGTAAACGTACATTACAGGTGTAGATTTTTGACAGTGTTGGAGTAAACGTGCATTACAGTTGTAGATTTTTGACAGTGTTGGAGTCAACGTACATTGCAGGTGTAGATTTTTGACAGTGTTGGAGTAAACGTACATTTGATGTGTAGATTTTTGACAGTGTTGGAGTAAACGTACATTAGAGGTGTAGATTTTTGTCAGTGTCGGAGGAAACGTGCATTAGAGGTGTAGATTTTTGACAGTGTTGGAGTAAATGTACATTAGAGGTGTAGATTTTTGTCAGTGTCGGAGGAAACGTGCATTAGAGGTGTAAATTTTTGACAGTGTCGGAGCAAACGTACATTTGAGGTGTAGATTTTTGACAGTGTCAGAGGAAACGTACATTTGATGTGTATATTTTTGACAGTGTAGGAGTAAACGTACATTACAGGTGTAGAATTTTGACAGTGTCGGAGTAAACGTACATTTGAGGTGTAGATTTTTGACAGTGTAGGAGTAAACGTACATTACAGGTGTAGATTTTTGACAGTGTCGGAGTAAACGTACATTTGAGGTGTAGATTTTTGACAGTGTAGGAGTAAACGTACATTACAGGTGTAGATTTTTGACAGTGTCGGAGTAAACGTACATTTGAGGTGTAGATTTTTGACAGTGTAGGAGTAAACGTACATTACAGGTGTAGATTTTTGACAGTGTTGGAGTAAACGTACATTTGATGTGTAGATTTTTGACAGTGTAGGAGTAAACGTACATTACAGGTGTAGATTTTTGACAGTGTAGGAGTAAACGTACATTTGAGGTGTAGATTTTTGACAGTGTAGGAGTAAACGTACATTAGAGGTGTAGATTTTTGACAGAATAGGAGTAAACGTACATTACAGGTGTAGATTTTTGACAGTGTAGGAGTAAACGTACATTACAGGTGTAGATTTTTGACAGTGTTGGAGTAAACGTACATTACAGGTGTAGATTTTTGACAGAATAGGAGTAAACGTACATTACAGGTGTAGATTTTTGACAGTGTAGGAGTAAACGTACATTACAGGTGTAGATTTTTGACAGTGTTGGAGTAAACGTACATTTGATGTGTAGATTTTTGACAGTGTAGGAGTAAACGTACATTACAGGTGTAGATTTTTGACAGTGTAGGAGTAAACGTACATTACAGGTGTAGATTTTTGACAGTGTTGGAGTAAACGTACATTTGATGTGTAGATTTTTGACAGTGTAGGAGTAAACGTACATTACAGGTGTAGATTTTTGACAGTGTAGGAGTAAACGTACATTAGAGGTGTAGATTTTTGACAGTGTAGGAGTAAACGTACATTACAGGTGTAGATTTTTGACAGTGTAGGAGTAAACGTACATTACAGGTGTAGATTTTTGACAGTGTTGGAGTAAACGTACATTACAGGTGTAGATTTTTGACAGTGTAGGAGTAAATGTACATTAGAGTTGTAGATTTTTGACAGTCTCAGAAGAAACGTTCATTTGATGTGTAGATTTTTGACAGAATAGGAGTAAACGTACATTACAGGTGTAGATTTTTGACAGTGTTGGAGTAAACCTGCATTAGAGGTGTAGATTTTTGACAGAATAGGAGTAAACGTGCATTACAGGTGTAGATTTTTGACAGTGTAGGAGTAAACGTACATTACAGGTGTAGATTTTTGACAGTGTTGGAGTAAACGTACATTACAGGTGTAGATTTTTGACAGTGTTGGAGTAAATGTACATTAGAGTTGTAGATTTTTGACAGTGTCGGAAGAAACGTTCATTTGATGTGTAGATTTTTGACAGAATAGGAGTAAACGTACATTACAGGTGTAGATTTTTGATAGTGTTGGAGTAAACGTACATTACAGGTGTAGATTTTTGACAGTGTAGGAGTAAACGTACATTTGAGGTGTAGATTTTTGACAGTGTAGGAGTAAACGTACATTAGAGGTGTAGATTTTTGACAGAATAGGAGTAAACGTACATTACAGGTGTAGATTTTTGACAGTGTCGGAAGAAACGTACATTTGATGTGTAGATTTTTGACAGTGTAGGAGTAAACGTACATTACAGGTGTAGATTTTTGACAGTGTAGGAGTAAACGTACATTACAGGTGTAGATTTTTGACAGTGTAGGAGTAAACGTACATTACAGGTGTAGATTTTTGACAGAATAGGAGTAAACGTACATTACAGGTGTAGATTTTTGACAGTGTAGGAGTAAACGTACATTACAGGTGTAGATTTTTGACAGTGTTGGAGTAAACGTACATTACAGGTGTAGATTTTTGACAGAATAGGAGTAAACGTACATTACAGGTGTAGATTTTTGACAGTGTAGGAGTAAACGTACATTACAGGTGTAGATTTTTGACAGTGTTGGAGTAAACGTACATTTGATGTGTAGATTTTTGACAGTGTAGGAGTAAACGTACATTACAGGTGTAGATTTTTGACAGTGTAGGAGTAAACGTACATTAGAGGTGTAGATTTTTGACAGAATAGGAGTAAACGTACATTACAGGTGTAGATTTTTGACAGTGTAGGAGTAAACGTACATTACAGGTGTAGATTTTTGACAGTGTTGGAGTAAACGTACATTACAGGTGTAGATTTTTGACAGTGTAGGAGTAAATGTACATTAGAGTTGTAGATTTTTGACAGTGTCGGAAGAAACGTTCATTTGATGTGTAGATTTTTGACAGTGTTGGAGTAAATGTGTATTGCAGTTGTAGATTTTTGACAGTGTTGGAGTCAACGTACATTACAGGTGTAGATTTTTGACAGTGTCGGAGTAAACGTACATTACAGGTGTAGATTTTTGACAGTGTAGGAGTAAACGTACATTACAGGTGTAGATTTTTGATAGTGTTGGAGTAAACGTACATTACAGGTGTTGATTTTTGACAGTGTAGGAGTAAACGTACATTACAGGTGTAGATTTTTGACAGTGTAGGAGTAAACGTACATTTGAGGTGTAGATTTTTGACAGAATAGGAGTAAACGTACATTACAGGTGTAGATTTTTGACAGTGTAGGAGTAAACGTGCATTACAGGTGTAGATTTTTGACAGAATAGGAGTAAACGTACATTACAGGTGTAGATTTTTGACAGTGTAGGAGTAAACGTACATTACAGGTGTAGATTTTTGACAGTGTAGGAGTAAACGTACATTTGAGGTGTAGATTTTTGACAGAATAGGAGTAAACGTACATTACAGGTGTAGATTTTTGACAGTGTTGGAGTAAACGTGCATTACAGGTGTAGATTTTTGACAGTGTTGGAGTAAACGTACATTACAGGTGTAGATTTTTGACAGTGTAGGAGTAAACGTACATTAGAGGTGTAGATTTTTGACAGAATAGGAGTAAACGTACATTACAGGTGTAGATTTTTGACAGTGTAGGAGTAAACGTACATTACAGGTGTAGATTTTTGACAGTGTCGGAGTAAACGTACATTACAGGTGTAGATTTTTGACAGTGTCAGAGTAAACGTACATTACAGGTGTAGATTTTTGACAGTGTTGGAGTAAACGTACATTACAGATGTAGATTTTTGACAGCGTAGGAGTAAATGTACATTAGAGGTGTAGATTTTTGACAGTGTCGGAAGAAACGTACATTTGATGTGTAGATTTTTGACAGTGTCGGAAGAAACGTACATTTGATGTGTAGATTTTTGACATTGTTGGAGTCAACGTACATTACAGGTGTCGATTTTTGACAGTGTTGGAGTAAACGTACATTTGATGTGTAGATTTTTGACAGTGTAGGAGTAAACGTACATTACAGGTGTAGATTTTTGACAGTGTAGGAGTAAACGTACATTAGAGGTGTAGATTTTTGACAGAATAGGAGTAAACGTACATTACAGGTGTAGATTTTTGACAGTGTAGGAGTAAACGTACATTACAGGTGTAGATTTTTGACAGTGTTGGAGTAAACGTACATTACAGGTGTAGATTTTTGACAGTGTAGGAGTAAATGTACATTAGAGTTGTAGATTTTTGACAGTGTCGGAAGAAACGTTCATTTGATGTGTAGATTTTTGACAGTGTTGGAGTAAATGTGTATTGCAGTTGTAGATTTTTGACAGTGTTGGAGTCAACGTACATTACAGGTGTAGATTTTTGACAGCGTCGGAGTAAACGTACATTACAGGTGTAGATTTTTGACAGTGTAGGAGTAAACGTACATTACAGGTGTAGATTTTTGATAGTGTTGGAGTAAACGTACATTACAGGTGTAGATTTTTGACAGTGTAGGAGTAAACGTACATTACAGGTGTAGATTTTTGACAGTGTAGGAGTAAACGTACATTTGAGGTGTAGATTTTTGACAGAATAGGAGTAAACGTACATTACAGGTGTAGATTTTTGACAGTGTAGGAGTAAACGTGCATTACAGGTGTAGATTTTTGACAGAATAGGAGTAAACGTACATTACAGGTGTAGATTTTTGACAGTGTAGGAGTAAACGTACATTACAGGTGTAGATTTTTGACAGTGTAGGAGTAAACGTACATTTGAGGTGTAGATTTTTGACAGAATAGGAGTAAACGTACATTACAGGTGTAGATTTTTGACAGTGTTGGAGTAAACGTGCATTACAGGTGTAGATTTTTGACAGTGTTGGAGTAAACGTACATTACAGGTGTAGATTTTTGACAGTGTAGGAGTAAGCGTACATTAGAGGTGTAGATTTTTGACAGAATAGGAGTAAACGTACATTACAGGTGTAGATTTTTGACAGTGTAGGAGTAAACGTACATTACAGGTGTAGATTTTTGACAGTGTTGGAGTAAACGTACATTACAGGTGTAGATTTTTGACAGTGTCAGAGTAAACGTACATTACAGGTGTAGATTTTTGACAGTGTTGGAGTAAACGTACATTACAGATGTAGATTTTTGACAGCGTAGGAGTAAATGTACATTAGAGGTGTAGATTTTTGACAGTGTCGGAAGAAACGTACATTTGATGTGTAGATTTTTGACAGTGTCGGAAGAAACGTACATTTGATGTGTAGATTTTTGACAGTGTTGGAGTCAACGTACATTACAGGTGTCGATTTTTGACAGTGTTGGAGTAAACGAGGTATTTCAAAAATGTATTGGGACTGTTATGTTCCACTGGATCAACTATGTGGATGTTGGAGTCTAGAATGAGGAATATGAGGAACGGTTGAAGGATACAGGACTTTATACATTAGAAAGGAGGTGATCACGAGGGTATCTGATGGAGTTGTTTAAGATAATGAAGGGTCTGTGCTGGACAGGCGCAGTGGGTGATTTCAGCAGACTCGGGCTTGAGGGTGAAGAAGAAGAAGTAGTTGTGACAGTTTGAGGGCAGTGGTCTTCATTCAGTGGGAGAGTGGTTAATCAGTTAATGCTATAGAATGGTCTCTCGGGAAGGGAAGTGGAGGTAGTGGATCATTTTAAATGGGAATCAGATAGATACCTCGATGTGGTGGAGATAGAGGGGTATGGCATGGGGATATTGGCAGGACTTGGCTGTAACTTAGGCAATGTATGTCTGGATGGGTGATGGATGCTGGGGTAAGTGCAACGTAGGCATGGTGGGCCGAATGGCCTCCTTCCCGCCAAAATTCCTTGAATAATATGATTTCAAAATTAAAGAAGAGTTTGAATTTGTGAATCAGGTCATTATCAGCGCAAGTGGGAACCAGTAATGAGTTAATAAATAAATAAAAACGCGATAAAAGATGCACAATCTTTGGGACGTCACCACGTCACCACGTCACCACGTCACCACGTCACCACGTCAACACGTCAACACGTCAACACGTCAACACGTCAACACGTCAACACGTCAACACGTCAACACCCGACAAGGTTGCTGCACTCGCATGAACGAACCTTCCGGCTGCCGCATGTTCATACTTTCATCTCTCCGACTGTCCGTACTCCGAAAAATACAGCATGGAGATGGAGGAGGAATGTTTAATGTCCACCAACTCATGTCACCAGACGGGACAGCCAACCAAGGGCCGGGGACACTTTGTGATGCTATACGGGGTATAGTCAACACCAGAATGAAAATCGAACCTTCACCAGAATGTTCAGAGTCGGCCACCACCGTAATACGTAAAACAAAAAAATTGTTATTTGTTCGCCGTATGTTGACCATGGCGGCGTAGTGCGCAACAGTGATGTGAAATTTCGATCCGTCCTGGCACGTTGTAACTCAAACGGTGTTGTTTTGTGCGGTGTGAGATTGCTCGGGGAATATAACTGGGATTTTGTAAGCGTCGTTACATCTGAACAACGTGAGAAAATGACAGGCACTTTCGGCGGGAACGAACTGTTGAACATGGCGGCGGCTGGAGATGTTCATCGGCCGTTGCCGTGGTAATCCGGCGAACTATAAATAAATAACTAAACATTTTTCCCGGTGACCCGTCGGATCCTCCATCATGGGACTGAAGGCCGTTCGCGGTTTGTTCCCCCTCCGGACGGCGGAGCACGTGCTCGGTGTGTTCAAGGCCGAGCTGGACGGACAGCGTGAGCCCGACCTGGCGCTCTTGTCCATCGTCCTGGGTTACCTGGAACATCTGCTGACCGTGAGGCTTCGTCCGACCTCGGCAGGCTCCCCGTGCACCTTCCCGGAGGTGAGTCTGGAGCTCGTGGAGGCGCTCAGGTGTCGTTTCGAGAGCCAGGTGTTGGGCGCCGTGGACGTGGGCTCGTACGCGCCCGGAGGACGTGCCCTGGTGAGCAGGGTGTCCGACGTGATCTGGAACACGCTGAACCGTTCGTACAACAAGGACCGGGCGCACATCCAGTCATTGTACAGTTACCTTACAGGTGAGACCGGTAAAACTACGGGTACCTGTGTTTGATCGTGGTCGTCGTCGCTCACACAACCACAACCACCACCATCCTCCGTACATTAGAGGTGGTGTGGTGTGGGGGGGGGGAGTGGAGTGGTGGTGTGGTGTGAGTGGAGTGGAGTGGTGGTGTGGTGGGGGGAGTGGAGTGGAGTGGTGGTGTGGTGGGGGGAGTGGAGTGGAGTGGTGGTGTGGTGGGGGCGATGGGTGGAGTGGTGGTGGGTGGGGGAAGTGGAGTGGTGGAGTGGTGGGGGGTGGGGGGAAGTGGGTCAGGGAGTGGTGGTGTGGTGGGGGGAGGGAGTGGAGTGGTGGTGTGGTGGGGGGGTGGAGTGGAGTGGTGGTGTGGTGGGGGGGGGTGGAGTGGAGGGTGGTGTGGTGGGGGGTGGAGTGGTGGTGTGGTGTGGGGGGGGGGAGTGGAGTGGTGGTGTGGTGTGGGGGGGTGGAGTGGAGTGGTGGTGTGGTGGGGGGAGTGGAGTGGAGTGGTGGTGTGGTGGGGGGGAGGGAGGGAGTGGTGGTGTGGTGGGGGGAGTGGAGTGGAGTGGTGGTGTGGTGGGGGGAGTGGAGTGGTGGTGTGGTGGGGGGGGGGAGTGGAGTGGAGTGGTGGTGTGGTGGGGGGGAGTGGAAAACCCTGGAGTGGTGGTGTGGTGGGGAGTGGTGGAGAGTGGTGGTGTGGTGGGGGGAGTGGAGTGGAGTGGTGGTGTGGTGGGGGGGGGTGGGTGGTGGTGTGGTGTGGGGGTGGAGTGGTGGTGTGGTGTGGGGGTGGAGTGGTGGTGTGGTGTGGGGGTGGAGTGGTGGTGTGGTGTGGGGGTGGAGTGGTGGTGTGGTGTGGGGGGGTGGAGTGGTGGTGTGGTGTGGGGGTGTGAGTGGTGGTGTGGTGTGGTGGGGGGAGTGGTGGGTGTGGTGTGGTGGGGAGTGGAGTGGGTGGTGTGGTGGGGGGGTGGGTGGGTGGTGGTGTGGTGGGGAAGTGGAGTGGAAGTGGTGGTGTGGTGGGGGGGGAGTGGAGTGGAGTGGTGGTGTGGTGGGGGGGGTGGAGTGGAGTGGTGGTGTGGTGTGGGGGGAGTGGAGTGGAGTGGTGGTGTGGTGTGGGGGAGTGGAGTGGAGTGGTGGTGTGGTGTGGGGGGGAGTGGAGTGGTGGTGTGGTGTGGAGTGGTGGTGTGGTGTGGTGGTGGAGTGGTGGTGTGGTGTGGAGTGGAGTGGTGGGGGGAGTGGTGTGGAGTGGGTGGTGGGGGGGAGGAGTGGGTGGAGTGGTGGTGTGGTGGGGGGAGTGGAGTGGAGGTGGTGGTGGTGTGGTGGGGGGAGTGGAGTGGAGTGGTGGTGTGGTGGGGGAGTGGGTGGGTGGTGGTGTGGTGGGGGGGTGGAGTGGAGTGGTGGTGTGGTGGGGGGTGGGTGGGTGGTGGTGTGGTGGGGGGGAGGAGTGGGTGGTGGGGGGTGGGTGGTGGTGTGGTGTGGGGGGGGGAGTGGAGTGGGTGGGGTGGGGGGGAGTGGAGTGGTGGTGTGGTGTGGGGGGGGAGTGGAGTGGTGGTGTGGTGTGGGGGGAGTGGAGTGGTGGTGTGGTGTGGGGGGGGTGGGTGGTGGTGTGGTGTGGGGGTGGGAGTGGTGGTGTGGTGTGGGGTGGAGTGGTGGTGTGGTGTGGGGGAGTGGAGTGGAGTGGTGGTGTGGTGGGGGGGAGTGGAGTGGAGTGGTGGTGTGGTGGGGGGGAGTGGGTGGGTGGTGGTGTGGTTGGGGGGGAGTGGAGTGGAGTGGTGGTGTGGTGTGGGGGGAGGGAGTGGTGGTGTGGTGTGGTGAGTGGTGGTGTGGTGTGGGGGGAGTGGGTGGTGGTGTGGTGTGGAGTGGTGGTGTGGTGTGGGGGGGGAGTGGAGTGGTGGTGTGGAGTGGAGTGGTGGTGTGGAGTGGAGTGGTGTGGTGTGGGGGGAGTGGAGTGGTGTGGGGGGAGTGGAGTGGTGTGGTGTGGGGGGAAGTGGAGTGGTGTGGTGTGGGGGGGTAGGTGAGTGGTGTGGTGTGGGGGGAGTGGAAGTGGAGTGGTGGTGTGGTGGGGGGAGGTAGGTAGGTAGTGGTGGTGGTGGTGGGAGAGGAGTGGAAGTGGAGTAGGTGGTGTGGTAGAAGGGGGGAAGTGGAGGGAGTGGGTGGTGGTGTGGTTGGGGGGAGTGGAGTGGAGTGGTGGTGTGGTTGGGGGGGTGGAGTGGAGTGGTGGTGTGGTGTGGGGGGGAGTGGAGTGGAGTGGTGGTGTGGTGTGGGTGGAGTGGTGGTGTGGTGTGGGGGAGTGTGGAGTGGTGGTGTGGTGTGGAGTGGTGGTGTGGGGGGAGTGGAGTGGTGTGGTGTGGGGGGGAGTGGAGTGGGTGTGGTGTGGGGGGGAGTGGAGTGGAGTGGTGGTGTGGTGGGGGGAGTGGGTGGGTGGTGGTGTGGTGGGGGGGTAGGTGGAGTGGAGTGGTGGTGTGGTTGGGGGGAGTGGGTGGGTGGTGGTGTGGTGTGGGGGGGGGGGGGGTGGTGGTGTGGAGTGGTGGTGTGGGTGTGGGGGGGGGGTGGAGGGTGGGTGTGGTGGTGGTGGGGGGGAGTGGAGTGGAGTGGTGGTGTGGTGTGGGGGTGGTGGGTGGAGTGGTGGTGTGGTGGGGGGAGGTGGAGTGGAGTGGTGGTGTGGGGTGTGGAAGTGGAGTGGTGGTGTGGTGTGGAGTGGAGTGGTGGTGTGGTGTGAAGTGGGAGTGGTGGGGGAGTGAGTGGGGGGTAGTGGTGTGGTGGGGGGAGTGGAGTGGAGTGGTGGTGTGGTGGAGAGAGTGGTGGTGTGGAGTGGTGGTGTATGGTGGGGGGGGAGTGGAGTGGTGGTGTGGTGTGGGGGGGGGGTGGAGTGGGTGGTGTGTGTGGGGGGGGGGTGGAGTGGTGGTGTGGTGTGGGGGGGGAGTGGAGTGGTGGTGTGGTGTGGGGGGGGGAGTGGAGTGGTGGTGTGGTGTGGGGGGGAGTGGAGTGGTGGTGTGGTGTGGGGGGGAGTGGAGTGGTGGTGTGGTGTGGGGGGAGTGGAGTGGTGGTGTGGTGTGGGGGGGGGAAGTGGAGTGGTGGTGTGGTGTGGGGGGGTGGAGTGGAGTGGTGGTGTGGTGTGGGGGGAGTGGAGTGGAGTGGTGGTGTGGGGGGGTGGGGGGTGGTGGAGTGGTGGTGTGGGGGGAGTGGAGTGGTGGTGTGTGGTGTGGGGGGGGAGGTGGAGTGGTGGTGTGGTGTGGGGGGGGGGAGTGGGTGGTGGTGTGGTGTGGGGGGAGGTGGAGTGGTGGTGTGGTGTGGGGGGAAGTGGAGTGGTGGTGGTGTGGGGGTGAGTGGAGTGGTGGTGTGGTGTGGGGGGGAGTGGGTGGTGGTGTGGTGTGGGGGGAGTGGTGGTGGTGGTGTGGTGTGGGGGGGAGTGGGTGGTGGTGTGGTGTGGGGGGGAGTGGAGTGGTGGTGTGGTGTGGGGGGGTAGTGGAGTGGTGGTGTGGTGTGGGGGGGAGTGGAGTGGTGGTGTGGTGTGGGGGGGGGGGAGGTGGAGTGGTGGTGTGGTGTGGGGGGGGAGTGGGTGGTGGTGTGGTGTGGGGGGGAGTGGGTGGTGGTGTGGTGTGGGGGGGGGAGTGGAGTGGTGGTGTGGTGTGGGGGGAGTGGGTGGTGGTGTGGTGTGGGGGGGAGTGGTGTGGTGTAGTGGTGGTGTGGTGTGGGGGGAGTGGAGTGACAGGTGGTGGTGTGGTGTGGGGGGGTAGTGGAGTGGAGTGGTGGTGTGGTGTGGGGGGAGTGGAGTGGTGGTGTGGTGTGGGGGGAGTGGAGTGTGATGAGTGGTGGTGTGGGGGGGGAGTGGAGTGGGTGGAGTGGTGGTGTGGTGGTGTGGGGTGGAGGGAGTGGGTGGTGGTGTGGTGTGGGGGGAGTGGAGTGGAGTGGTGGTGTGGTGTGGGGGGAGTGGGTGGTGGTGTGGTGTGGGGGAGTGGAGTGGTGGTGTGGTGTGGGGGGAGTGGAGTGGTGGTGTGGTGTGGGGGGGTGGGTGGTGGTGTGGTGTGAGAGTGTGGGGGGGGGAGTGGAGTGGTGGTGTGGTGTGGGGGGAGTGGAGTGGTGGTGTGTGGTGTGGGGGGGGAGTGGGTGGTGTGTGGTGTGGGGGGGGGGGGGGAGTGGAGTGGTGGTGTGGTGTGGGGGGAGTGGAGTGGTGGTGTGGTGTGGGGGGGGAGTGGAGTGGTGGTGTGGTGTGGGGGGGAGTGGGTGGTGGTGTGGTGTGGGGGGGAGTGGAGTGGTGGTGTGGTGTGGGGGGGGAGTGGGTGGTGGTGTGGTGTGGGGGGAGTGGAGTGGTGGTGTGGTGTGGGGGGGGGGGGAGTGGAGTGGTGGTGTGGTGTGGGGGGAGTGGAGTGGTGTGGTGTGGTGTGGGGGGGGAAGTGGAGTGGTGGTGTGGTGTGGGGGGGGGGGAGTGGAGTGGGTGGTGTGGTGTGGGGGGTGAAGGGGAGTGGAGGTGGTGGTGTGGTGTGGGGGGGGAGTGGGTGGGTGGTGGTGTGGTGTGGGGGAGTGGAGTGGTGGTGTGGTGTGGGGGGAGTAGTGGTGGTGTGGTGTGGAGTGGAGTGGTGGTGTGGGGGGGGGGAGTGTGGAGTGGTGGTGTGGTGTGGGGGAAGAGTGGAGTGTGGTGGTGTGGTGTGGGGGGGTGGAGTGGTGGTGTGGTGTGGGGGGGGTGGAGTGGTGGTGTGGTGTGGGGGGAGTGGAGTGGTGGTGTGGTGTGGGGGGGTGGAGTGGTGGTGTGGTGTGGGGGGTGGGTGGTGTGGGTGTGGGGGGGTGGGTGGTGGTGTGGTGTGGGGGGGGGTGGGTGGTGGTGTGGTGTGGGGGGAGTGGAGTGGTGGTGTGGTGTGGGGGGAGTGGAGTGGTGGTGTGGTGTGGGGGGAGTGGAGTGGTGGTGTGGTGTGGGGGGGAGTGGGTGGTGGTGTGGTGTGGGGGGGGGGGGGAGTGGAGTGGTGGTGTGGTGTGGGGGGGGAGTGGAGTGTGGTGGTGTGGTGTGGGGGGAGTGGAGTGGTGGTGTGGTGTGGGGGGGGAGTGGTGGTGTGGTGTGGTGGTGGTGTGGTGTGGGGGGAGTGGAGTGGTGGTGTGGTGTGGGGGGAGTGGGTGGTGGTGTGGTGTGGGGGGGAGTGGAGTGGTGGTGTGGTGTGGGGGGGGGGGAGTGGAGTGGTGGTGTGGTGTGGGGGGGGGAGTGGAGTGGTGGTGTGGGGGGGGGAGTGGAGTGGGTGGTGGTGTGGTGGGGGGGGGGGAGGTGGAGTGGTGGTGTGGTGTGGGGGAGGGTGGTGGTGTGGGGGGGGGGGGAGTGGAGTGGTGGTGTGGGGGGAGGGAGGGAGTGGTGGTGTGGTGGGGGGAGGGGAGGGAGTGGTGGTGTGGTGGGGGGGAGGAGTGGTGGTGTGGTGTGGGTGAGTAGGGGAGTGTGGTGGAGTGAGTGTGGTGTGGTGGGGGGGGAGTGGAAGTGGTGGTGTGGTGTGGGTGGTGGTGTGGTGTGGGGGGAGTGGGTGGTGGTGTGGTGTGGGGGGGAGTGGAGTGGTGGTGTGGTGTGGGGGGGAGTGGAGTGGTGGTGTGGTGTGGGGGGGAGTGGGTGGAGTGGTGGTGTGGTGGGGGGGGTGGAGTGGAGTGGTGGTGGTGGTGGGGGGTGGAGTGGAGTGGTGAGGGAGAATGGTGTGGTGTGGGGGGAGTGGAGTGGAGTGGTGGTGTGGTGGGGGGGTGGAGTGGAGTGGTGGTGTGGTGGGGGGAAGTGGAGTGGTGTAGTGGTGTGGTGGGGAGTGAGTGGGGAGTGGTGTGGGTGTGGTGGGGAGTGGAGTGGAGTGGTGGTGTGGTGTGGGGAGTGGAGTGGTGGTGTGGTGTGGGAGTGGAGTGGTGTGGTGTGGTGTAGTGGTGGTGTGGTGTGAGTGGAAGTGGAGTGGTGGGGGGAGTGGAAGTGGAGTGGTGGTGTGGTGGGGGGAGTGGAGTGAGTGGTGGTGGTGGTGTGGTGAGGGAGGGATCGATGGTGGTGTGGTGGGGGGGAGGTGGAGTGGAGTGGTGTGGTGTGGTGGGGGGGGAGGTGGGTGGTGTGGTGTGGTGTGGGGGGAGTGGAGTGGTGGTGTGGTGTGGGGGGTGAGGGGGTGGTGGTGGTGGTGTGGTGTGGGGGGGGGGAGTGGTGGTGTGGTGTGGGGGGGGAGTGGAAGTGGTGGTGTGGTGTGGGGGGAGTGGAGTGGTGGTGTGGTGTGGGGGGAGGGAGGGTGGTGGTGTGGGGAAGTGAGTGGAGTGGTGGTGTGGTGTGGGGGTGGAGTGGTGGTGTGGTGTGGGGGGAGTGGAGTGGTGGTGTGGTGTGGGGGGTGGGTGGTGGTGTGGTGTGGGGGGGTGGAGTGGTGGTGTGGTGTGGGGGGGAGGGGAGTGGAGTGGTGGTGTGGTGGGGGGGAGTGGGGGAGGGTGGTGTGGTGGGGGTGGATGTGGAAGTGGAGTGGTGGTGTGGTTGGGGGGGGAGTGGAGTGGAGTGGTGTGGTGTGGTGTGGGGGGAGTGGTGGTGTGGTGTGGAGTGGTGGTGTGGTGTGGGGGAGGGAGTGGGTGGTGGTGTGGTGTGGAGTGGGTGGTGTGTGTGTGGGGGGAGTGGGAGTGGAGTGGTGGTGTGGAGTGGAGTGGTGGTGTGGTGTGGGGGGGAGGAGTGGTGTGGTGTGGGGGGAGTGGAGTGGTGTGGTGTGGGGGGGGGAGTGGGAGTGGTGTGGTGTGGGGGGGAGGTGGAGTGGTGTGGTGTGGGGGGGTGGAGTGGAGTGGTGGTGTGGTGGGGGGAGTGGAGTGGAGTGGTGGTGTGGTGGGGGGAGTGGAGTGGAGTGGTGGTGTGGTGGGGGGGGGGAGTGGGTGGTGGTGTGGTTGGGGGGAGTGGAGTGGAGTGGTGGTGTGGTGTGGGAAGTGGTGTGGAGTGGAGTGGTGTGGTGTGGAGTGGTGGTGTGGTGTGGGGGGGAGTGGAGTGGTGGTGTGGTGTGGAAGTGGTGGTGTGGTGTGGGGGGAGTGGAGTGGTGGTGTGGAGTGGAGTGGTGGTGGTGTGGGGGGGGGGGTAGGTAGGTGGTAGTGTGGTGGGGGGGGAGTGAGTGGAGTGGTGGTGTGGTGGGGGAGTGAGAGAGTGGTGGTGTGGTGGGGGGGAGGGAGTGGTGGGTGTGGTGGGGGGGGGAGAGTGGAGTGGAGTGGTGGTGTGGTGTGGGGGGGGGGGGGGGTGGAGTGGAGTGGTGGTGTGGTGTGGGGGGGGGGTGGAGGTGGAGTGGTGGGTGGTGGTGTGGGGGGAGGGAGTGGAGTGGTGGTGGTGGTGGTGGGGAGTGGAGGTGGAGTGGTGGTGTGGGGGAGTGGAGTGGTGGTGGTGTGGTGTGGAGTGGAGTGGTGGTGTGGTGTGGAGTGGTGGTGGTGGGGGGGGGAGTGGAGTGGAGTGGTGGTGTGGTGGGGGGGGTGGAGTGGAGTGGTGGTGTGGTGGGGGTAGTGGAGTGGAGTGGTGGTGTGGTGGGGTGGGAGTGGTGGTGTGGTGTGGGGGGGGGGAGTGGTGGGTGGTGGTGTGGGGGGGGGAGTGGAGTGGTGGTGTGGTGTGGGGGGGAGTGGAGTGGTGGTGTGGTGTGGGGGGGAGTGGAGTGGTGGTGTGGTGTGGGGGGAGTGGAGTGGTGGTGTGGTGTGGGGGGGGAGTGGAGTGGTGGTGTGGTGTGGGGGGGGAGTGGAGTGGTGGTGGTGGTGTGGGGGGGTAGTGGAGTGGTGGTGGTGGTGTGGGGGGGGAGTGTGAGTGGTGGTGTGGTGTGGGGGGAGTGGAGTGGTGGTGTGGTGTGGGGGGAGTGGAGTGGTGGTGTGGTGTGGGGGGGGGGAGTGGAGTGGTGGTGTGGGGGGAGTGGAGTGGTGGTGTGGTGTGGGGGGGAGTGGAGGTGGTGTGGTGTGGGGGGAGTGGAGTGGTGGTGTGGTGTGGGGGGAGTGGGTGGTGGTGTGGTGTGGGGGGAGTGGGTGGTGGTGTGGTGTGGGGGAGTGGAGTGGTGGTGTGGTGTGGGGGGGAGTGGAGTGGTGGTGTGGTGTGGGGGGAGTGGAGTGGTGGTGTGGTGTGGGGGGGTGGTGGAGTGGTGGTGTGGTGTGGGGGGGGGGAGTGGAGTGGTGGTGTGCTGTGGGGGGGGTGGGTGGTGGTGTGGTGTGGGGGGAGTGGGTGGTGGTGTGGTGTGGGGGGAGTGGAGTGGTGGTGTGGTGTGGGGGGGTGGAGTGGTGGTGTGGTGTGGGGGAGTGGGTGGTGGTGTGGTGTGGGGGGAGTGGAGTGGTGGTGTGGTGTGGGGGGAGTGGAGTGGTGGTGTGGTGTGGGGGGGAGTGGAGTGGTGGTGGTGTGGTGTGGGGGGGAGTGGAGTGGTGGTGTGGGTGTGGGGGAGTGGAGTGGTGGTGTGGTGTGGGGGGAGTGGAGTGGTGGTGTGGTGTGGGGGGAGTGGAGTGGTGGTGTGGTGTGGGGGGTGGGGGGGGGGTGGAGTGGTGGTGTGGTGTGGGGGGGAGTGAGGTGGTGGTGTGGTGTGGGGAGTGGAGTGGTGGTGTGGTGTGGGGGGAGTGGAGTGGTGGTGTGGTGTGGGGGGGGAGTGGGTGGTGGTGTGGTGTGGGGGGAGTGGAGTGGTGGTGTGGTGTGGGGGGGAAGTGGGTGGTGGTGTGGTGTGGGGGGGGTGGTGGAGTGGTGTGGTGTGGTGTGGGGGGAGTGGAGTGGTGGTGTGGTGTGGGGGGGAAGTGGAGTGGTGGTGTGGGTGTGGGGGGGAGGGTGTGGTGGTGTGGTGTGGGGGGGGGAGTGAGTGGTGGTGTGGTGTGGGGGGGGGAAGTGGGTGGTGGTGTGGGGGGGGAGTGGGTGTGGTGTGAGTGGTGGTGTGGGGGGGGGGGAGGTGAGTGGTGGTGTGGTGTGGGGGAGTAGGGTGGTGTGGGAGTGGTGGTGTGGTGGGGGGAGTGGGTGGGTGGTGGTGTGGTGTGGGGGGAGTGGAGTGGTGGTGTGGTGTGGGGGGAGTGGAGTGGGTGGTGGTGTGGTGTGGGGGGGGGGGTGGGTGGTGGTGTGGTGTGGAGTGGTGGTGTGGTGTGTGGTGTGGAGTGGTGGTGTGGTGTGGTGTGGGGGGAGTGGAGTGGTGGTGTGGTGTGGGGGGAGTGGGTGGTGGTGTGGTGTGGGGGGGAGTGGAGTGGTGGTGTGGTGTGGGGGGAGTGGAGTGGGTGGGTGTGTGGTGTGTGGGGTGTGGGGGAGTGGAGTGGAGTGGTGTGGTGTGGGGGGGGGGTGGAGTGGAGTGGTGGTGTGGTGGGGGGGGGGAGTGGAGTGGGTGGTGGTGTGGTGGGGGGAGTGGAGTGGGTGGAGTGGTGGTGTGGTGGGGAGTGGGTGGAGTGGAGTGGTGGTGTGGTGGGGGGAAGTGGGTGGAGTGGTGGTGTGGTGGGGGGAGTGGGTGGGTGGAGTGGTGGTGTGGTGGGGGGGGAGTGGGAGGTGAGGTGGTGTGGTGGGGGGAGTGGAGTGGTGGTGTGTGGGGGAGAGAGGTAGTGGTGGTGTGGTGTGGGGGGAGTGGAGTGAGGTGGTGTGGTGTGGGGGGAGTGGAAGTGGTGGTGTGGTGAAGTGGGGGGGGAGTGAGTGGTGGTGTGGTGTGGGGGGGTAGTGGAGTGGTGGTGTGGTGTGGGGGGAGTGGAGTGGTGGTGTGGTGTGGGGGGGGAGTGGAGTGGTGGTGTGGTGTGGGGGGGGTGGAGTGGTGGTGTGGTGTGGGGGGGGGTGGAGTGGTGGTGTGGTGTGGGGGGGTGGGTGGTGGTGTGGTGTGGGGGGAGTGGAGTGGTGGTGTGGTGTGGGGGGAGTGGAGTGTGGTGGTGGTGGTGGGGGGGTGGAGTGGTGGTGTGGTGTGGGGGGAGGGAGTGGAGTGGTGGTGTGGTGTGGGGGGAGTGGAGTGGTGGTGTGGGGGGTGGAGTGGTGGTGGTGTGGTGGAGTGGAGTGGTGGTGGTGGGTGTGGGGGGGAGTGGGTGGTGGTGTGGTGTGGGGGGGAGTGGAGTGGTGGTGTGGTGTGGGGGTGGAGTGGAGTGGTGGTGTGGTGTGGGGGTGGAGGTGGTGGTGTGGTGTGGTGTGGGGGTGGGTGGTGGTGTGGTGTGGTGTGGGGGGGAGTGGAGTGGGTGGTGGTGTGGTGGGGGGGAGTGGAGTGGAGTGGTGGTGTGGTGGGGGGGAGTGGAGTGGGTGGTGGTGTGGTGGGGGGGGTAGGTGGAGTGGGTGGTGGTGGTGTGGGGGGGGGAGTGGAGGGAGGGTGGTGGTGTGGTGTGGGGGAAGTGGAGTGGTGGTGTGGTGTGGGGAGGTGGAGTGGAGTGGTGGTGGTGTGGTGGGGGGGAGTGGAGGTGGAGTGGTGGTGTGGTGGGGGAGTGGAGTGGAGTGGTGGTGTGGTGTGGGGGAAGTGAGTGGTGGTGTGGAAGTGGTGGTGTGGTGTGGGGGGGGAAGTGGGAGTGGTGGTGTGGTGTGGGGGGGAGTGGAGTGGTGGTGTGGTGTGTGGGGGGAGGTAGGTGGTGGTGTGGTGTGGGGGGAGTGGAGTGGTGGTGTGGTGTGGGGGAGTGGAGTGGTGGTGTGGTGTGGGGGGGGAGTGGGAGGTAGTGGTGTGGTGTGGGGGGAGGGAGGAGTGGTGTGGTGTGGGTGGGGAGTGAGTGGTGGTGTGGTGTGGGGGGGAGTGGAGTGGGAGTGGTGGTGTGGTGTGGGGGGGGGGGGAGTGGAGTGGTGGTGTGTGGTGTGGGGGGGGGTGAGTGGTGGTGTGGTGTGGGGGAGTGGAGTGGTGGTGTGGTGTGGGGGAGAGTGGTGTGGTGGTGTGGTGTGGGGGGAGAGTGGTGTGGTGGTGTGGTGTGGGGGGAGAGTGGTGGTGTGGGGGGGGGAGAGTGGTGGGGGGGGGTGAGTGGTGGGTGGGGGGGGGTGAGTGGTGGGTGGGGGTGAGTGGTGGTGTGGGGGAGAGAGTGGTGGTGGTGTGGGGGAGAGAGTGGTGGTGGTGTGGGGGGGAGAGTGGTGGTGTGGTGTGGGGGGGAGAGAGTGGTGGTGTGGGGGAGAGTGGTGGTGTGGGGGAGAGAGTGGTGGTGGTGTGGGGGGGAGAATGGTGGTGGTGTGGGGGGGAGAGGTGGTGGGTCGAGGTTTTTAATTCTGGTACCCAGGTACAACTTTGTATTCATGATGACAGGGTCTTCCTCCAGGAGCTGAATCTTTTGATGAGCACACATTAAGGTTTTTGGTTCACGAGTCAGTCAGTGACCACTATATCCGTTATGGGTGTGTGTTTGTCTGTTTGTCTGTCTGTCTGTCTGTCCCGAGCATAGCTCCGTGGGTTTTGATCCGATCCTGATAAAATTTTGGTAGTAGGTTTATATCATGATCTTGTTGTGTTTTCTTGATAATGGGCGTGGTGCACCCATTATGGGCAGAGCCACGCCCAAAAAGACTTGTTTTTAGGGGGTAGCTGGTTTCAAGTTACATCTTCTCCGAGGGGTTTTGTCGAATCTAGCAGGGGTTTTCGGTAATTGGTTAGCCCAATGGCACCTGCATAACCCCACGGAGCTCGATTTTTCATTTTCGTGTCAAGGTCACGAACTTAGAAAATGTCAAAAAAAATCAATAAATTGAGCATCGAGCTCCTAGGGTTTTCAACTGTTTCGAATGAAAGTTGGTATGCAAGTAAGTGCTCTTCGAGTACTACAACTTTCATTATTTACGTTTTTCCCGATTCCCTCCAGTTTGCCCGTGGCGTCCTCTCGAAGGTCAAAAAATAAAAAAGGCGAACCGTGTACATTGCTCGTGAACCATCGCCGTCTACAGACTCGTTATTGTTATTATTATTTTAACATGTAACTCCTGAATATGTTTTGGACTTTACATTGTGTAACATACACGACATGGCCAAAGTACATGGACACCCTTTCTAATTTGTAAATTCAGCTATTTCAGCCACACCCGTTGCCGACGGGTGTATAAAATCAAGCACACAGTCATGCAATCTCCATCGCCAAACATTGGCAGTAGAATGGGCCGTACTGAAGAGCTTAGTGATTTTCAACGTGGCACCGTCATCGGATGCCACCTTTTCAGCAAGTCATTTCATCTAATTTCTGCCCTGGTCAACTGTAAGTGCTGTTATTGTGAAGTGGAAACGTCTTGGAGCAACAACAGCTCAACAATGAAGTGGAAGGCCACACAAGCTCACAGAACGAGACCGCCGAGTGCTGAAGCGTGTGGCGTGTAAAAATTGTCTGTCGTCAGTTGCACTGCTCAATACCGAGTTCCAAACTGACTCTGGAAACAACGTAAACACAAGCACTGTTCGTCGAGAGCATCACCACCATTGGACTCTGGATCAGTGGAAACGTGTTCTCTGGAGTGATGAATCACGCGTCACCATCTGGCAGTCCGACGGACGAATCTGGGTTTGGCGGATGCCAGGAAAACGCTACCGGCCCGAATACATAGTACTAACTGTAAAGTTTGGTGGAGGAGGAATAATGGTCTGCGGCTGTTTTTCATGGTTCAGGCTCGGCCTCTTCGTTCCAGTAAAGGGAAACCTTAATGCTCCAGGATACAATGACATTCTCGATGATTCTGTGCTTCCAAGTTTGTGGTAAGAGTTTGGGGAAGGCCCTTTCCTGTTTCAGCATGACAATGCCCCATTGCACAAAGTGAGGTCCATACAGAAATGGTTTGGCGAGATTGGTGTGGAAGAACTTTACTGGCCTGAACAGAGCCCTGACTTCAACCCCATCGAACACCTTTGGGATGAATTGGAACACCGACTGTGAGCCAGACCTAATCGCCCAACATCAGTGCCCGACCTCACCAATGCTCTTGTGGCTGAATGGAAGTAAATCCCCGCAGCAATGTTCCAACATCAAGTGGAAAGCCTTCCCAGAATAGTGGAGGCTGTTATAGCAGCAGAGGGGGGTGGGGGGGAACCAACTCCATATTAATGCCAATGATTTTGGAATGAGATGTTGGACGAGCAGGTGCCCACATACTTTTGGCTATGTCGTGAATGTTGTAATGAGTAAAAGATAAACAGACGTTGCCATGCCCTCCTCTCCAATATAGACTTTAGGTAGATCAACTGCAATGACCTCATGTCACTGGGATGCTTGGGACCTGGCACTAAGGTTTTGGTGGGTCGCTCTCTTTACCTTGGTCAGCAGCTTGTGTGTGTGCACGTACTATGCATGCACCTTGTGCATACTTATTGGTGCACAGGTGCGGTTCTCATTGGAGTCATTCCATCTGAAATCACCAAATTTAAGAAAATGTTCCCAGTTGACCCCCGCAGATTTACTTTAAACTTTCACAAAATAGTTCCCAGGTATCAAAATGAAGCTGCGTAAAATTTTAGGTCCATAGTTGCGGTCAACTCCGAGATATTGAGGGTTGAAAATGTGGTTGTGGCCCTATTTTTATGGTCGTTGCGGGCATCACAAAACGAACGGCTACTTTTAAACGACCGCAACTTTTTAAATATTAATGCTGGAGCCTTGAAATTTTCAGAGATTATTCTTCTATTACTGCTCTGTAAGAAACAAACATAAAACTGAGTATACCTCTTAATTTTTATGACCTGATCAGTTGAAATCCAGAAAAAACAATGTTGGTTTTGTATGAAGACCCAAATTTGAGACCCCATATATTTTTATTGACCCATCCCAGAAGCTTAAAAATTTTCAGGTAATAACTGTATGGTAGTCGTATTCAAATACATGTTTACTTTTCTTAATCAGTCATTTATAATGCAGTCATGATCCCTCAAAAATAGAAAATTTTAATTTTCCCCGAAATTCAGGTGAGGATTGCAAATATATGACGAGGTATGCCACTTCAAATTGTTCACCATTGGAAAGAGCATATTCAAGTTTACAAAAGTGTCAAATATCAAAGTGGTATTTTTTTTTTTAATCTATTTTCTATTTTTTTTTTTTTTTAAACTGTTCTTAACATAGTCGTGAATACATGAAGTGTGTGCACGGTGTGGGCACCATGGTAATCATGAATGATTAGTTCTATGATTCAAATTAATAATACAAAAATATATCACATCCTGCAATAACAATGTAATGAAACATTTCACGTAAATGATTTTAATAGGTCCTTGATCTGCTTTTCCAAGTCAGGTGCGAGCTTGTACTGCCTCCCAGTTGACGTTGGGGGAGCATCAATAACTTTCATCACATGGACCAAAGGAACCCAACAAATGTCCTCCCTTGAATGTAACTATATACACTGCTGACATCAGCAGATCAGCCACTATTCCTGAGTTCTATTTTTAGCCCCAGCCAGATGAGTTAAGCTCTTGCTATTTACAAATGAGAAACAAAGAATTACAAATTCAAATTTCAAAGTATTGTGTTCATGGTATCCAAATAGCAGACGATATGTATGTACATTGTATATACATGTACTACATGTAAAAGGACTGTTCATTAAATAGCACACACAACGCGCACAGCACTGGCAGAACATAATTTATTCAAATATTTTAAAAATATTGATAGAAACATTATACCACTTTGATATTTGACACTTTTGTAAACTTGAATATGCTCTTTCCAATGGTGAACAATTTGAAGTGGTATACCTTGTCATATATTTGCAATCCTCACCTGAATTTTAGGGAAAAATGAAAATTTTCAATTTTTGAGGGATCATGACTATTATATATATGACTGATTAAGAAAAGTAATGATGTATTTGAATACTACTACCATACAGTTATTACCTGAAAAAATTTCAAGCTTCTGGGATGGGTCAATAAAAATATATGGGGTCTCAAAGTTGGGTCTTCATACAAAACCAACATTTTTTTTTTTCTGGATTTCAACTGATCAGGTCATAAAATTTATTCGAGGTATACTCCGTTTTGTGTTTGCTTCTTACAGAGCAGTTATGGAAGAATAATCTCTGAAAATTTCAAGGCTCCAGCATTAATATTTAAAAAGTTGTGGGAGTTTAAAAGTAGCCATTCATTTTGTGATGCTCGCAACGACCATAAAAATAGGGCCACAACCACATTTTCAACCCTCAATATCTCGGAGTTGACCGCATCTATGGACCTAAAATTTTACGCAGCCTCATTTTGATACCTGGGAACTATTTTATGAAAGTTTAAAGTAAATCTGAGGGGGTCAACTGGGAGGCCTCCGGTGATATGAGGTGGAATGACTCTCTGGGCCAAAGTTTTGGTCTGAATTACATCATGTCGGTCGGTCACCAATGAGAAATATCCTACATTTCGCGGGTCAATAGTGCTTGTAAATGGGACAGCATTTGTCACTTGCTGCCACATACTTTGAATGGTTGCTTTCGCCAATCAAATTCAACGATGTTACGGATATTGTTTTTCAGGCAGCGTCGAGGGAAACCGCCCGAAGGCCGACGGAAAACCTCGTCACAACATGAAAACCCATCAAAAACTTCAATGAGACACATTTTGTGAAAGCGGTAGTTTTCATTATTACTGGGCAATAAAATTGGCAGGCTGTTCAAGTATGCCAAAAGCAGTGGAGTTGGCAACCGATGCAATATTGTCTTCGACCACGCCACCCGGGCAGTTATGGGATGAAAAAACGCACCGGGTTAACTGGCAATTCTGAACACCCGACTGCGGCGAATCTGCTGACAAGATTGGTTGAGCGAGCCTGGCAGCGATCCCCTTTTTGATGCGCTTTAGTGCAAACCAAATCTGCCCGTCTCATGGTTTAATAAGCCAATTTTGAAGTAATTATGGAGCCTGCTGTCTGACCACACCAAGCTGACCACATAAAAAACAGGAATTTATTACAGGGCAAGAAAAGTGGAGGAAGAAGAACACAGCTGTAGAGCGGCAATCCGTCGTTGTATGTAATGCTAACTTGCCCTCGGAACCACGTTGCCTTAGCACGTACGCCTTAGCTCTTTCATTCAGTGAAAGCCTGGTGTTGGCTCAGTGGTTAGGGTGGCGGCTTGGGATCCTAGGGTCCTGAGTTTAAGCCCCGTCGGCCACTGAATTAATACACCAGGGGGTTGACTCAGCCTGTTATCCTTCTAAGGTCGGCAAATGAGTACCAGTTCCAGTGTGTGTACTGGTAGAGGGGCACTGCATCAGTGAAACAGTCGCGCTTCAAGAAATGATAGCTACCCCGGCAGCTAAGCTGCCGTACGACCATCATTTAGTGAAAACACCCGACTGAGAAAAGAAAACAAAACGAAGAGAAAACCTGCTCCGCACGCACACAGTGTTGGTCTTTGTTTTTGGCAGACTGGCTCGGGGTTTATCACACTGTGCCATGTGTGCCAGTACCAGCTTACGTACCAAAGGGCGCAAGACAATGAAGCATGAGCCCAAGTTGGAGAAACCCCACAGACCACCAACCAGCAAGCATCAACCGCAAAAAGAGAAGCGCGCAGTGCTCGTATTTTATGACATCCTGCGGGGGCGATTGGACTACCTGCACCTGCCAAATTCCAAAATTTCTGCTCCAACCTTTGTTGAACATCAGGTCTGGCCAGTTGGTTCCTGAAAGGCATGGGCCAGTTTTTCTCTGGCCAACCTCACAACAATGTGGGAATGATTGTGGCTGTTAAAGAAGAATTGCCTTTCCTATTATCAAGGTGTTCCAGGTTTAGTAGCGGAGGAGTCTTGTCGGTGGAAACTGCTGTCATTGTTTAGCCAGTTCTTAGGGTGGCCACGTATCAGGATGCTTGCCTGATTCTTGTTCTTGAGCTGGAATCTCTTCTTTGTCTATAATGGAGTTTTTCAATAATCACAAGTTGTTCATACAGGATTTGCTCTGCATATATTGTCCGTGTTGTCACACAATGTGTTGAGTACAGTTTCATTAGATTAACACACTACTGTTTTCCATTGTTTCCCATTCTTTTGCGACCTGCATCTTCTTCCATTACCTCTTTGAAACCCACATCCCCACCACTGACACCCTTCTCCCTCCCTGGCGCAGGCTTTGAGACGCCTCTGAATGTTTCAGGCACCAAGCTTGACGCCTTTGGTGTGGCTTTCTCGGTGGTGGCTGCATGCCAGGTGCTGGGCCTCTCAGATGTTCACCTGGCCTTATCAGAGGACCACGCTTGGCTCATGTTTGGGCCTGATGGCTCTGAGACAACAGAGGTTACGTGGCATGGCAAGGGGAATGAAGACAAGCGTGGCCAGTCAGTGGACAGCGGTGTCGCAGAGAAGGTAGTTCCATAACAAATCGCCTTAAGGGTATAAAGTCATCATAGATCAGAGCATACAGAGTAGGCAGATTATGGATCATTAGTGATCCAGCTATATATATATATATATATATATATATATATATATATATATATATATATATATATATATATATATATATATATATATATATATATATATATATATATATATATATATATATATATATATATTTTTTTCATGACAGTTCAATAGGGAGGGACATGCTTGATATACTTATTTGATATCCAGGGGATGAAACGCAAATCCTTTTTAATACTGCTGCCTTCAGCTGCATTCAAATCCAATGTCCTCAACACTTAGCCATCATCATTCGTGATGTCCTGGTGGTGGAGATACTGGACTATTATCCCAGAGTGTGTTGATTTTTCAGTCAGTCAGATAATTGTGACAGTGTCACCGTGACCGAATGTTTACCACTTTTAGTGGTCTTGATTTTGAAACTAATACATAAAACATCACATTTGGATTGCTGCTACTCTCTGCGAGCAGCCTTAACCTGCTTCTTCTTTCAAGCCCTTCCAATGCATCCATAAAACAGCAGGCAGCTTCGTCGTGTTATCGGTCAAGGTGGCGAAAGCAATATTGTCATCATCTTCCCAAATTTCTTCTTTTGAGATGGCAGAGTCATGAGATGGCAGAAGTGTCTTCATTTTTGCCTCCAAATGTGTTGGGGATACACGTCATTAAAAACGATGCCATCTTTTGTCTTGCTCTTGTGTACCTTAAATAAAACTCTGCAGGCAGTAGATATTTTCTCAAACCACTGAGAATACTGCCAGGGCCAATACGTGGAGAAAAGTGTTTTATTTTATTTATTATTATTATTTTGTATACTAAGTCGAGGTTCGTGAAAGAGCTAATATACATAAACTTGTAGCAAAGCAGGAGACGAGGGGTGGGAGAGGGAAGCACACATAGTGGGGAACAAAGAAAATTGGATATCTGTGGGAGGGAGAGGGATGGGGTGGGGTACATGGGGTAAACAAATGAACATTACAGGAACTTTCAGGAAGGAAAGCAGGGAATTTGAAGGAGGTGGGTTTGGGGTGGATTAATGGGGGTAGAAAAGATTGTGGTTTTGGATGGGGGATGATATGAGATGGTGGTGAACAGCTGTTTTGAAGACCTGGAGGGAAGAGTGGGATTGAAGAGAATGTGTGAGTTTGTTCCAGAGGCAGGAAAAAAGAGGAACGAAAGGGTGAAGGTGAGCAGTGATTCGTGATTTTGGCAGTTTCACCAGAAGGGTGTTTGTGCCAGACCTTGAGTGCCTGAGGAAATATAGAGGGGCCAGAGCACAGACACAGCGGGGGAGAGCGAGGCCAGAGAGGAGACTGTAGAAGACAGAAAGACCACAGACCTGCCTCTGGTGAGAGAGTGGGACCCAAAGACTCGGCCTCATCGCGGGAGATACCAATGATCCGAAAAGCCTTGGTTTCCACAGCGTGAAGCTGAGCTAGGTGTGAGGCAGGAGCACCACACCAGAGGGGGGAGCAGTGTTCCATCATACTGCGGATGAAAGCTTTGTAAATGGTTCGTAGCTCAGGTGTGGCGAGGAAGAACTTTGCATGACGGAGGATGCCCATTGCCCAGTCGATGACTGGCTTTGGAGACCAGCTCGGAGATGTGGCTTTCCCAGGAAAGACCATTGCAGATAGTGAGGCCCAAAAGCTTGAATGAAAGGAGTTCTTCAAGGGGATTGTAGGGAAAGTAAATTGGGGGATGGGGGGGGGTCGAGACAGTCCTTTCGGAGAGACATAGTGAGATTTGCCAGGATTGAAAGACATTCCAAGTGTTTGACCAGCTTGTGATTTTTCCAGTTCTGCAGAGTGAAAAGGCTGCTGCCTGCTGATCAGAGGGATGACAGATGGTACGGCAGAGGGTGGAGTCATCAGCAAAGAGACAAAGAGGATTTTCCAGAGAATCTGAGAGATCATTGATGAAATGCAATTCAGAGAAACAAGCTCGTCTGGACGCTTGATGTCTGAACCTTTTGTTGGAGTCTTGGATGTCGTTTATAGGTCATTTTGAGTGATTGTCTATGTTCTAATGCTGAACTTTAAAGCGAGTATTCTGAAGCCAACAAAGGGAGGGATGGAAAACGGGGTCAATTCGAAGATCCGACAGCACTACCGACCAGAACGAGCATTATCTTCATCGCTGGTTAATATCTTCATGGAAAGTCATTCCCAGTGCACAAGAGCAGAAAAAAGAAACTGCATTGTTGGTTCCGAGTGCTTGTTTAAAGTTGGTCAAAAATATCCTTGGTGAGTAAAATGGGCCGTTTGCAACAGATTATATTGTTATGGCTGTGGAAATTCGCAATACACCATAAAGGGTCCTCAGGTGAGATATATCGATAAGTCCATTTGTAGTTAGCCCAAACCCGTTGTTTAGAGGGAATATGTGTGATTCATTCGGGCTGCGACGCTTTCGTTAGCCGTTTTTTCTATTGCTGTCGTTATTTTGGTGCAAGAATAACAACGAACATCGCCAAAACCAACATCTCAACGATCATGCCATTCACTACACGACGCTAACAATCACGCCATTCACGCCACGACGCCACCTTCCACATCTACGCTACCACCATCTTCACCACTCACCATTCAACAAGCACCGTGCGTTCACGATCTCCGCGGGATGGATGAAAGGAGCGGAGTGGCAGCAGCAACAAGGGTGCGAAGGGGCATCTCCCGCCCAAAACGCCCGCGCAAATATCTCCCGCCCGAATCTTCCTTCCCTCGTCGTATGGCGCGTGGAGAAGAAAACCAACAATGCCTGTGGGGTTTTCCCGCCATTTTTTCCCGCGCTTGGTGAGAAAGGGGGAGGGGTTGGCGCGTCTTCTCCCGATTGGCGGATGCGCGGTGTGATGCGGCCGGGGGAGAGGAACGCCCCACTTCAAGGCATTTTCTGGAAGCGTCTCGATGGAAGGAGGAGCCAAGAACGGGGCGGGGCGCGGGGCGGAGCGAAGGGCGGAGCCGAACCCGACAAAAGGGTGGGCGTGGAGAGTCCCTGCCCCTTGTCCCTGGAGGAGAATTGTCGAGAGTTGTTGGAGAGTCCTTGCTCTTGGTTCGTTCGTTCGGAGGAGGAGGTTGAGGTTCTGTTCGTTCGTTCCCGTCGGGCGGACGACACGTGCAGGCGCGAGGCACGAGCCCAGTGGACCACGCCGGAGGGACTCGGAGTTACGGTCGTCAAGGACTCGACACGCTCAGGGAAGTCGCGACTTCCATTTCTTTTGGGTTCTCTGTAAACGTGTGTGTGTGTGTGTGTGTGTGTGTGTGTGTGTGTGTGTGTGTGTGTGTGTGTGTGTGTGTGTGTGTGTCTGTGTGTGTGCGTGTGTGAGTGTGTGTGTGTGTGTGTGTGTGTGTGTGTGTGTGTGTGTGTGTGTGTGTGTGTGTGTGTGTGTGTGTGTGTGTGTGTGTGTGGCTAGTCTGGTGAAGTAGAACTGTTTTAAGTGTTGCCGTGTGAATTGCATTATTCGGTTGTAGATCTGCATGTGTCTCTTCGCTTGCTTTTTTTTGTGTTTTCTTGCTTGACTGTAATATACATGCCTTCTTTGCTGCCGTGTGGCGCGGAATAAATGTGCTGGTCCAATTGTTCCCCGTTTCGCTGCGTCCTTTCCTTTGTTTGAATCTCCATCTTGCATCACGTAAGGGATTAATAGTGGGTTGAAAACACCCGGTAACTAATCTGAACCGTCAAGGTCGACGATAACTCCGCTCGGTTATCCCTGTAGCACGGAACGAGCCGCTTAAGCGGTTTGTGTCCGGAGTCGACCTGTGGCGTGGTACAACTCCTCGGTATACTATCCGCGCGGGTACTTAGGTAAATCGACCATTCGGCGATCGGGCCCTATTTTGCCCGGGTAGAATGCGGACTGAGTTGTGAGGTTAAACCCCCACCCGTAACTAGCTCCCGGCGTTGTTCCGAGAGGGTCACGACTGAATTGCACGTTCGGTGGGCGAAGCGGCCGCTATTGGCTACACGCGGTCATTCGCACGTCGGCGGGGCGTGAATTCGCAACATTGGTGTCCGGGAGTGGGATTCGAATCCACCCCGCCTCCAAGCTAAATTCACGTGGAACGGACCAGAGGTGTGCGAGACGACCCCCCCCCCCCATTCCCCTCCAAATTACGAGCGAGCTAAATTAATCGCGTACGTGTGAATAAGATGGAGTCTCAAGGTAGTAGAAATGGATGTGGGAGTGTTAGAATCCATGGTCCAGGATGAAATCCCCGTGCAGGACATTCCCATTGTGATGCAGGAACAATTCCCCCCCCCCAACCGAGCCCAGAACCCGAAATGGGTGCGGCGGTGGCCGCGTTGTATGACACCTCCCTCCCCCTCTCCGCCAACCCCCCCCCCCATCCCGATCCTTGCCAAATCGGCTCAGCCAAGGGCACTCGACATGGCACAGTTATTTGCAATGCTGGCAGAAATGAAGAACGGATTCAACAACAAGATCGGTGGAAATACGCAACAAATGAACGAAATAAAAACAAATGCGTGCAGGATGAATAACAAAATGAATGCGAATATGCAACAAATGAAAAAGGAAATAAAGGAAGAATTGAAGAAAGAAATAAAAAACAACATGGAAGCAAATACGCAAACACTGCGGGGTGAGATGCAGAGCATGGGCCGGAGCCTGCAGGCGGGCATGAAGGCAATAGCGTGCAGTGAAATGCGGACAACGGTGGGCATAATGGCGGCACCACGTGTGGGAGCGAACGAGATGGGGGGAGTGCAACGGCTGTCAGGCCCCCAATGGAGGCGGGTGAGGAGAAAATAATTCGGGAGATGTGGTGGGCGAGACTCAAGCAGGTGACAAAGGAAGTGACGGTGACACAGAGGGAAAAAGTAAATGTGGTGACTGCGACGTGTAAGAGACACGTGGAGACGACAGAGATAACGAGAGGGGGAGCACTCGGGAGAGTGCAAAACCTCCGCCGCCAATACTGCTGGGTCACTCAAGTGAACCTTATATCTTATTCATTAAATATGATGTCAACAGTGCTGACAGTTATAGTTCTTTTCTCCAACATTTTTTTTTTGGGTGGGTGGGTGGGAGGGGGGGTTGGAAATCACTTAAAACATGTAGAAATGCAAAAAAAAAAATTTTCTCTTACTATTTTTTGGGGGGGGGGGGTTTGAAATCACTTAAAACATGTAGAAATGCAAAAACAAAACAAAACTTTTTCTCCAACAATTTTTTTTGGGGGGGGGGACCAAGTCCAAAATCTAATGGCATTATCCTTGGACCATACCTCACCCCCCACCAAGTTTCGTCGAAATCCGTCGAGTTTTTCTGTAACACTGTTCACGAACAAACAAACAAACAAAACAAGCAGTCATAGACTGGTACTTACGAAATCGTCAACTTGACCTCTGACCTTGTCTCATAAAAGCTGTCTCGAGAGAAGGTGGCGAGGAAAACCAGAAGTTTCTATGATGATTCTGTATCAAACCATCAAAAATCATAACGTCGACCGAAGCAAAAATCTCCATTTCTCTACGCAATTATATTATACCTTAACGTAACTCAACGACGCGTCTGCTCGAGTGCACTGCATCATGGGACGACCCGTGACGCGTCGAGTGAAATATTTTTTATACAATCTTAAAACGTCTCCAAAACATCTGATTTTTACCAGAATTTCGACAACTGAGTTTTAAGCGTCCTAAGCGATCGCAAAAACCGAAGACAAAATTAAAATCGAAGTTAAAACGAACTCGTAACGTCGAGCGAAGCAAAAATACTCCATTTCTCCACATGAATTTACGGAATTGTTTGACCTCACTGTGACTTTGACCTTTGACCGATTTTGACCAAAATCTAATCAGCACTAGCCATCACCCTCCTGAATTACGTGGTGTAATTTGACATTGGTAGCTTCTTCCGTTCTCGAGTTATCGTGTCTACAAACAAACAAACAAGCAGTCATAGACTGGTACTTAAGAAATCGTCAACTTGACCTCTGACCTTGTCTAATAAAAGCTGTCTCTTGAGAAGGTAGCGACGCAAACCAGAAGTTTCTACGATGATTCTGCACCAAACCATCAAAAATCGAATGTTTTGGATGTTTGACCTCACTGTGACCTTGACCTTTGACCGATTTTGACCAAAATCTAATCAGCGCTAGCCACCACCCTCCTGAATCAAGTGGTGTAATTTGACATTGGAAGCTTCTTCCGTTCTCGAGTTATCATTTTTTGGATGTTTGACCTCACTGTGACTTTGACCTTTGACCGATTTTGACCAAAATCTAATCAGCACTAGCCATCACCCTCCTGAATCACGTGGTGTAATTTGACATTGGTAGCTTCTTCCGTTATCGTGCCTACAAACAAACAAACAAACAAAAACAGAAACGGAAGGCATCAATATACTTACGAAATCTTTCGATACGGAAGTCATCAATATACTTCCGAAATCTTTAGATTTCTTAAGTAACAAAAATAAAAAGAAAAAAACATACAAGCTGACTAACATATCTTGCAAAAACTTTGTTTTGGCAATATAACAAACACAAACAGAAAGGGGGTAAAAACAGTAACCTCCGATCTTTGATGGCGGAGGTTAATAAAGGAAATAAAAATAACAGAGACGAGGGAGATGGAAACGGTAGGGGAGAGACTGCATGATAAAGACGGGGTTAAAGACGAGAACACACACACGGAGATAGTGGAGGATAATGAGGGCTTGATGGCAGAAAGTGTGGGGACCCGGTGCAAGGAGCTGGATAGCCTCCTTCGGGAACGGAGGGAGATGCTATGCTCCCTTGAGGCGGATCACGACCAGGCGGGTCCGGTCGTGCTGAGCGAGGTTCAAGGGGCGAGTGCTGTGGACGAGTACACGGAGAGCTTGGGGGGTATGGAGGCCCAGAAACCCTTGGGGTGACACAAATCCCCAGTGTGGTTACGAGTGTGGTCCCGGTGTGTGTGGTGTCGAGGTGTGTGTTCACGAGTGTGGCGAAATGCGTGCTGCAACGCACACATAGCGCGGGTGCCAGGGCATCTGTGAGAGCGACCGGGTGGGTGACAAAGACCCCGTGTGTGGATGAGACCCCGGGTATGAGTGACACCCCGCGTGTGAGTGGTGTGGCAAGTGTGCCGAAGTGCGTGCTTCCCAGCACGCCGTGTGTGGATGAGGCACCGTGTGTGAATGTCACCGCGTGTGCGAGTGAACGGCCGAGTGCAAGGGGGACTGTGTGTGAGAGAGCGGTATGCAAGGGAGATGACGGTCGGCATGCGGGAGCACGCAGCCGCATCTCCCGGTGTGAATGTCATGGAGTGGTGTATGAGCGTCGTAATACGCAGGTGTGCGTGGGTCGAATGGCGACGACGACGGCGACAGAGGGACAAGGGCCGAGTAGCGGCCGAAGCTGGATTGGAGACCGCGCCGGGTTTACCCAGCGGCGAGCGCGAGGTTCGTGCCGTGCTTCGCACGAGACCCCCACGTGCTCACTTGCGGGAGTGAAACCCGGTCCGTAAACGCCAGCGGTGGATGTTGCCGATCCCGCGGACGGACAAAAGCTAGGCTAGGACAACGGATTTGGACCGGATGGGTTCTCCACGCGAGCGTGTGTGTTAAGCTCTGACGAGCAGAGCACATGTGTTCGTGTGGGGAGCCCCTCGAAACGCGAGTCTTGCTTTTTTTTTGATGCGCCGGGTGACGTCATGGCTGCGTGTATGGTTGGAATCCGGCAGGAGGGTGAATCCCTGCCGGATGGTACCGTCCAAGAGGGACGAGGGACGCGAACAGCTGCGATGACGTCACGCCAAACGTGCGCGGCTGTGAATTGCCGCGCTGGTGCGCAGGTTGCGAGTTGCCGTGCTGGTGCTGCGCGATGAAAAACAAAATGGAGAATAAAAGCAAGCCTCGCTTCGGGTGAACAGGATTCCCGGGCAAGGGGTGGAAGACCCCCTTCCCGGGCACAGGATAACCACTGATTAGGGGGAAGGGTTAGTGTTAGACCGGCTTCATGGGGCAGGGGTAAGTCCTCATGGAGTCCGTGGAATGAATTAGGTAGATTAATTTAGATGAGATTAAGGAGGGGAAATGATTTTTGGAGATTTTGAAGACAGTGCCAGCAGTGAATGTGTAGTGGGGACGTAGCTTAGCTACGTAGTGTTAAAAGGATGTGCTATTAGTTTAAGGGACGATGTGGGAGCATGAGGTAGTTAGGGGAAGTAGTGAGAAGGATGGCAGAGATCAGCGATGAGTGAGTGGAAGAATTGTATGGAAATAGGATGAGTGAGTGAGGCCAGCGGGTCTGTGTGAATGGAGCGAATGTGGAATGCATGGTGCGATGAGTGATTGGGGGGAGGAGTGATTCCCGCCCAAGGGACCCCGGGGTCAGTGTAGAGTGAGTCAGCTGGGTTAGTTAAATTGACAAAATGGAAGCCGTTTTGTTGTTGGTGGGGAAGTAGGCTCGAAACCCGTTTGGAGGGGTGCCAGAGCCCTGTTGACGGGCTGGGAGCGTGGCTGCGAAAGGTGAGTATCGCTGAGTGGGTACCCCGGGCACCAGGCTAGTCGGCCGCGGTAGGCCATGGGCCCATGGGGGGCCGGGATAGAGTAGTGGGCACGGGTGCGCCTGCTTAGTGCGGGGGCCCGGGGCGCCATTGGCCGCGTGGGCAGTGTCGTGGATACGGGTGACCCTCGGAAAGGGGCCCGGGGTGCCAGCCTGCCACGTGAGCGTTTCAGGCGAGTCGCCATGGAGGGCACTCCCCGGTGTTTTGGGAGCTGGTAGGCTCGGAGGCAGTGTAGTGCCCGGGGGTGCCATAGCTGGAGAATTGGCAGAGGGTCGTGCCTGCCAAGGGAGCCACGCGTCCCAGCCACGAAACTGCGAGGGCATGGGCGGAAAATTGGGCGGCATGGCCCGAAATTGTGAGGACACCAACACAGGCGACGGGAATCTGGGTTGTTAGAACCAATAGATTAAGCGAGAGGCACTTGTTGAAAGCCCCGGGGTAGTTCAAAAGTTAAATGGATAGGGTAGATAGGAAGTGTACCCCTCCGCACCATCCATCCCTTCGCTCTCATTGTGGGCCGCTGGACCAACTTTGGGTAAAGATCGCTGAACTCCAAGGAGGCCATCCTGAGGCTTTATTGGGCCTCGACACAGGACGCCAGCTCTCCCTTATTCTCCTCCGGGAAGGGAACGTAGGCGTTGGGAGTAGGCTCTGAGACGATAGGTTTGCCGAACAATGACAGTAAAGGGAGTTCGGAGACGATTTCTAGTGGGGAAGTAAAAAAACAAACGTTGGGCCTAAATTGGGTTTTACAAATTAAGGGAGTGGGTATGAACGGAGACAGGCAAAGGCGATAGGTTTGGAGGGAGATTGTCAGGTAGGTCCGAGCCCACCTTCCGAGTGGCCAGCACCACCACACTCCCTCCACCAACTTCCACTGAAAGGCAAAGGCTGGCCAACTTCATCGGCTGGCTGTGTTACTTCAAGGCCTGTGCCGGCCCACTTAATTGGCTGGCTGTTTACTGCAAGGCAAGGTGCCGTCCAACTTCATCTGCCGGCTGTTTTTACTACAAGGCCTCTGCCGGTCAGCTTCACTGCCGGCTGTGTTTGCTGCAGCGGCCTTGTCATGCCATGCCTTGCCTGCCCACCTTTGCCATGATCCATGCCGACTGCCCTCGTCATCTTTTGCCCCATTTCTGTTTTGCATTCCCCCCCCCCCCCTTGTTCATTGCCATGTGCACCAGGATTGTCGCACAGTTTGCGAGGACTGCCCTGTTGGCAGCTACAACACGGGCCTGCAGTGGCTGCCCGTGCACCGTGTTTGCATCCATCCATCCATCCATGCATCCATCCCTCCATCCATCGGTTATGTTCATTGCGTGTGCCACTTGAGCTGGCACGGAGACTGCGTTGCGCAGCTCATGCGCCGTTGCGTTCATTGCGTGTGCCACTTGAGCTGGCACGGAGACTGCGTTTGTGCAGCCCATGCACCGTTGTGGTTCACTGCGTAGATTTCAAAGGGGAAGGCCTTGGACTGCGTATGTGCAGCCGGCCACATTCCCTGTCACCTGCATTGCCTGAGCCAGAGACTGCATGCGAGCAGCCTAGCTCCATGCTAACTTCTTTTCTCTTTGCAGAGTCCATTGATCCTGGGCCATGGTTTAGTGTAAGATTTGTAAGGTGTTAAGATGTACTGTACAAATGAGTGCGCCCCCCGCATGTGTGTCTTAGCGCCGGCAATTTTATTTAAGTCGTCCGGATGAGTGTGTTTGTTCGTTAGTTACTCAGCCCTCAGGTTATTTATTTTGGAGACACAAATACACTGAATGTCACACTCAGGGATCCGAAGGTTGAACGTATGAGGGGAGAACGACACATGATGGCACATGCAAATTTGACGACTCGGGACGAGTCTGTAAAAAGGGGAGGGGGTAGTGTTACGGCTGTGTAAATTCGCAATACACCATAAAGGTTCCTCAGGTGAGATATATCGATAAGTCCATGTGTAGTTAGCCCAAACCCGTTGTTTAGAGGGAATATGTGTGATTCATTCGGGCTGCGGCGCTTTAGTTAGCCGTTTTTCCATTGCTGTCGTTATTTTGGTGCAAGAACAACGAACATCGCCACAACCAACATCTCAACATTCACTACACGACGCCAACAATC
This sequence comes from Eptatretus burgeri, assembly GCF_056783735.1. NCBI lineage: Eukaryota > Metazoa > Chordata > Myxini > Myxiniformes > Myxinidae > Eptatretus > Eptatretus burgeri. The sequence goes on along the minus strand of NC_140962.1, from coordinate 11,809,009 downwards.
ATGCCACCTTCCACAACTACGCTACCACCATCTCCGGCACTCGCCATTCAACGAGCACCGTGCGGTGACGATCTCCGCGGGACGGATGAAAGGAGCGGAGTGGTAGCAGCAACAAGGGTGCGAAGGGGAATCTCCCGCCAAGATCTCCCGCCCAAAACGCCCGCGCAAATATCTCCCACCCGAATCTTCCTTCCTTCGTCGTACGGCGCGTGGAGAAGAAAACCAACAACGCCTGTGGGGTTTTTCCACCATTTTTTCCCGCGCTTGGTGAGAAAGGGGGAGGGGGTGGCGCGTCCTCTCCCGATTGGCAGATGCGCGGTGTGACGCGGCCGGGGGAGAGGAACGCCCCCCTTCGAGGCATTTTCTGGAAGCGTCTCGAAGGAAGGAGGAGCCAAGAACGGGGCGGAGCGAAGGGCGGAGCCGGACCCTACAAAAGAGTGGGCGTGGAGAGTCCCTGCCCCTTGTCCCTGGAGGAGAATTGTTCGAGAGTTGTTGGAGAGTCCTTGCTCTTGGTTTGTTCGGAGGAGGTTGAGGTTCTGTTCGTTCGTTCCTGTCGGGCGGACGACACGTGCAGGCGCAAGGCACGAGCCCAGTGGACCACGCCGGAGGGACTCGGAGTTACGGTGGCCAATGACTCGACACGCTCAGGGAAGTCGCGACTTCCATTTCTTTTGGGTTCTGTGTAAACGTGTGTGTGTGTGGCGCCAGTCTGGTGAAGTAGAACTGTTTTAAGTGTTGCCGTGTGAATTGCATTATTCGGTTGTAGATCTGCGTGTGTCTCTTCGCTTGCTTTTTTTGTGTTTTCTTGCTTGACTGTAATATACGTGCCTTCCGTGCTGCCGTGTGGCGCGGAATAAATGTGCTGGTCCAATTGTTCCCCGTTTCGCTGCGTCCTTTCCTTTGTTTGAATCTCCATCTTGCATCACGTAAGGGATTAATAGTGGGTTGAAAACACCCGGTGACTAATCTGAACCGTCAAGGTCGACGATAACTCCGCTCGGTTATCCCTGTAGCACGAAACGAGCCGCTTAAGTGGTTCGTGTCCGGAGTCGACCTGTGGCGTGGTACAACTCCTCGGTAGGCTATCTGCGTGGGTACTTAGGTAAATCGACCATTCGGCGATCGGACCCTATTTCGTGCGGGTTGAATGCGGACTGAGTTGTGGTGAGGTTTAACCCCCACCCGTGACTCGCTCCCGGCGTTGTTCCGAGAGGGTCACGACTGAATTGCACGTTCGGTGGGCGAAGCGGCCGCTATTGGCTACACGTGGTCGTTCGCACGCCGGCGGGGTGTGAATTCGCAACAATATGATGTTCTTCAAACGCATTGACCACACCATTGCTGATAATTTGATCTCCATTTGTTACGACATATAAATTAAGTCTTTGGAGCCATTGTTATAATTGTCATGTTTAGGTTTGTGTCAAAACTATTATAGCCTACCCCCCCCCTCCCCTTATTGCTATCCATTGCTTCTGTATCCATATTGTCCACCCAGTGTGTCATCCTCTCCACCTCAATCCTCCCCACATCCCTTATTTGTCCAAGTCTCCCTCGATTTTGTCTTTCAATGCTGCTTTTGGTTTCCCCCTCTTTCTGCTGTTCCTTTTGTTCTGTTGCATCCTGAACCATTCTGTGTTCTTGCTATTCCATGACCCTTGACTTTGTGTACAAAAAACAAACATTTTATCCCATATACAGTGCCTATAGAAAGTTGACACCCCCTTTCAAAATTTTCACCTTTTGTTGCACCTTTCACCACACGAATTATAGCCTATGATTAAATTGCGTTAAATCAGACTTTTTCCACCTATATTTACACATCGTAAGCAACAACTTCCAAGTGAAAAACAAATTCTACAAATTTCAGAAAATTAATTAAAAATACAAAACTAGAATATCTTGGTTGGATAAGTGGCCACTCCCCAGACAATAGCAATTGTAAATTAGCTCAGGTGGAACTAATCACCTTCAAAATCACACACCAAGTTAATTGGCCTCCACCTGTGTTAAATTGTAGTGATTCTGATTATTTCAGAATAAAA
>NC_140962.1:11759464-11801964 GCF_056783735.1 Eptatretus burgeri | reverse complement strand
TTGGACACCTAATTATAATTGGTTTTACATAGTTCATGAAATCTTGCCGATTATCCTCGACAGATGATCAAAAGTTAAATAACTGAATCTGATAAGCCTGCCATCACTGCTTGCATCCTTTTCCTCCTCATGCTCTTTCTGCAGATGTGGCTGTACCTGAACGGGGTCTGTGTGCGTTGCAACCGGTCAATGGAGGTGGCATGCATGGTGACGGCCATTAACCCAGCTCTCGATGCTCACACAGACAGCCAGGAACTCTGCCTGCTCCAGCAGGTGTGGTGTGTGGAAGACATTCAAATGTTTGGCTGTTATTCCTCACAAAACTACCTGAGTGTATGGATGCACGTTTGTGGGGTTGGGGTTGGTGGTGGTGGTGGTGGTAGTGGTAGTGAACAACATCCGATGTTTGATTAAATGTCCGGTGAGAACTGTAATTTCACGTACATGTTTTGGGTGGGGGATCTGTGCCGCAGAGCCTGTTGTGGTTGCTGTATGACCGAGGACATCTAGACAAGTAAGAATCGATGAGAAGACGCACACCATCCTTAAATAACCAATCCTCTTGGTATCCAACTTGCATGGGGCCTTCACAAAAACATATGTGATCAAAATGTTTACTGCAAAATAAGACCCATTTATCACACTTGTGGAATGACCTATTTGTTGAGGAAAACTGCTATTGCCAAAGAATATGTAACTTTTGAAATGACTTATTAACTCTAAATGAGGCCTTTTGCGCATGCGCAATGTGTGCGTTTACACCGATTCGGTTCTACTCGCCGGGCACGTTTAACCTGCCGTCGCAAACGTGAAATCTGGTTAAAATCGTCTTCGTAAAATTTCTAGCATTTAGATGAAAGAGTGGCAATTTCACAGTGGTTAACCACAATTGTTCTGTTCCTGAATGCAAATCGGCGCATTCTTTCTACAATGGAAATCAAATATTGTTTGGAAACTTCTTCCCAACACTGTTGCAGAAGTTCCCACAAATGTGTTGCACTTGTAGGTTGCTTTGCTTTCACCCTTGTGTCCAGTTCATCCCAAACCAGCTCGATGGGGTTAAAGTCTGGAGACTGTGCTGGCCATTCCATGATTTGAAGCCAACCATCTTGTTTTCTTCTGAGGTTGTTCTGACATAGCCTGGAGATATGTTTTGGGTCATTATCTTGCTGTAGGATGAACCCCTGACCAACTTGGCATCGACCAGGGGGTATTGCATGGCACTGCAAAATGCTGTGGTCGCCCTTTTGGTTCAGGGTGCCAGTCACTCTGTGCAAGTCGCCGACTCTGCATCCAGCAAAAGAGCCCCAGATAATCACGCTTCCTCCTCCATGTTTGACAGTTTGTGTCACACACTGAGGAACCATCCTTTCGCCTACTCAAAGGTGTACAAAAACCCTGCGTGATGAACCAAAGATTTCAAATTTTGATTCATTGGTCCATAAGACCTTCTTCCAGTTTTCAGGAGTCCACTGGTGGTGCGTCATGGCCCAGGCAAGCCTCTTTTTCTTATTTTGCCATCTCAGCAATGGCTTTCTTACTACCACTCGACCTGTCAAACCCACAGCTCAAAGTCTTCTCTTCATACTTGAAACTGAGACTTCCTTACTTTGACCAGTGTTAAGCTGTGCTTGAACCTGCTGTCCTGTGAGCTGCCTATCACGCAAGCTGTTGACTTTCAGAAACTTGTCTTCTGATTGTGTTGTGACTTTGGATCTGTCAGACCTCTTCCTGTCAGAGTTTCCTCCAGTTTCCAAGTGCCTATTGATGGTGTAGGAAACTGTATTCACTGACACTTTGGCTTACTTTGCAATTTCTCTAAAGGAAAGACCTACACTTTTAAGGGTTTATAATAGTCTGTCTGACTTCCTTTGTTAATTGTCTTTTTGTTGCCATTATGATATCAATATACTACTTCCTGCAGTACAATATTGCCCAAATAATGCTTCAGAGGGTGTAGCAACACAATCTGTTCCAACATTGCTTTTATACAAACAGAGGGTTTGTAACTAATCAGCAAAAGTTGGGACACCTGTAGGAATTGCTTGCATCAACTTTCAAGCCTTAATTTACTTTCATAGCTGCAGTTGCTAACCCATTACATGTTCCCTGAAAAGGGCCTTTTTTTAACAACTCTGAAATTTACATTATTTTCCACTTTTGGAAAGCTAAACTTTTTTTTTTAAGCTCTGGCAGTTTACTGCTTAGCGTTGTACTATTTCAGGTTATTCACAGGACTTGAAATGCTTAAATTTCAGTAAAAACTGGAAAAATGGGGGTGTTCTAAAACTTTTGACCAGTAATATATATATATATATATATATATATATATATATATATATATACATACAGTCATGCGCCGCTTAACGACGTTCCGGGCAATGACGGATCGCATATACGACGGATCTGCCAGCTCTGAAAAAAAAATGTAGCTGAAATAATCCTATCGCCGAGTGATGTAGCCGACGTAGCGCTGCCAGTCGTATAAAAATAGCACTTACAATTATGTACGCTGTACAGTATATAATACTTCATAATGATAATAAACGACAGTGTGGCCCTGTTATAATGCGATCGTTGAGGTCCATAAAATGTCATCGCGAAAAAAGCAGGGTCGTGCTAAATCGGGATTCAAGGAAATTGGCTTTCAAACTGAACCAATGTTTCCACCTTTACCTTCCAGCAAGTAAATTACCTTTGAATTGAAGAATTCCGCGAATAAATCGTTGTTACAGTCGAAATTAAAACAAATTTCTTTTTGGTGAAGCTTTTCATGTTGTTAAAACAATCAATCGCACTGTTCCGAAAATATACATCACAATTGACAGGAGCTCGTTTCTTCATTTATAAATTATAACATCGATGCAATGATTACGTATTTATAAAATCCAAACGCTAATTATTCATCTTTCTCTAATCGATGCGAGAGGAGATTGTAAGCTGCTGCTAACAACACCGATGGCCGTCATGAACAGCACAAAGGTAAAACTAACGTGTCTTCCCTCTCTCTTGGATGTGTGTTACAATTGCCGACAGTATTCAGTACAGTAACATGCTGTACAGGTTTGTATCCGAGGAGCAATAGGCTACACCATATAGCCTCGGTGTGTAGTTTTGTGTAAGTACGATGTTTGAAAACGAAAAAAAAAAATGATGTTCGCACAACGACGACGTCGCTTAACGACGCGTTTCTCAGAACGTAACCCCATCGTTAAGTGACGCATGACTGTATATGTGACACACATCAGATATATATATATATATATATATATATATATATATATATATATATATATATATATATATATATATATAATCAGACTGGAGTCTCCATGGACTATGATGTTTGCGGATGACATCATGATCTGTAGTGAGAGTAGGGAGCAAGCTGAGGTGAGCCTCGAGAGGTGGAGGTACGCACTGGAGAGAAGGGGAATGATAGTCAGTAGGAGTAAGACGGAGTACATGCGCGTAAATGAGAGGGAGGATGGTGGTATGGTGCGGTTGCAAGGAGTTGAGGTGGGGAAGGTGGATGGGTTTAAATACTTGGGATCAACTGTCCAAAGTAACGGAGAGTGTGGGAGAGAAGTGAAAAAGAGAGTGCAGGCAGGATGGAGTGGTTGGAGAAGAGTTGCAGGAGTGATTTGTGACAGAAAGGTAGCTGCAAGAGTGAAGGGGAAAGTATATAAGACGGTAGTGAGACCAGCTATGTTGTATGGTTTGGAGGCGGTGGCACTAACTAAAACACAGGAAGCGGAGCTGGAGGTGGCAGAGTTAAAGATGCTGCGATTCTCGTTGGGAGTGACGAGGACGGATAGGATAAGAAATGAGTATATTAGAGGGACAGCGCAGGTAGGACGGTTTGGAGACAAAGTGAGAGAGGTGAGATTGAGATGGTTTGGACATGTGCACAGGAGGGAAGCGGAGTATATTGGGAGAAGGATGTTGAATATGGAGCCGCCAGGCAGGAGGAGAAGAGGAAGGCCAAAGAAGACGTTCATGGATACGGTGAGGGCGGACATGCGGGTGGTTGGAGTGTCAATGGAAGATGTGGAGGATAGAGCGAAATGGAGACGGTTGATCCGCTGTGGCGACCCCTAACGGGAGATAGCCGAAAGAAGAAGAAGAAGATATATATGACACACACACACACACACACCTTACCCTGTACATTTACATGCCAGATATGTCCTTCCCATCTGTTCAGAAGTAACTATTCCAGATAAACAGTCCATTCACTGGTGGAGATCTGTCGGGAGTTTGTGTAGCACACACCTGTCCACTCAGGCCTTGCACCGGTCCACATGGTTGGGAGTTTGTATGCCGAGCAGCTACTCGGTCGGCGAGCTGAGAAAGTTCTCCAAGTCCTATGGAGAGGCACAGCCCTTTGTCTCAGGTACTTTTCGAAGTATTTCCGGTTTCTATCTGAAGCTTTGTGACCTGTTTCAGGTGACGATCCTTATCCCGGGCACACAGTGCATTTTATTTCACCCCAAACTCTGCAGTTTCCTGGGGTTTCTGTGCATGCGCACCGAGCATTTTGTGGTGTGTCACGTATTGAGACAGTGTTGAGTATTTGAGCTAATATTTTAAATCTTTACCTGAACCAAACCGATTGTTACCAGACAGCAGCATGGCAAGTTGTGTTGTAATGCTGGCAAGCACGTGGATCACATTGTTTTCCAAAAAATGTCACAATGATACTTTAATAAAGCACACATTGTCTTGCAATGTATGAGGGGAATGGGGATCTGCACAAGCAGGTCAGGAGGGTTAATTTTAATTTTGCATGTACTGTCATAATGCTTTCGACGGCGTGAGAAGGATCATACATCCATCCATCCATGTCGTTGATACACAGTAAATGCAGGAACTCCACCCCAGGCACTTAATCAATTCATCATGATGCCTTCATAAGATAAATTACTGAAAGCATTATGACAATATAATTATTATAATAAGTGCCTGGGGTGGAGTTCCTGCATTTAATGTGTATCAACGACATGGATGGATGGATGTATTATCCTTCTCACGCCGTCGGGCACATCGGGCTGCTGAGGAAGTTTCATTGGCTAATGTTGCAATGCTGGATGGGTCGCCACTCCAACACAGGAAGTTAGGGCATGAAATTGGAATTTGTTCAGGGTGCTGGTGATAACTCGCCTACTCATCACACACAAAAGGCACCATGGGATATTTGATGGCGTACAGGTTCTCCAGCTTACCATCCGTCTAAGGGGCGACACACACACACACACACACACACACACACACACACACACACACACACACACACACACACACACACACACACACACACACACACACACACACACACATACACACATACACACATACACACATACACACATACACACATACACACATACACACATACACACATACACACATACACACATACACACATACACACATACACACATACACACTGACGCCTTGCCTGCGAAACACCAGGATTATAGTTTATAGCTGGGCCGAGATTCCAAACCAAGGCAAGACAACTTGGTTGAGAAGCGAGTGTGGGTGGACATGACAAGCTTAGAATTTCATTTTGCTCTCAAGCTTTCAAATCCACTCATCATTATGACGTGAAAATAAATTTTGAAGAAATGTTAAATCATCCTAAGTATTTTGAGTCTCATTACGATGATGGGATGAAACTTCTTTCGTCCTGACAAAAATGTACAGAAATATGTCAGTTAGTTTCACTTGATTCAGGATAATCTGAGCGTTCCAAATAAACTTTCTCCGTAGGTATCCTGTTGCTTTGGGAACCTTGGCAGACCTCGAGGACATCGAACGTACACCTGGTCGACCAGAACCTCTTGTTCTTTACCAGCAGGTATGTACTTCATGCCATTGCCTATGTTGTGAGCACTGTGAATGTTTTGTTGGTGAACCCTCGAGGCCAAACGAAAATCGAATTTCAAAATTCATGACTTCATAGATGGTTTGTTTATCGGAATCTATTTTGTTACCTCCGCCACCCAAGGTGAACGGAGGTTATGTTTTCACGTCTGTCTGTCTGTTTTCTGTCTTTGTCTGTGAGTAGGATATCTCAAAGTTGTGCATGGATTTGGACAAAATTTGGTGGACATGTTGGGTGTGACAAGGCTGAATTGTTTGGATTTTGAAGTTGAAGATCCCAATCCTACAATGTTTTGTGATTCTTCACCATTGAGTGATACGCTCAAAAAAAACTATATATAGCAGGAAATCTCAAAAAGTCGTGTGTGGATTCAGACGAAACTTGGTGGGCACGTTGGGTGTGTGACCCAGGACAAATTGGTTAGATTTTGGTGAAGAAATGGATACAGATCCTGATACTAGAATTAAAAAAAAAAGATTCTTCACCATTGAGAGATGGGGCCAAAAACGACATGTGCAACACAATGTTTCAAAATGTTGTGGATGGATTATGACAAATCTTGGTGGATGATTTAGGTCGGTGACAAGAACAAGCTGTTTAGATTTTGGTTAAAGTACGGATGCAGATCCGGCCTATCAATGGAATACCAAACATAAACTGTTCAGCCTGGCGGAGGTGTGTGCTCCACCAAGTGCCATTCCAGTTTCAATCTGTTTTTTGCATCTTTAAAATTATTTTAAATGAGATCTGATCGATAATTGAGCTTTTGTCTGGTAGGCTATCACATCAGCCAAACGGTACTACAAGAACCAGCATGTTTATCCTTACCTCTACCTCGCCGGCTACCATCAGCGGCTGCGCCAGCTACGGTCCGCCTTGAATGCCTGGGCACAAGCCACGGCGGTCGTGCAAAAGTGAGTTCTGGCTTTCATTGATGCTACGTGTTCTCAAGATAAGAGTTCAGCAGTCCCAGATTAAAAAAAACAACCAAGTTTTGGATCGATAGTTGATGTGTTTCATTGGGCAAAGTGTCTTTAATGCTTTTGCTGGCTTTGAGTCAACCCTGCTTTAATGATCTAAGCCAATAACTTCTGTGTAAGTTCAGTTTGGTAGGTGAGTAGTAGATGTATGGGGTTTCTAAGGCAACCATGCAAATGAATGGGGTGAAGGGGAAAAACTCTGAATTGGTCCCCAAAATCCCAAAACAGGAGTCTAATCCCCCCCCCCCCCATACAAATGTTTAGGGAGAATTCTCTGACTCGAGACCCATCAGGACAAAAAAAGGAGAATGATTTTCTGCCATACAAGCTCATGTTAAATTGAGACTGTCTCAGGGCCCAAAAAAACCTCATACAAATTAATAGGGGAAGCTTTCTTGCTCAAGGCCCATCAGGTCAAAAGAGGAGAATGATTTTTCTCTCCCCCCTCTGACTCTCGCTCCATGGGGTCCAAAGAAGAGATCGATCTCTCCCCCATTACTTACTCCATTCAAAGAGTGAGCCAATGAATATTTGATCATGTTCTACTTCATGTAATAAATTAATTTTCCGATTACATTCATCGCCATCAAGTATGTTCACAAATATTATTTTAGAACTTAGTTCTTGGTTTAAATATCTTTGTTGAGCAGAAATAAAATGATAAACTTCTCTCAATGCTCTTGTTTGACCACCTCCTGAGCCACATCATTTTGAGATTATAGTAAATTGTTTTTCCATTGTTTAATTGATAACCATCAATGTTTTCAGTCCATTCAAGGATATTAATTTTTTTCTTTACATCCTCTAACTTATTTGTAATTAAATTTATCCACTTATTTGTTTTATGTACTTTTAGCCCGGTTATTTCTTCAATAAGGCTTATTTGATATTTCTCACATTCTTTATGTTTTCCATTTAAGTACCAAGGTTGATGACATCTCCACTCTTTGGTTTGGTTATTGCTTGGTTCTATCATTTATAAATCAGTAAAAGACGGTAGTAGTCCCTCAGCACTTGTACTTATAACCATAAGGGAGACTAATTCCATTCTCTAAAATATATCTTTTATCATTAAAAGCTCCGAATGCTTTCTGATTTATCTCTTCTGTATATAATTGATGTTTATAACTTCTTATTGTATTCATTTTTTCTGTACTCTTCCTTCTTTAAGGTTAAACAGTTGTAAAAATGTTTAAAATTTATTGTTTCCTTGATTATATTTTTCTTTATTCCCTTTAGCTTCTTATCACATCTTTCAATGTTATTGTCAATATATGTAAAAGCATAAGCCTTTGATCTCAATCCTATAAATTCACTCATAACCTTCCCACCCAATCCATCTTTAAACTTACCAATAACCTTTGCGTTATTTGATGAAAACAACACATCACCAGGTTTATAATTACTTGTATCATACATATCAATATTATCAATCATATCCTCATATACATCACTTGTCTTAATTTCTCATATAAAACTATCGGTATCCATATATAACAATGACACATTATCCTTATACTTTATTTTTTAATGATTATAGTAATAGTCATACATTAATGACTTTGACAAGTCAAGAAATGATGTTCCGATATAAATGGGTTTATTCATTTTAATACTCTTTTTTTTTTTTTTTTTCAAATGAATAGCACAAAAGTTCTCTGAAAACACCTCCACCCGTTCAAAACTTGGTCTATTAATTAACTTTGAAGCCTGTTTCCAAGATGTAGAAAGTCTTATGTTTTTTTTCTATTCCTAACATTTTCCAGTCTTTCCAAATACAGCATTATTCATTAATTTATAAAAGTTCTTCTCAAAATTTGTTTCTGCGCTTTTTTTTCTCTTTTTTATATTAAAATCAATATATTTCTCTAACCAATGACTGTTTAAATTTCAAAATCCTCTGAATTTTCCTCACTCTCAACCCAGCAGATAAATATTGTCTCAAGTTCCTTTGATGTGAAACATAACTTTCTTTATCATTTAATGTAGTAAGTAGTTTTTCTGAAGATTTACCTTTTATATTAAATGACTGTTGGTAATCACTTAACGATTCTTTTCTCAGACTTTCTTTATCGGAGGCATAGGGTAGGTCTTTATGTTTATTATGAAGTTCTTCAGGGTATTTTAAATCAACCTCAAAATAATATCCAACTTCAGCCTCATCCAATTATTTTTGAGAGGAGATAACAATATCAAGTAAAACTTTTTCATAATGTTTTTCTTCAACCCATTTAAGTTCCCCATAAGGTAAAGATTGAGACATGGCCCACCCATACGAATTGTTAGCATCATAATACATCAGGTAAGAGTTGTCCTCATTCTTATTATAATCAGGAAGATATTTGTTATTTGCTTTAGCATATCTCTTGGAACATACTTGAGATATTCCTCCTCTTTTAGCCTTCTCTATCATTAAAAGCATATCTATATCACTGATTAATTCCAAATTTTGTTTTGTCATTTTTAACATAGCACTCCAAGCCAAACCCGGGACCATGTAATAGTGAGCGGGGTCTAACCATAAGAATTTTTATTATGACAGACTGTTCTAAAAGTTTCAAATGCATCACTTAATAACAGTACTTCAGTTTTAAGATATAAATCATGATTTCCCCAAGATTCTTTATATTAAACTTCTCCCAAACCTTTTTAGCTTGTGTATAATCTTCATCAGAAATATGAGTATTATTTAACTTTTCATAGAAACTTTCCCTTGAAGGAAGTTGTGTTTCTTTAAACTTCTCAAATGAATCCATATAGTAATACGGATATATTCCCTTTTGTGATAGATCAATCTCTTCTTGATTTGAGAAATATGATTCAAGACTCGAAGTTTTTAATATTTGATGCTAACTCAGATAATGAATCTCCCATAAACTTGTATGTGTCAGGAAATCTGATATGGGTTATGGGGGATGCATAAATCATTTTTGTGAATGAGATGTATTTTTGATCTGTGTTTGGAATGGCGAAAATATTTCCGAATGTCTTTGAAAGTTCATTTATAAATAGATGTGTGTCATAGTGAGCGTTGTGAAGAAAGACAGGAATAAAATTTGGAGTATTGTAATTAATATTACAACAGGAATGAGTGGGACCTCTATATTTACCAGTAAGATGACAGTGATCCCTAACCTTGGACTCTCCCTCAATTTCCTCATCACAAATATGACAGGTACTGTTCTCTCTAAAATCCTCTTCCTCTTCCTGTGTTATTGACATTGATTTATAGGTTTTCACTATTATTTCTCTAAGTCTTATGCAATCTTTTTCCAATCGTCTTACAAACTCCCGTGAGGCATCTTCCCCCCTATAAAGTTCTAACTTGTTGTATTCATCACCAACAGCTGAGTTGATATAATGACAGAAACCACAAGGAGTATGTTTTTGGTATATATTTGTGAATGATTTATTTGGATTTGGAGAAACAGCATCTATCTTTTCAAGGATACTTTCAAAATCAGCATATATCACAAATGGATGTTTTATAGACTTGTTAAAATCTTTGAATGATATGTTTGAACCTGCTTTTGGTAAATTAATTACAGTTGATATATGATTACTACAATATTTTTAATGTTGATTTAATCATTCTTTTGTGTGAAAGGAGTTGAGGCATCTCTTACAAGGATACGTTTTACATTTTCTCTTATATATTTGTGATTTGGTTAATCTTGAGAAATTTTTGATGAAAGCATAATGGGATTTCTCCTCTGAAGTAAAGTGGAGAAGGTCAATGTGTGTTTCATCATTTTTATAGTTGTTTGAAATTTTTAATATCTGAACTTTGTTTGTATCTGTTAATCCATATACATTAACAGATAGATTTTTCATTTTCTCAAATTTAGGAATATCTCTCAATGACATTGGAGACTTTAAATCTTTAACATTTAATGTATTCTCGTATTTCTTATAATGTTTAACCCTTTCAGGATTCCATGGTGGAGGATGTAAGTGAGAAAAAACAGACCATAGAAAACATTTATTATCTTTGTTTTGAATATTAACAACCGCTTTCTTAAGTTTTATCTTTTTTGGTAAATCAATATAAGAAGAAGCTTGAAGAGGATCTCATTTTAAGATGTGTATATCTAAAAAGATTATTTTTGTGATAGTAAATCCACTACCTACTACAGTGTTATCAACATTTTTGTTCTTGTCTCTGGAGATCATCGTAAACATCACATCTTACAAAATCTTGAAATGATGAGATAAAGTGAGGGGTTGTCCTCATATAGGGAGTAGTTTCATCGTCTTGTCTTACCATTTTCAATTTTACTCCCATATAAAACTTAAGTTTTCATTTCACTTAATGTGTTTTTAATTACAGTTTTAATACTTTGTTTAACCATATCAACAGCTTCCATGATTGAGGATGGTCCGGGGTCTTGAAAGCGAAACAATCTTATTTTTATATGTCCTTTAAATGCTTCATCAGTGTTTTCAATAGAGAATTTAGTGGCGCCCTCCCTTTCTTCATTGTTCTTGTGTTTGCATGATTGAAGATGTTTATTATAATTATTTTAAAGAATATCATTATGACATCTATCACAATGTTTTGTTTCTTGGTCAAGTGGAGATATTTGTCTGAAGAGATTGAATGTGTTTGTTGGTTTGAAGGTGTTTTTTATAATATTTATATTCATGATTACAAACATCGCAATACGTTGTATTCACCATATTTATAAAATAAAACTTTACTTAAACTAAAATTTTCTTGATGAAAATTTCATTTAATTTATCGGTGAATCCATGCTTAAAATAAATTTATCCCCCAACTTTTTCACTTAATAAATACAATGTTTCAAGACACAAAAGACTAGTTTCAATCAATCTCTTCATTTGTAAAAGATACTGAGAAATATGTCAAGGATGTAAAATTAAACAAAGATAAATATAACAACTATTGGATAAAAACAATTATGGTGGATAAGATGAGTTCTTCAATTTCCTTCAGTGGAAGGGCTTTTAGTATACCTGGTAGAACATCAATTAAAGTATCTCTAACAAAAGTTTCTCCTCTCCTTGTGGTAATATATTCAAAACTAGAAAAAGCAATGAAACAAGAAAAAGTATCAAAAAACAAAAACCTTATGGATGAAGCTTAAGAAAGAAAAGATAAGACCATCTGTAATATGCAAGGAGAAATTTGTATTTTTTTCAATAACCCTAAAGATGTAAATCCTGTTGAAATAAAGGATGTTAATATATCAGGTGAAATGACATTTCGTGCAATAGTAGTTAAGGATCATTTTAAAATTACCTTTACTATTAAAAATGTAGTAGTTGAATCTGTTAATGAAAAAAGGTATATAGATATAGATGGTAATGTTTTTTTTTTCTCCTAATTAAATACGAGTCATTATTCAACTGAAGATTTTGAAGATTATGAGAGTGATTATGATACCGAGAGTTTGTGTTCAAATGATAGTTATGAAAGTAGTTTTATAGATGATTCTGAAAGTATCGAAGATGATACTGAAGATGAATTTCAGTTTGAGTAAAGTTTTACTTTATAAATATGAATAGTTTACTCGATTTTGAGCCTCTTGAATTCCCTGATTCTCCATATGACATATTTGAGAATTGTCCTGCGTGTGAAGGACGTGGATTAAACACAGAGTCAAAAGCCTATAAACAATGTATATTCAGTGATTATCTTCTAATTAATGATAATAAAAAAATAGAAAAAGGAAAATAATTCTTTTAGATTTACACCAAAAATGAATTACTTTACAAGATTGATTAGAGAAATGAATGTAAAGTATGAGGGTGATAACACACCTTTCCTTACAAGGGAAGAAACTGAACGTATTAGAGAAATGTTCAAAGGATTGTTGTTATATATTATTCACGATTGTCATTTTCAGGGAAATATCAACACAAGATATTGCATAAATAAAATAATGGATTATCTTGAAATTAAACCTGAACTTAGGATAAAATATAGTTTCTAAAAAAGCCAATAATAAATTAAATAACCTGTTTTCCAAATATATAAATGAATGATTTTTTACCGATTTGGGAGAATAAGATAAAATTTAACAACCATAAAATCTCCCAAATTCATTAAGATGCCTCATAGTTGGTTCAAGTGGATGTGGAAAAACCTGCTTACTTTTGAAGATGCTCCTGACTCCCAACTTTTTCGATTATGATAATTTAATAATTTTCACAAAGTCGAGTTTTCAACCAGAGTATCAACCACTACTAGGTTTTAATGCTGGTCTTCAAAAAGAAGATATAATCGGTTTATTTAAACTTCAAAAAAACCGAAATGATTATAACATTGAAGATATAATGCAACTATTTTGTGATACACAGAGATGTAAAAAGAAATCAAAACGGATAACTTGTATTCTTAGTGATAATACGGATGATGTACCTTCTCCCCAAGATTTGGATAAATCAAAAAAGAACCTCGTTATCTTTGATGATTGTGTTAATGAGAGAAACCAAACAGTAATGGACAGCTTCTACACAAGAGGGAGACATTCTTCTTGTAATTGTATTTATCTCAGTCAATCATACTTTTAACTTCCTCGTCGTTCCATCAGAAACAATGCTCATACTTTTATTTTATTCAAGTTAAATTCAATAGATATAAACAATTTTTGGAGAGATAATTGTTCTACATTATGAAGTAAAAAGTAATTTGGGGATTACATGAAGCACACGACTGAAAAATATAAATATATTTTTGAGAAACAAGATGAGATATTAAATGATATTTTCCAAGAAATAAATGGATGCGAAAGAAAGAGCAAGAAGATTTAAGGAACATCTAGAGTTGGTTTAAAAAGTTGTAAAACAACAGGAAGACATAAAGAAGAAACGCAGACAGAAACTAACGGGTGAAGAAGCATTTGAAAGAAAACAAGATAAATTTTTTAAACCACTTTTAAAAACTTCCCAAGAAAAAATTGTAGATGTTTCCACAGTTCCCACAATAGAATATACTCCTAAAAAACTTCAAATGATAAAAGATTTCAGTCAAATGACGGAGAATTAGAATATGATGATGAAGGATTATTTCAACAACTGGAAGAGATTAATCAATCCCCTGATTATATTGTGAATGCTCTTCAAAACAACGAATATTCAGCGGATTCAAAAACCAAAGCAGGACTCATCCCAACAGAACAACCAGCAATATTTCATCTTGTTCAAGAAAAGGTATTGATATTTAATGATGAATTAAAGTTCTTGAGTTCTGCTCAACCCCCTGTTAAACTAACTCCGAGATGAATGTTTCTTCTCACAAAAGATGGAAGACAAGGTTCAACTGTGAGGTATGAATCAAAGTATATTGATAAACCATTGGATATGAAAAATAATGATGATAGAGTAGAGATTGATCTGCTGAACACTCTTAATTATAGGGTTCGTATTTCTGGTAAAAGTAGGAAGAATGAGAAGGAGAAACACATTATTCAGGCTTTAAGTATCCTTGGTTCAGGTGTTGGTTTTCTTCCAAATGACTCATCACAATTAGTTAATAGACTGTTATTGTTGTTAGGTAGTGAGAAGGCTGGAAATAACAATTGTTTTAATGAAGCATCAGACATTTTAGACCAGTTGATGAACATGAAAATAATTAATAAATATCAATATAAAGACATTTTATCTTATTAAATAAGATGAGAAGCACAATTCTTAGTTTTAATTTCACAACAAGTGACCACACATCTTCATTCCCATGCCCACTACAACTTTACCCAACAAAAGAATATGAGGCATCTTTATTGTCCATGGAAACTTATAATACCTTATTTAATATAACCGAGAAAAATGACAAGTTTAGTTATAATCCGGGAAGTGGATACAAAACGATAACAGTTTCACCCAGAGCATATGAGATTTCTCAAATATCTTCCGAAATTGTTTGTCTTATGAAAGAACAGGGTGATGAACCAAAAAAAATTGTTAGAGATATTCAAAAACATACTTCAAAATCAACGATTAAACTTAAAAATAATTACAAGGTTGATTTCACAATTGATAATTCATTTAGAGAGTTATTGGGTTTCTCCTCAAAAAAGATTGAAACTAATGGGACATTTTACAGTGATAATGTCATTCAAATTTCTCAGGAATAAATTCGGTATTAATTCACTGTGATTTGATTGATCGTGCTTATAATGATGGAATAAAAATAAATACAATATTTTCATTCAGCGCATACTCAACCCCAATTGGTTATAAATTCAATATGGAACCCAAAAATTTGGTTTATCTCCCTGTGTCAGGAAAAACCATACACAGAGTAAATTTTAGGATAACCGACCAAGATAATCGTATGATTTCTTTTAATGGAGAAGTTATATCCATCAGAATTCACCTACGTGAAGTTTCCAAAAAATAAATACGATGGTTATTGTGAGGAAACACGAGTTGGGAAAATATAAAATAATTACAGGGGATGGGATGTTCCTTTCCCGATACTACAAGGGTGAAGGTATGTATCTTGGTGGAGGATACTATAAACCTAAGAGACAAAGTGGTGTCGGACATCAATTTAGAGGAGATGGGATAATTGATACTCTAATGGGTATTGGTTCAACTATTCTTAAACATGAAGACCGAATTGGTTCAACTGCTTCTGCTGTGGGAAATTTAGCACGTGCTGTAAAGAGTATAAAGATGCCCAAAAGGAATCTCATAAATTACAAGCAATAAAAGAAATTAAGAAAGGCAAAACTCATTTGTCTCCCCAAGAACGACAGAAAATAATTCAAATACTTGGGTCAGGGTTTCAAAATTTTTAACATCTTTTTTCCTAAATAAATACAAGTATGGAAGCAATTGATAGCATCTATGATTTGGATGATACCATTGTCATCTCAAACTCCACTAAAAAAGATTACTTCAAGGTAAATGCAATAACTGGAACAGACTGGAATGCAAATGTTACAAAAAGTTTTGAAATAAATGATCAACAAACTTATTTGAATCTATCTGAAAGTTTCTTGTTGTGTAAATTTACATTCACAAAGGCTGGTAATAACACAAACGCTACACTCGTCAATGATTTCTTCTGGAAAATGTTTGAGAGTGTTCGTTTGTACATTGGAACACAAGAAGTTGAAGCGGTTGATTATGTCTCTGCTGTATCTGAAATGATGAAATTTACACAATATTCATTCAGTGATAGAATGGGAAAGGGGGCTGTCGAAGGTTTTATTCCTGATATGTCAACGGGAACAAACGCAGACCCTGGATATAGTCAAAGGAAAGGAATGTATAATGATGATACAAAACCAGTTAATATTTTTACTGTGGCAGTTCCTCTTTAAGGTATATTTGGATTTTGTGATCATGATAAAGTTCTGTATGTTCTTTAAATTAGATTTCAACTACAAAGGAATAATAATGAAAATATATTACTTTTTGGTGCCCAGAATAAATTTGTCATTGATGAAATGAGTTGGTATATTAGTGAGTATACTCGTAATCTTAATACAGAAGAGATGTTGAACAGAAGACTTAACTCAAAGAAACCACTCAGTGTATCATACCTCAAAAGAAGATGTCAACACGTTAAACTAAACCAAACCAATTACACATGGAATTTGGGTGTTCTGGAAGGAAAGCCACGATATCTGTGGATCATTTTTAAAAAACCAGATGGCGATACTGCTACTGATAAGAATAATGCATTGAGTGATAATGCTAAGGTGAAACAACTTCGCGTTTCTCTAGATGGAACATTTTATCCACGAGATAGATTGGAAATTAATTGGGAAAAAAATGATTTTGCTGAAGCATACAAGTCTTACCAAACGGTGTGTGAAAGTAATGGAAATAAAGAACCTATTTTGGATATGACAACATTTAAAAGTTTGTATACAATCTATGCGTTTGACCTGAGTGCTCATAAGGAAACTATAAAGTTGAATCGAGTGGATACTTCCCTATACATTGAAAGAGGAGAGAGTGAAGAAGTTGATACATATTGTTTGCTTTTGGAAGAAACAGAATCTATATATTAATACTGAAGGACCAATTTTGTGCTCCTCCTTCCGGTCGCGTCACGTGTTTCTCGGTACTGTGACCTGGACTGAAGGAAACTTCGTACCTGTAAGAGTGCATCGCACATAGTGGCAATAGTCAAACTTCAACTCTGAAGCAGAATAAACACTTTTCGTTTTACATTCGTTTACATGGCGACGTGTGACGTCACCGCTTAGAGGCGTCAGGACGTCGTGACATCATCGGTTATTTTCTGACGCCATTACGTCCGTCGTCAGAAAATTACTGCTGAGAGGTGTAATTACTAATTCTACTCCTCGAAAATAGCGTCTGCAATGTAAAATCCTCTTCTGCACATGGTGACTACCTCAGAATGTGAATTTGACACAAAAAATGTAACAAGAAACATTGTACAGTCGACACCGCTTTATAAATCCACCATGGGACCACGCCGTTTGGATTTATTAACCGGCTGGATTTATTAAGCGGAGAACCTATTTTCAGCCACCTACTGGATAGATAAGACAAAAAGTGAATGTCGTTAAACACTACTTTATGCTACAAAAACATTGATTTATCAAACGGTAATAAGGGGATTGTTCAAATGAATCTCTCCAAGGTCGCTTGTTTGGGAGGGAAGGTTTTGCGCAAATGTTCCTTTATTGAATCCGTCACGTGGCGGAAATCGGGATGGGCAAAACCTGAGAGCTGCATTCCCCTGTCCAATTTGGCGAGTGCCGTCCGCATCTCTGCCGCTGTAGGCATCGGCTCGGGTTCCTCGTCGCTTTCTTCCCTTGGTTATTGGGATTCGGGGTCGGAGGGATTCGAGCGGCGGCGGGATTCGAAGTCCGTCACCAGTTGCTGTTGTTGTTTTTTTTTTTTTCCACTCTGCGGCAACGCATACTACATCAAGCTTAGGCTGAGACCTCGCACATGCCAAGCAGGTGGATTTATTAAACTGTGGATTTCTCCATGTAAAATTCCGTTCCAACTCATTTTGGTCACAATCAGCGGCTGGATTTTATAACCGTGGATTTATAAAGTGGCGTCTACTGTATCTTCTACTATCTTCTATCTATATATTAATACTGAAGGACCAATTTTGTACTCCTCCTAGCGGTCGCGTCACGTTTTTCTCAGTACTGTGACCTGGACTGAAAGAAACTTCATACCTGTAAGAGTGCATCGCACATAGTGGCAATAGTTAACTTTCAACTCTGAAGCAGAATAAACACTTTTCGTTGAGATGGGGGTGAGGAGTGAAGAGGTGGGGGGGGGGGCAAGGTAAGCAAATTTTTGGGCGGAGGTAAGCAAATTGAAAGCGGGAGACAGGGGGAAATGGGGCGTGGGCTGGGTTGAATGAGGCGGAATTGAGTGTGAGGGGGTGGACAGGGGGGTGAGGGCCCGGGGGCAAGTGGGGCGGGGAATCAGAAGCGGCGGGGCTGGGGTAATTACATTTTTGGGCGGGGGTAAGCAAATTGAATGGGGCAGGGGCGGGGGGGGGGGAATGGGGCAGGGGCAGGGGATGAGTAGGCGGGGGCAAGAACACCCTGTCCAGTCCATGTCCCTCGAGTGTGTATGAGCTGGTGAGGGTGGTTGAATGAACAGAATCCGTCTGTGACGGGGTTTCAGCTAGTTACAGATTAATACAGATAATGGTGTTATGATTAGTCTCACGTAATTTTTTGTTAAATAAATGAGTGGCAAAGTACCAACTGGGGTATATGTTAATCAAATCAATCTTCATAAACTATCATCTTGTGTTCAAAATCAAAAGCCTTGTACGATTAACGTTAATACAATTCAGAGAAAAGGAGCAGTAAGAATTGATGTTTTGCTCACAAAAGAACAGGTTAAAATCTTGAATACTGGCTCACTTAAAATTAAAATGACAAAACCAATGTTGAAAAAATATTCAATAAGAGAGACGAGTGGAGGATTTCTCCCATTTCTAATTCCTTTATTTGCTGGTTTAAGTGCGGTTGAAGCAATGACGGGTGGTATTTCAACAGCGGTGAAAACTGCCAACGAAAGGAAGGCTCAACTCCGTGCTCAAAAATAATTGGAAAGACGTAACAAAGAGTTGGAGAAACAAATTAGTGGAAGTGGTGTAATTGTAGATTTTGCTGAAAAACTTGAAAGTCTGCCTGATAAAGCGAGATTGTTAGTTGGAGATATGCTTTCTTCTATCGCACAAGCAGGTATAAAATTAACTAAAAGGGGTAATGGATTATATCTTTCTAATAAATAAATGAGCATTGATGAGTGGTTTAAAGAATTTGGAAAGAATACAACATCAAATTTACAACTTGTCAAATATTGTAAGAAATTAAAAATTCATAATGTGGTTATTTGTATGAGATTTTTTTTTTTTTTTTTTTTTTTTTTTTTTTTTTTTTTTGTATACCTTGGTCGAGGCTCGTATGAGAGCTAACACACAACTCACAGCAAGGAGGCATGAGACAAGAGGGGCGGGAGTGGAAGGGACAAAACATTGGGGAACAGACACAGGTGAACTGTGGAAGGGAGAGGGATGGGGATGGGACGGGGAACATGGCGAGGGGAAGATGGACATTAAAGGGACTTTCAGGAAGGAAAGCAGGAGAATTGAAGGAAGTGGGCTTGGGTGGATTATCGGGGTAGAAAAGATCGAGGATTTGGATGGGGGAAGATAAGAGGTGGTGGTGAACAGCTGTTTTGAAAGCCTGGAGGGAAGAATGGGAAAGAATAGAGTGAGGAAGTTTATTCCAAAGGCGGGAAAAAAGAGGAATGAAAGAGTGAAGATGAGCAGTGATTCGTGATTTTGGTAGTTTTACCAGAAGGGGGTTGTTGGTGGACCTTGAGTGCCCTGTGGAAATGTGGTTGGGACAAATCACAGAGAGAGCAGGGGGGGCAAGGCTGGAGAGGAGTCGGTAGAAGACAGAAAGACCACCGACCAACCTGCGGTGATTGAGTGAGAGGCCCAAAGACTCAGCTTCATTGCGGGAGATGCCAATGATCTTAAAAGCCCTGGTTTCGACAGCGTGAAGTCGAGAAAGGTGGGAGGCAGGAGCACCAGCCCAGAGGGGAGAGCAGTACTCCATCAGGCTACGGACAAAAGCTTTGTAAGTGGTCAGGAGCTCAAGAGGGCCGAGGAAGGACTTTGCACGACGGAGGATTCCCAGTCGGCGACTGGCTTTTGAGGCAAGGTTGGAAATGTGACTTTCCCAGGAAAGGTCATGGCAGATAGTGAGACCCAGAAGCTTGAAAGAAAAGACTTCTTCCAGAGGATTGTTGAGAAAGTGGATGGGGGGGTTTTGTAAACGGTCCTTTCGAAGAGACATAGTGAGAGTGTGAGATTTGTCTGGATTGAAAGACATGTTCCACGTGTTGGACCAGTTTGTGATTTTATCCAGATCTGCAGTGAGCGAAGAAGCTGCTGCTTGCCGGTCTGAGGGATGACAGATGGTACGGCAGAGGGTGGAGTCATCGGCAAAGAGAAATAGAGGATTTTCCAGAGAGTCCGAGAGATCATTGATGAAAACCAGAAAAAGAACAGGGCCCAGAACGCTACCTTGAGGAACTCCAGCCTGCACAGGAAGAGGGGATGAAAGAACTCCATTTAGGGCCACACGTTGACTGCGACAGGAGAGGAAGTCTGCGAGCCATGAGTGGAGATGGCCTTGAATACCATGGGAAGAGAGTTTGGTGAGTAGGGCAGGGTGCCAGACTGTGTCAAAAGCACGTGATATGTCCAGGGATACGGCTCGGATTTCCTGTCTGGCATTGAGGACCTCCATCCATTGATGGGAGAGCAGTAGCAGCATATCTAGGGTAGAGTGACCTGGTCTGAAACCAAATTGATGATTGGAAATCAAGCCATTGGAGAAGAGGAAGGATTTCATGTCTGAAGCGATGATGGATTCCATAACCTTGCTGATGATTGGGAGAAGGCTGATTGGTCTATAGTTACAGGGATCTGTTTTTGCACCTTTTTTATGCAGGGCAGTGATGTTAGCAGATTTCCAAGCAGATGGCAGATGACCTTGGGAAAATGAGAGGGTGAATAGAACAGAGAGAGGGTGAGCAAGAGCAGAAGAGCAGGCTTTGAGGACACGTGGGCTGATGCCGTCTGGACCGGTTGCAGAATCTGACTCGAGGTTTGAAAGCAAGCTCTCCACCTTGTCAGGAGAAAAGGATACAGAGTCCAGGGACAGTTGGGTGCGACTGGGTAAAGTGGGTAGAGATAGTGATGGGTTTGGGACACAAGATTTAGCTGCAAACACCGAGTTTAGACATTCAGCTTTATCACGTGTGGAATCAGCAGTGCGGCCATTTGAGGTAAGGGAGGGGATGGAGGGGGAACATACACCAGAAACAGATTTGATTAAACGCCACCAGGATTTTGAGGAGGGAGAGAGGTTTGAGAGTTCAGACTTCAGATGAGAAAGATGTTGTTTTCTGGCTCTCCTGAGGGCAGCTACACACTTGTTCCGAGCTTTGTGGAAAGAACTGAGATTGCCCTCAGTTGGGTTTGCTTTCCATGAGGCAAAGGCAAGTTGTTTCAGGACAACTGCCTCGCCACAAGCTTCAGTAAACCAAGGGCGGGAGGAAGGGTAAGACAACTGAACACGAGAGGGGATAAATCTGTGCATGAGGGAGAGCAAGTTTCTTTGAAAGAATTCCCAGGATGAGTTGATGTTTGAGAAAGTAGTGATAGGAGACCAGTCTGTAAGTTTGATGGCTGCTCGGAGACCCTGCCAGTCGGCTTGAGTGAAATGCCAGACTCGACGGCGGTGAGGTGGTTCTCTGATAACAGCCAGAGAGATGTCCACTTTAACAAGGACGTGGTCAGAAGAACCAATTGGAGCGAAGGAAGAGCAGCAGATATTGTCAGGGAAATTTGTCAAAATCAGATCCAGAAGAGATGGAGTACCATTGGTTGAGATCCGGGTCGGGAAGTTGACCGATTGAGTCAGTCCCAATGAGTCACAGAAAGCTTTTGCTGATGTCCCATGGCAGGTGAGAGAGGTACCCACACCTAGCCAACTGGCGTGATGACAATTGAAGTCGCCACATAAGAGGAAGAGAGAGTTTGGATGAGAAGATAGAAGATGGTCCATGTTTTCGGAGAGTGAGGTGTAGATGGAGTCATCACTGTTCGGTGGACGGTACAGTACACATATAAACATGAGGTGGGAGTGGAGGGGAAGCCGAAGCCAGAGGTATTCCTGGGGGTGTGGGGGAGTGAGAGCAGTGCAGGGAGAGTGAGGAATAGAGTCTTTGATGAAGAGAGCAACACCTCCACCAGGACGAGGCTCAGGTCTGTCATACCGTAAGAGGGAGTAACCAGGGAGAGATACTTGGGAGTCAGACACGTCTTGGGAGAGGAAAGTTTCTGTTAGGCAGATAATGTCTGGTTTGTCAGTGGCAACCTGCATGGAAAGATCTGAAAGGTTTGAGCGAAGGCCCCGGATATTTGAGGTCCACACTTTTAATGAAGAGGTAGGGGAGGAGGCTTTGGGTGCAGGAGGCGGAGGGGCGGGGGAGGGTAGGACGAGGGACGAGGGGGGAGGTAAGGAGGGTTGCTGAAGGAGTGTGGGGTATTGCAGAATAGCGAGGGGAGGGGGCCGAATGAGGAGGAGAAAAGGCTCTGTGGTGCTGGGAGAGAGGGGGGACAAGAGACAAGGAAGATGGCAGTTGAGTATTTGAGGAGGTGGAGTGAAGAGATGGAGGTGAGAGGGCAGTGGAGGGAGGCAGGTTGGTGGATGAGAGGGGGGCAACTTAGAGAAGGAAGAGTGAGGGGGATGAAAGGTGGGAGAAAGGTGAGGGGGAATTTTTTAAAGAGGTGAGAGGGAGGCTTGGAGGGAGAAGAGTGGGATGGTTGCTTTGAGAGTGAGAGTGAGGGGTGAGGGGGGTGAGTTGGCACTGAAGTTGGAAAAAAAGAATGGTTGATGGAAAGCGAGCATTCATGGCAAACTGTGGTTTTTAAAAGTTTTAGGTCAGAGATGCGATTTAACACAATTCTTGATGGATGCAATGAAGGCGAATTCAGAGCATGGAGAGAAGAAGCGCTGTAATAGTTGGATTTTTTAGGCAAGGAATGAAGGAGAGGTCGAAATGAAAGCAGTCTGTTGAAATAGCAGAAGAGTAGTGCATTGTGAAACAGTAAAGAGTACCACATGTGTGAGAGAGGAAGATGAAGCATCATAAGATCGTTTTTGTTGTTAATATTAATGTATGAGAGAGTTCAACAGATTAGGTCATGGAAATGTAAAAAAAAAAAAAAAGAAATCGAGGAAGACGAGGAGGAAGTTAAGAGGAAGAAGAAGTAGCAGAATCGGGAGAAGGTGAGCGTGTTGTTGTTGTTGTTGTTGTTGTTGGGTATATTTTTTTTTTATTTTTTTTTTATTTTTTTTTTTTGAGATAAGAAAGAGATTAGTTGGGAGAATGGGGGATGTTTGGAAAGTGGGGAGGATGAAAATTGAAGGTAATGGGGAGGATAGAAATTGAAGGTAATGGGGAGAAAAAACAAACAAAACAAAAAAAAAAAACGATCGAACACCAAGTGGAACCGGTAGGCCTCAAGCCTAGGACTAGGCCTCAAACACCAGGTAAGAACGTCGACATAAATACTCACAAAATAGCACGATTTTTGAAACAAAACCGAACTAGGAACACACATTAACATGTAGGTGAGAAAATTAAACAGTTAAAACGGGACAAATAACAACCGGAACTTAACTTTGAGAATGTCAGCAGGGAGCCCCGAAGGAGACCTCTTGCCGCTCAAAACCGGAACCGGAAGTCCTAACAAACGTGAATTAACAAACGTGCCTAAACATACAAAGAATATTATTATGAACTTAGAAGATAATAATGGGAATGGTTCTCATTGGGTTTGTATTTTTAATAGTCAAGACAAATATTATTTTGATAGTTTTGGTCTTCCACCACCTGTTGAAGTCATAAAATTCTTACAGAATGGTGTTTATCAAACATTTCAAGTCCAAGAATTAGATTCCAAGTGTTGTGGTCAATTATGTCTATATGTGTTATTTCAACTCAACAAAAATAAAAATTTTATTACATTATTTTTAATCTAATATAAATGACATGTTGGTAAAGATGGTTCTATCTTTGGTGTATCCCAAGAACTGGATATTGATTTATCAAATTATTACACAAAGGCACAGGCTGAACGACAAAAATATAGTATAACAAAAAATATTAATCTATGTATAATTCCAGGTGTGTGTGTGTGTGTGTGTGACCGCTGTTTCTCGACAACCACTGGTCCGATCTCATTGAAACTTGCCAGATATATTGCTGGGGACCTGAGGATGTGCCTTTTCAAGGTTTGATATTAATCGGACAAGTGCTTCCCAAGTTATGGCCATTTATTTACCAAACCAATGACGAGACACGATGTTGCGTGGGCGTGGCCGATGGGGAAGGGAAGCTCAGCCGCATTCGCCATTACGGGTTACAACGTACGGACTTCCGGAGAGTGATGACTTCGTGTATTCTAATAATTTCTCGATTTCTTATGCGCATTTATAGATAAACACAATGCCCCAAGTTATGATCGTTTTCATATTAGACGGTGCATAAATTTCGGTAACATCAGAGTGCTGGTGTGCTCCGAACCAAGAAGTAATTTTTTTTTCTCTCTCTTCTCTTCTCTTTGTTTTTCCTTGCCACGACATTGCGAAAAGGTAAAATATGTTGGCGCTAATTGAATAATTGGGTATTAAAACTAAATTGCGAATAATCGTAACTGCGAATAATATGCCAACTTCCGGGCCATGCACGTACGGGCACGCGAGAGCGAAGAAACGACCTGTGTGGTTGTTGTTGCTCGCGGTTTGAATATTTATTTATGAATTTTTTTTTTTTTTTTACGCGCACGTACTAGTATGAAAAATGCTTATAAATTAAAAAATTATCCAAGCCCGACTGAGGCGAATGACTTGGTGAGATTAAGGGATTTATCACAATATATATCCTTAAATAAAATGGCCGTGTATTCCAAAGATACAGAAGTGTTGATTTTATCGCCAGGTCATACAGAATTCACAGTTCGAATTAAAATACATTTTTATAAAGAAGGGCGTATCGTTTGTATGAGAATAGAACAATGGGGATATGATGTGAATGATTTAGGGTATAATTGGTCATTTAAAATTGACCGAGAAGACCTGGAACAATTAAATCAGTATCGTAAGGAAGAATATTATCCATTTGGTATCGAGAATGAGTTTTGTGGAAGCACGATTAGTAAACAACAAATAAAATAATTTAATAAGGGTAAATATAATAATGGTTTTGCCCTTGTTTATACCATGAAAACAGAAGAAACGGGATTATATATAATAAGTAAGGAAGTACAAAATGATTTAACTATGGGAAGATGGGGAGGTGTTTCATGTCATAATATTATTCTGTCATATATTTCTAATACATAAATGACAGCAAGAAGGTTTCAAGAAAATTATCATTTCTGTGTCCAAGCATACCTTCAAGAAAAGGGTATTCGGTATTTTAATAAATATGTTCCACAACATAATGAGGTATTTTCAATAAAAGATTGGCATTATGCTGATGTTCATAAACCAACAACTTTGGATTTAATTAAAATGTTAAATAATGAAAAAATTATAAAGTTAAGAAAACATAAGGCTCTTTTAGAAATTCAAAAGAAATTTTATTGGTTTCCTGTTGTAAAACAAGGACAAATGTGTCCACGAGCAGCGTCCTAAAGGTTTTGTTGGCTAAAAAAAAATAAAAAAAACAAATTTCAAAAAAACAACAATATAATACAACTACAACTTCCGATATTTTGTCACGTGCCTTGATTAAGCCAATAGCGAAATGCGTCATAATGTATTTACATATTTACGATATCTCGTGTATTTACGAAATAAATAATGTATTTACGAAATTACAATACGATAAATGGAATAATCTTTAAATAGTAACGTGAACTTTTCGAAACTTTAAAGCAAATGTCCGAATATATTTAAAAGTTCATGATAGGCGCTCTCAAAAGGCGCACCATCTATGTGAGGATGTGTACATGTGCTCAGTATTTAAGGAGATCCGCATCTTGTATTTACAAGAGCCGAGTCCTAGAGATTAAGGTTTTGTCTTCACAAGAAGAAGAAGAAGAAGAAGAAGAAGAAGAAGAAGAAGAAGAAGAAGAAGAAGAAGAACGCCGAGCTCTCTATGAGCAGCGTTCGCTACGCGAGACGCTTCTAAAAATTTATTTTGGATACAGGAATAACAAGAAATCCCGATGAATATATGTATGATATTCTATGGGGTGTAAGCGATTCAAGGATTGTAAGGGACGAGGGAGAAGAGAGAGAAGGAGGAGAGGGAGGAAAGAGCGAGAATAAATAAATATGAAAATATGGAAACCAGTGAGATTAAAAAAGATTGGAGGTATTCCAGAAAATAAATAAATCTCAACGTACCGAGGAGGAAAACAAAGAATTGACAAGTCTATAAGCAATATTTTCCACAAGACTATTGTCATCGTTTTCAAGGACAAGATATTGACTTTAATTAAAGTTTTTCATTTTTTTCTTAAATAAATGGAGGAGAGAGTGAAGGCATTTCTAAGGATTCTTTATGTTTTAAAAATTAAGATTCAAATGTGCATGTTGGAAACTAAAAAGGTTTTTGCACACTAGGAATTTTTCTCATAAATAAATGAGTTATTGTCTCAAATGTAAAAAGAAAACTAATACTAAAAAATCTCATATTTTAAAAGTAAAAAATAATAGGGTTATACAAAAGGGTACATGTAGCCTGGTGTTGGCGCAGTGGTTAGGGCAGCGGCTTGGGATCCAAAAGGTCCTGAGTTCAAGCCCCGTTGGGCCACTGAATTAATACACCAGGGGGTTGACTCAGCCTGTCATCCTTCCGAGGTCGGCAAAATGAGTACCAGTGTACTGGGCCGGTGTATACCCCGGTTAAAATAGGTGTACCATATCCCTGTGTCGTAAGAGGCGACCAGGGTTGCGTCAGGAAGGGCATCCGGCGTAAAACATGTGCCAAATCACAATGCTGATCATATGGATGATCCGCTGTGGCGACCCCGAACGGGAGCAGCCGAAAGAAGAAGAAGAAGAAGACAAAAGGGTACATGTTCGGTATGTGGTTCAAAAAAGTGTCAATTTATCTCTAAACACAAACGTGGAGGAAATATACAAACGTTTTTATCAGGAAGTAAATTTACAACTACTGGAATACCAGGGGAATTACATCTACCAGGGTATTCTTTCTGTGGTTCAGGCACAAAGTTGGATAAAAGATTAGATGAGGCAGACAATCCTAAACCATGGAGTAAGCCCATCAATAGGGTTGATGAAGTGTGCATGAGACATGATATTGATTATGGGAATACCACAACGTTGGAAGAACAACATGAAGCCGATAGAGAAATGTTGTATAATTTGTCTCTGAGACAAAATCCAACCTTGAGAGAAAAAGTTGATAGGTTCATCGTGAAGAAGATGATCAGTGCTAAATTGAAACTTGGACTTGGAAATTCAAAAAACTTATAGGCTCTAATGATGTCATTAAGATTGAATAGCAATTAGCTGATGAATTACATAAACCAATATTCACAAAGTTTCAGAGAAGGAAGGTTTATTCCAAGGAAGTTGATTATATCTGGTCCGCTGATTTGATTGAACTCAATAATGATAAGGGGTACAAGTATGCTTTAACTGTTATTGATTTGAGGAGTAGATACGCGTGGGTTGTCGCTTTAACAAACAAAACAGGTAATACTCTTATGTTAGCCTTTCAACAGATAGTTAATAAAAGTAAGAGAAAACCTAAAAAATTGTGGACTGATGAGTGTGGAGAGTTTTATAACAAGACATTTATGAATTTTCTAAAAAAATAACAGTATTACATTATACAGTACCTTTAATGAAGGGAAGGCAGTTGTTGTTGAACGTTTTAATCGTACCTTAAAAGAGAGACTATATAAAAAATTCACACAACTCGGTTCACAACAATGGTCATCTTTTATTCAGGATATTGTAGATCAGTATAATGACACGATTAACACGTCAACGAATATGAAACCATCAGAAACATTTACAAAATTAGAATATGAAAAAGAGATTAATGTCAGAAAACCTTAGTTCAAAGTTGGTGATATCATAAGAATATATAGGTGGAAATCTCATTTTGAAAAGTTATACAAAGCGATGGACAAATGAACTTTTAAAAATTGTTGATGTAATAGATACAGTTCCTTGGACATGTAAGGTATATGATTTAGAAGAAGAAGAGATTTTAGGTTCATTTTATTCACAGGAATTACAAAAGACAAAACAAAGCAAATAATACTAATGGGAGCAATAGGTTGGCGCTTCACGCCCCTCTACTATACACCTTTATGGACACTCGAGGACCAAGTCTGAGGTGTATAACGGGGTTAAAAAAAAAAAAAAAAAAAAAAAAAAAAAAAAAAAATATATATATATATATATATATATATATATATATATATATATATATATATATATATATATACATATATATAATGTGTGTCAAGGGGGACGTTCTTAGATCTGTGAACCCCAAAAACAGAGTCCTCAACTGAATAGTCAAGGCTTAACGTGTGTGTGTGTGTGTGTGTGTGTGTGTGTGTGTGTGTGTGTGTGTGTGTGTGTGTGTGTGTGTGTGTGTGTGTGTGTGTGTGTGTGTGTGTGTGTGTGTGTGTGTGTGTGTGTGTGTGTGTGTTAATATAACAGGGAGCATAATCAACCCTGACCCTCACATTCAAAATCTCAACCCCAACGCAAACCCGCCCTAACCCTCACATTCAAAATCCCAACCCCAACGCAAACCCGCCCTAACCCTCACATTCAAAATCCCAACCCCAACGCAAACCCGCCCCAACCCTCACATTCAAAATCGCAAACCCACCCCAACCCTCACATTCAAAATCTCAACCCCAACGCAAACCCACCCCAACCCTCACATTCAAAATCTCAACCCCAACGCAAACCCACCCCAACCCTCACATTCAAAATCTCAACCCCAACGCAAACCCACCCCAACCCTTGCATTCAAAATCTCAACCCCAACCCAACCCTCGCCCAACACAATCTCTTTTTTTAAACACGTATTTCAACAATATATATTTTTTTATGGTTTTTTTTTTTTCTCTTCTTCCAATTCTGTCTTTTAAGGCTTTCAAGTTTGATGAAGTCGAAAGGGGGAGTAAGAACCTTCCTGCATCTTCTTCCCAGAACTAACAATACATATATTTTTTTATGTTTTTTTTTCTCTTCTTCCAATTCTGTCTTTTAAGGCTTTAAAGTTTGATGAAGTAGAAAGGGGGAGTAAGAACTTTCCTGCACTTTCTTCCCAGAACTTTCTTGATATTGCTCTCATCAAGCACCATCCAACAAAGAACTACATCAATAGGTTTAAATCCCAAAGAGTCTTCTTGGTAGAAACCACATTTCAAGTCTCCAAAATAAACCCAACTTTCCAAGTCTCCAAGGTATAACCACATTCCTGTTGAGTTTCCAAGATATGTATCACATTGTGAGTTATCAAGCCAGAACCCACATTTCAAGTCTCCAAAAATATAACCATCTATCCAAGACTCCAAGGTAGAATCACAATTTCCAGAATTATTGTGGGTTTTGGTGATAGATCTCAGAATATAACTGTGGATCATCAAGGAAAACTCCATTTTTCCAATTTTTATGGGTTTCAGTGATAGATCTCACATAGTATAACTGTGGATCATCAAGGAAAACTCCATTTTTCAAAATGTCTGAAATTTGTGTCTCCAAGGTAGGTTCCATATTTAGAACCATCTTGGCAGAACCCTTTTCCTGAGTCTCCAAGGTAGTTATTTAAACCATCAAGGCAGAACTCATTTACTGATTTTTTTTTTTCAAAATTTGTGAGTCTCCAAGGTAAAACTTGTATTCTGGCTCATCAAGGTATAACTTGTTCAGTGGGTATTGTCTTGAAAACTCTCAATGAATACTATTGCTGTAAAACTCTTTTTCAGGATTTTGCTGCTCTCCAAGGTATAACTCTTTGTTTGGGTCATCAAGGACGAGCTCGTTCTGTGGGTCTTGGTTGCTCATAAGGTCTTCAACCAAACCAACAATTTCGTCCCAAGTTGTAGCAAAAGCAGTATTTTCATTTTGTATTTCAGATACAATTTCCTGTGAGAGAAAATAATAATGTATTAATTAAGTGATTTAATTATTAAATGATTAAATGCTTAAATCAAACTCTGTAAATAGGAAAATAAAATCTTACCTCAATAGATATGATGTTTGAATCCAGTTCATCAACTTGAAGGTTTAGTTCCATACAAGTAGTAGAACTCCAAAGTCATCCCACTCAAGCTCAGCACAGCAGTCCATTCTCAGTAAAAGTAAAAATATGTTTAAAATGGAGTCTGGGTTTGAAGCTTTTATAGAGAAAGAGTGGTGGGTGTCGTTTCCTTTTTCAAAATGGAGAATTCTTTGAAAATTCCCTGGGTAAGCCCAGGCAAGCCTTGTGAGTCAGACGTTGTTAGAATGGAGAATTCTTTGGAAATTCCCTGGGCAAGCCAAGGCAAGCCTTGTGAGTCAGATGTTGTTGGAATGGAGAATTCTTAAGAAAATCGATTAGGAATAATCGATTAAGAAAATCGATTAACAGGAAATGATGTAAGAGTAGGTGGTCCTCACAAAATAGGGTGGGGCTTAGTAAAAGTGGGCGAGGCTTAGGGAAAGTGGGCGGAGCTTAGGAAAAGTTGACATGGTTCATGAAAAGTAGGCGAGGCTTAAAAAAGTGGGCGTGGCTTAGGAAAAGTGGGCATGGCTGATGCAAAAAATAATCTGTGGCTCAGGAGGTGGTCAAACAAGAGCATTGAGAGAAGTTTATCATTTTATTTCTGCTCAAGAAAGATATTTAGACCAAGAACTAAGTTCTAAAATAATATTTGTGAACATACTCGATGGTGATGAATGTAATCGGAAAATTAATTTATTACCTGAAGTGGAACATGATCAAATATTCATTGGCTCACTCTTTGAATGGAGTAAGTAATGGGGGAGAGATTGATCTCTTCTTTTGACCCCATGGACCGAGAGTCAGAGGGGGGAGAGAAAATCATTCTCCTTTTTTGACCTGATGAACCTTGAGCAAGAAAGCTTCCCCTATTAATTTGTATGAGGTTTTTTTGGGTGCTGAGACAGTCTCAATTTAACATGAGCTTGTATGGCAGAAAATCATTCTCCTATTTTTATCCTGATGGGTCTCGAGTCAGGGAGTTCTCCCTATACATTTGTATGAGGGGGGGGGGGGAGGAATTAGACTCCTGTTTAGGGGTTTTCGGGGATCAATTCAAAGAGTTTTTCCCCTTCACCCCATTCATTTGCATGGTTGCCTTAGCAACCCCATATATCAACTACTAAGGTGATTGACAGGATGGCTTAGAGGTATGTACACCTGTCTTCTCGCTGGCTCGCCTGGGTTCAAATCCCGACCCAGCTTTAAACTGTGTTTCACAGGCAGAGTGATTTGTGTGCCGTTACTCGGTTGGAGGTTAAACTGAGAGTCCCATCTGTCGGCATCAGTTGGTTGACGTCGACGGTATCCTTCATAAAGAGTAGGCAAGCTATTGTTGGCACCATGAACAAATCCCAAATTCCTGCCGAACCAGCAGCGGGCATTGCATCAGCAGCATAGCCATGCCCTCAGCCAATGATGCTATCCCGCAACCTTATGCTGCATATGAAAGAGGACGTTATGATAGTTATGTTGAGATGGCTATTTTTACCATGTTTTTTTTTCATCACCCCAGCTACAATTACAATCGTGAGGACGAGGAGATCTACAAAGAGTTTTTCGACATTGCCAATGATATAATTCCCAATCTTCTGAAAGAGGCGGCGAGTGTTGGAGAAGAAACCGATGAAGGCACCGAGCCCAAGGTAAGGCTTCATACTTGTTTGTTCGTGGTTTATAAGGGAACTGGAGAGGCGGTTAAAAAAAATTTTCTTTGCTTATTTTGAAACATTCTAAACCTTAGCTGATGACAGGAATGCTGGCCGATTTACAGATCTGGGCTGAAGTTTGATGTGTTGACGACATAAGGACAATGCATTCCCTTTATCACAAATGCTCACATAACCATATTATGTTTTTGGCTGATTTCTGGAGAAAAACGATTGATGCATGCTCGCTGCTCGGGGTCGAATTGCTGAAGCTGCTTCGATTTTACAACTTGAGATATCGCAATACTTGTGTGTGTATTCATTGTGATCATCATGGATCACTTTTGGGTGTGATTATTAATTAAAGGGACACTGGGAAGGTTAAAATTGATACTTATCCACAAACATTCTAAACCTTGGTATATTTAGAGATCTGACTTGAAGGTAGTTGTTTTGGGGTGGGGGTGGGGTGGGGGTTACATAAGAACACTAATTTCGATCATTTTAAATGTCGTTTGGAAATATATATATATGTATATATATATATATATATATTTATATATATATATATATATATATATATATATATATATATATTTATATGTATTTATATATATATATATATTTATATATATATATATATATATATTTATATATATATATATATATATATATATATATATATATATATTTATATATATATATATATATATATATATATATATATTTATATATATATATATATATATAAGCCTGGTGTTGGCGCAGTGGTTAGGGAAGCGGCTTGGGATCCAAAAGGTCCCGAGTTCAAGCCCCGTTGGGCCACTGAATTAATACACCAGGGGGTTGACTCAGCCTGTCATCCTTCTGAGGTCGGCGAAATGAGTACCAGTATACTGGGCCGGTGTATACCCCGGTTAAAATAGGTGTACCATATCCCTGTGTCGTAAGAGACGACCAGGGTTGCGTCAGGAAGGGCATCCGGCGTAAAACATGTGCCAAATCACTATGCGGATCATAAGGATGATCCGCTGTGGCGACCCCTAACGGGAGTAGCCGAAGGAAGAAGAAGAAGAAGATATATATATATATATAATATATATATATATATATATATATATATATATATATATATATATATATATATATATATACACACATACATTATCTGTATTTTCACACTACTCAGCCTTGACAACTCTGGCTAATTATGCACAAAAACCTTTATTATACAAATTGCTCATCCATTTATTACCTCCACCACTGAAGGTGAAGGAGGTTATGTTTTCACTCCTTTGTGTCTGTTTGTTTGTGTGCAGGATATCTCAAAGTTGTGGACGGTTCCGGAATAAATTTTGTGGACAGGTTGGGTGTCTGACTCGGACGAAATAATTAGATTATGGTGAAGATCTGGATCCGGATACTAGAATTTTTTTAATGTTTCTTCACCATTTAGAGATTGGGCTAAACAGATATCTAGCACGATATCTCAAAAAGTTGTGGACGGATTCAGACGAAACTTGGTGGACAGGTTGGGTGTGTGGCAAGGATGAACTGATTTGATTTTGGTGAAGATCTGGGTCCGGATCTGGATACGAGAATTATTTAATTTTTTAAGTGATTCTTCACCATTGAGAGATCGGGCCATAAACGAGATAGTATTGTTTCGCATGATATTTCAAAAATGTATTGGGTCCGATATGTTCTCGTGGATCAGGCATTACGTGGTGGAGGTACGCACTTTACCGAGTGTCCTAGTTTGGCTGAGATATTGCCCAGACTGCTGGTTTGATTGTTCCCAGGAAAAAAATAAAAATAATTAATAATAATAACCGGCTTACGTCCATGAAGCAAAAACATGCCGACTGCTTATGTGCATCATAGTTCTATAATTTGGATAATTCAAATTGTGAATACGACGCTTAGAAGATGTCTTCGACTAACAAGAAAAACCAACATGGCAGACGCAGGAGTTTCTTCCTCACCGTTGGGGGTGGTCAAGCCAGCTCTTCAGCCAATGGGTTTGAAGGCTTCTTACGCATACAGCTTCATTGTGTTTTCAATATACAAGATGTCTGGTAATTGTTTTTTTTATTTTACTTATGCGTACGTGTACTTGATGAATATAACTGTCATTAACCAAAGAAAGTAATATCGGTAAAAAACTAAACGTATTGGATGAAGTGGCGACGTTAGGAACGCATCCCCCACTTATTCCATTAATTGTTATGAGAAAAAATTGCTTTCATTTGTGTCTTGATATTCGTCCCACTTTTGAGGCACGCATCACCGATGTAAACTGGGGTTACTGTACTAGAAACAGACTTTACCGAGTGTCGCTAGGTTTTTTGGGGATGGTAAGAGACCTGTGAGTTTGGACCACAAGTGTCTGATGTTGAGCTCTGGCACATCTGAGCACACAAAATGACGGTTGTGAATTTTACGGAGATACTTGTGGGTGATTATCGGTGGGATTGGGTGGAGGAAAAGCTTAGCTGTTCAGAGATGGACACTTAGCAGACGAGTCAGTTGGAAGAGATAATGGACTGGAAACCAGACGAATGTGCCAGACATGGCACATTGTTACGAATCTGGAACCCATCGCACACAACAGCCAGAGTCCTTATAGATCAGTTATATCGGTAAGTATGTGTTTCTAGTTAGGGTCCCGTCCCTTGTTTAATGGGTAATTAAGTGTACGTGCGCTGCAAAGTCGTTTTATAGTCAGGTCTTTAAATCCTTCGATCCAACAAACCAACCACCCTCCACTGAACCAGCGCGTTCCCGTTCACAACTCCTCCACTGAACTAGCGCTTTACCAGGCTCCCCTTGCTGTCCAATCAGGAGCGAACAGCACGTCACACCTGATCCCTGTCCAACCAAGCGCGGACAGAGCGTCCGACACCGAGGGTCTGCCCTGCTCAGGGTGCGGATAAAAAGACCAGGCTCCCTTTGGAGGGGTTGTTCGGGTTCGTGTTCATGTTGGCGTCAGAGCCTGGTTGTGTGTTGGAGCCTGAGGATCACTTGCTTCGTGTGCCTCGCTTGCTTTTGCCGGATCGTGTTGGTGTCTGCCGCTCCACTCCTGGTGCCTTTGTCCTTGATGCCACGTGGAAGCTGCGGGTTTGAGTCCCGCCACTGAGCCAGATCGTCGAAGACCGCACGAGGTGGACAGGTCCAAGCACAGGCTCTGGTCTCCAGCTCACCTTTCCTCGAACTGGAAACCTTCAATCAAGACCCGACGGGGTCCATTTCTTTGGGTGTGTGTCTGTGTGTGGGCCCATCTCTAAAGTAGAACTGTCAAGTGCTTTTGCTCACTGTATATTGCCTGCCTGATATTCGGATAACTCTACCCTTACGTGCTTCCCACCCCGCTATTACTGTAATAAATTTCCCTATTGTTGAATGTCCCAGCTCGTTCCCTGTCATTTCTTTCATTGTCTCAGCATGGTGTGTGTTGAGAAATAGCGAGACAAATTGTTCATTCGGACCGACGGGCCTCTGTAACCATCCGCTCGGGTTACACACGGTTCGGGCACGGTAACGGCTCGTCCCATTCGGGGTCTGCCGAGGGTGTGAATTCGCCGGTAGCTTTGCCGCGTGGGTAATTAGGTATATTGAAGTTTGGCAATTAACCCTACCCCACGCGGTGGAATTATTGGCGATTCATGGTCCTGTAAGGGACCCGTGCCTTTCGGACTTATCCGAGGGATATGACCTAAATTCCGGTGTGTTCGGTGGAGCCGACTCTACTGCTCCCTCTAGCGGTCGTGCTCACCACCGATACCCAACTCCACAACAGTATTACAGCCCAAGCATTTTGTAGCACTTCAGCCTTGCCCAAAATACCTTTCACTGTTTTATGAGGACTGATACCAAGCTCGCTGAAGTCGCCGCAGATTAGATATAGCTCGGTGGGAGGATCGAGGTCGAAGTCAACCGAGATAGCCTCGTACAGTCATCAAAGTCGGGAGGGTGGTAGACCACCGACGTAAACAAGACATCGCTGCAGAGGGACACAGAGCCAGAGATATTCCATATGGATTGGGAGATGGGGAAGGTACTATGGGATAAAGAGCTCCTGCTGTAAACCCCAGCACCAGCATTGGATCTGTTAAAGTGGTGCAATAAATGACCATGGAGAGATATAAGCAAGTCTGGTAATCTGTTATGAAAAAGGTTTCTGATGGTCAGATGATGTCTGGGTAATGGTGATAGCCTGTTGGGAGGGATCCATGAGATCAGAACATTCGTTTTATGATTGTAGACCAGAGAGAATGCATTACGTGGTGCCTATCTGGGTGATCCAGAGGGTTGGAGGGACAATGGGGAGGATTGGGAGTGTGGTGAGGGTGTTGGGAGTAGTCGTAGAGGCACTATCGGGCAAGAGGGAAGGGTAGATTGTGTATCTGAATTTATGACAAGACCGTTTCAGAATACCAATGTTGACAATATATATGTATATATACACATACATACATACACTAGCATATACCCATGCTCCGCGCGGAGTTGAATGGGTGGCAAAAGGTGGATGAGGCATAATAGTTGATGTTATGGGAAGCTGGGGAGGGTGTCATTTGGGATGTGATGTGCTATGGTTACCTCTCCTTAGTTTTCTAAAGGACCTCCCTGTAGATGACATTTTGAGTGAGTGTCTTGTTGCTGAATAGTCCTTGTGAGGAATTATTGTCCACTTTGATAGATATATTGGAGTAACCTCTTACACGTGAAAATGCAACATGTAGTTGGCCATGGGAGAACACAGGGGCTGGGAGGTATATTCCGAGTTTGTCAAATGTTTGGCCCTGGGATTTGTTTATGGTCATCGAGTATGCGGGTCTGACTGGAAATTGCATCCTCTGCAGTGTGAATGGAAGGTTGGCGTCTGATGGGGCCAGTTTAACTCGCGGGATGAGGACTGTTTGTGTGACATGGCTTCCTGTGAGGATTTCGGCATCGAGTACGTGCTCATGGAGGTGTCTAATGTATAGTCTTGTGCCATTGAACAGTCCTTTGGTAATGTCTCGGTTGCGTAATAGCATGATTAGTGCTCCTGGTTTTAAAATGAGGCGATGCGGTGGCATGCCGGTTGGGGTGATAGTGAAGGAATTCCATGGGGTAGTTGTTGGCTTCATTTTCATCATGTGAGATGGCCTTGTCTGCAATGGTGTAGGTTTTTCGCAGACCTGGGAGTTTTTTTTATGACTTTGTCATTCAGCATCAGTGTTGTCTCATTGAGTGGTGTCAGAATCGCAGTGTTGGACAGTGCCTGAGGATCGGTTACATTTGTGAACACAGCATCCACTATGTTGTCTTGTTCGGTGACGATGTTGCACTGGGGTGGGATTTCGATGGATGATGGTGGTGCATTGGTCAGCTGACTGTGGAGTTCGCCGTTGCCTAATTGTAGGAGCCATTGTGCGTAGTGTTGTTGATTTTCATGTGTCCTCATATTTTTTGTCAGCTTCACAATCTTGAAATGTGGCCATAGTGCGGAACGTTTGAGGCAGTTTTCAATAATGACAGTTTGTGATTGTTTTGGGACAACAGGTAACACTTGGCGAAAGTCTCCTCCCATCAGGAATACTTTTCCTCCGAATGGGGCATTTATGCCAGTGATGTCTTGTAACATTCTGTCGATTGCTTGGAGAGCATTTGCTGGGACCATGGAGGCTTCATCAACAATAAAGAGAGAGACTGATCGGAGGTAATGGGCATGCTTTGATACTGGAGAAATGTTGCAGGTGCTGGTGTCGAGGACTGGCACAGGAAGTTTGAAAAGATTGTGGACAATTCTTCCTCCAGAGAGAAGTGTGGCGGCAATTCCTGTCCATGCAGATGATGCAACTTGGATGGATTTACTCTGGCAACAGGTGATGAGTGTGTTATACACTGTTGTCTTGCCACTCCCGCCTATGCCATCTAAGAAGTAACATCGACTGGATGGTATATGGTGTCGAAAAAGTGAATCCAGATCTTGTAGCACTTGGTCAACTAAGGTGCGTTGGTCTTCGTTGAGGCGCATTAACTGAGTTTGGGCTTTTTCAGTTTCTGCTGCAATATTGATGTCTTCTGAGGGGAGATGTTCAATATCGAGTGGGTTAACATCTGGTAGTCCTAATGCTGATAAACTTGTCCCATTTTGTTGCAGAGACCTGTTAATGTCTTGAAGGGCTAATTGTGTCGCTATGTGGGTGGAATATTGGTGATGGGTGTAATCTTCAATCATGGCATTCTGGTATTTTTCCCAAAGTTGCTGGGGGTTGGTTGGGTCACAATATATACAAATGGTGAAAAGGGATCGCAGCTGTTGTGGCATTTGGAGGAGAGTTGCTTCAGAGAGAGAGCTTTATCCCATGAGGTGTCTACGTATACATGCTTCTTTGAATGTGTCAGAGACTTGGCTGTCAACTGTTCTCAGGTCTTCAAATGAGGTTGGGCCAGGCACGTGGAGCAGGAGGAGACGGAGACAGTATCGTTCTATGTCTTTGGGGCTGATGGAATACATGCGGCCTCGAGTGGTTTCAGCGCCTCGTTGTCTTGGCCGCCATTCTTGTGTGGATTTGTTGAAGACGTAGTGGTTTGGCAATTGATGATAGCAGAGGTCAGTGGGTTGCTGTATGTTGAGTTTGAAGAATGCTTTTAGCATTGTGTCCTTGTTGGTGGAGGCTTGTGCTGCAGCAATGTGGTTTCTTGGGGTGAAGTAAACTGGTTGCTGGCTGGGTAGATAGAGGGCGAGCCTGATGATGGCATGAGATTGGTGGTGCATTTTGTATTCAGCCATTCTCCAATAAGCCTCTGGTGCGCTGATGTATCTGGCATCCATGAAGGTGGCAACTTTGTCGTGATGGAGCTGATTAGTTTCTGTGACCTGGATGTTGGCGCAGTCGTGGCCTTTGTAAACATACTTAAATAAGTATTTTACACTCTTGATTGTAGTGCAGGCCTCGAGGTTGATATGGGCTTGGTATTTCTGGGATAAGTAGGGGTTGTACGGTACAATCCATCGGTTGTCTACTTGGTGCCGGCCGATGGTGATTGTGCGACCGGTATCTGACCTCTTATACAGTGGGTGGCCATCAGTTGCCAGTGTAGTTTCCTGGAACTCCTTAGGATAGTCCTTTGTGCATTTGTCGTCTAGCATACATGGTGCGTGTTTATTGAGGAGTCCACATGGACCGTGAACCATGGTTGTCTTGATGACTTGGAACAACTCAGGATGTTGTGTTGGATCAGGTATTTCTGTTGATATAATGCTGTCGATGTCAGCTGGCTCTCAATTTGCTATTGTCTGCCAAAATGATGAGTAGATGACAATGTGGGAGACCACGTTTTTGGAACTCTATCACATAGATATGGGTGACCAGTTTGCCTAGTACATGTTTTTTTTCTTATGTCCATCATGAGTTAATGTAGGTGCTGTTGAAACACTCTGGCAACAATGTCTGGTCGATGTTACGCTTGTTGGCCAGGGAGGAGGGCTTTTTGCACATCTCGGCATTTGGGATTGCATGTAAAAGTGAGGAATAAGTCTGGTTTTCCGAATTTAGCAACAATGGCCATGGCATCCTGGTAGTTTTGTTGCATAGCGCGTGGTGAACCCTGAAAGGAAGATGTGAGTACAACAATTTTGCCGGGTTGGAGATTTTGCGTTTCAGTCTGAGCGTTTATGTGGTCCATGAGTCCTTGATAAAGTTCAACACGTAGGTCATTCTGTTTTGTTCGTTTATACTGCAATCTGCCGGCTTCGACATTAATATATGCATCAACAACATACTGTTGGAAAAGCTTTCCACCGTAGAAAATTGGGGAGAACGATTCTCGAACTGACAGGCAATGGGCATAGTACTGCAGGCAAGTAATGTGTCTTTTTTTCTGACCTGTGCTGTTCATCATGTTGCATGTTGTGCTGACAACCTAATTCTCCAAATGGGTAGAAGATGGGGTAAACCATGGGGTCAATGTTCGACGACAGGTAACAAATATGCTGGGGTGGTTGACCTTTGGGATGCACAACAATATCTCTGTTATGTGGAGGTGCGCCATCTGGTGATGAAAAGACAACTGCTATGTCATCTTGCCTTGGATCATTATATCGCCGCTGGTCAGCACCTCTCAAGATGTGCATTGTTACAACAGGTTGTGGTGTTCCATTCTGATCAGCTATGCGGCGTTGTTCAGCTTCGACTTGTTGCATTTGTTTGTAGGCTGCTGCATACTGGTTGGTTCGTTGTTGGACATTTTGAAGGAGTGACATGACATCTGGAAGACATTGTTGATTGGCAGGTTGTTGCATCCTGGCCTGTAGAGCTTGGCTTGCTTCTAAAATGTACAGTTGGCTATAGCATGGTGTGGTGCTTTGAGGAGGGTGAAGTGAGCCAAACGTGTGGTACACGAAGTCATGAAGTCTGAATGTATATGGGCCATGGCCTGGTGGGGACACAATGTTGGCGCCAAATGATGCGAATGCCATGGAACTATTATAGCTGCGGATGTTGGCTCTAAAGTTTTGAGCTTGTGGTGTATCTGTTGTGAAAAGGTCTTTGAGTTCAGTTGGGTATGGTGGCAATTTAACTTTGCCTTTGTAGCAACAATTGTGGTTTTCCTTTTGAAACAGAAGTGCATTACAGAATGAACATTTCGTTGTCAATGTTCCAATGGAGAATGGATCGACCTGCAGTGGGAATCGTCGGGCAAGGAACTGCACCATGTGTGCTGCAGTATGTCCTGTGCTGGAATTTGGTTGAACATTTTGCTGGGGGACTTGTCCTGATGTATCATTATCAGCATTCTGCGACGGATGATAGCAGGTCATGTATGTTGCACGGGCTGCCAACCTGCTTTCCCGCTCTTCCTCCGTTTCTTGGTGTTGCTGATCATGAATCCTTTGTAGATTGGCTCTTTGTTGTGAAGGAGTCCTTGCCCCTGTGATGGTCCTTCGACGTCTAGGCATGGCACATCAATGCTGTAGGGGGAGGAACAGACAGTGTCAAGAGATGGGTGGGTATTGTGTTGGTGGACCATTTGCTACCAGCAGAATTCAGTCAGGTAATTTGATTTGTGATGGGGAAAGAAGTCTGCTGGTAAGAATATGTGACCCACCACAGCAAATTCAGTCGTGTGGCGCACATCAATTTGTATAAAAAAGAAAGGGGTAGAAATTGTATTTGCCGATGGCTTGGCAATGAGGAGGTATATTATTCTGAGATGGCATCTGAAAAGTGAATTATATGTACATTACATTTCGTAAAAAAATGGGGTAGAAATTGTAGTCGCCAAGGTATTAAACTCTCCAATTAACTGTCTTTGGTAGAAATGTTTGTTATTATAAGCAAAACAGGTGTTTCATTGAATTTTAGTTTGTGGTGTCTGGGATAAGGGGTAAAATTTCCCAAATGAGTGGTTTTGTCACTGTGTTCAGGCTGGCAGTATAATGTACACTGTCGTGTTTATTTCAGTGCTTCGTCATGCTTTAGAGATTCTTGGAATAGAATAAGCAGATGAAAGTGAACTCTTGCTCTGTGTATAGTTTGGCTGGAGTGGATGGAACCTTACCTTGAACTTAGGTGTGAATCAATGAAGTGCAGAAGAGGGTACCGTTTATGTTATGGAGCTGAAAAATAAGTGAAATTATTAAATGTCAATGCATACTGTGATATGGCATGGGTTTGGCAATATTGGTCAATAATGCCTACGTGTAGTTCTAGTCAATGAATCAAAAATGCTGGTCCACTCCAGTCGAGTCGTACTGTACTGTATTTTTCAAAGCAAGGAAAGTAGGCCTACTTTGAAGATGAAGATGCGTGGCTCGATCCATGCAAAATGCACATGGCACCATAATGCTTCGATCCTCATGGTTGCTTGGTGTTGACATGACATAATACATGTGATATAGGCCTCGCCCTAGACTGAACAGGAGCAGTGGAGGGTGACCGAGAATCAGAATGCAAATTTCAATGAACGGCACTTTTTGGCGCACATCCGACGATTGAACACCGCTTGGACGCTTTAATTTGAAGATCACACACGCAAGACACAACACAGGAAACGATGGCGGTTGAAATTGACATTTTGATGTAAAGAACAGCAGTTGTTTGGGTGCATCCGACAATCGAACACCTCTTTCATTTGAACAGTTAACACGCACACATTCAAGGTACAAAATCTATTGTCAGACACCGCGCTTTCGAAGAACAAAGAAAAGAAGAGAATCCGGGCAATGAAGGGATGACCTCATACCCGTTCCCTGGTTCCCCCTACCTTCAGATTATAGCCTTTGATGTTATCTGGACATAGGCCTATTGCAACTTATTTTCGGGTGTTTTTAATATGCACGTTAGATTTCAGACACAAATTGACAGTCTAAGAGGGCGTGTTCAGTCCGGGAAAGAGCCATTCAGGGTACATCATGTTGGCAGAGCTCTGGCACTCATCGTTCCCCTCCTTCCACGCTGATTTTTAAAACATGACAACCATTGCTGATGTTCTGAGCTATACTATTTATTATCAGTTGTGTTTATGATCAGTGTTTGATGCAATGGATACTCCTTTACTCGAGTTCATATTTTTTTGGATAGACTGCGGCACTTACCGGACAGCAGTTCAGCGATGGCGACCGAACGGGAATAAATGCGGCCGTCGATGGGTTGACG
Source organism: Eptatretus burgeri (assembly GCF_056783735.1). Lineage (NCBI taxonomy): Eukaryota > Metazoa > Chordata > Myxini > Myxiniformes > Myxinidae > Eptatretus > Eptatretus burgeri. The sequence continues at coordinate 11,759,507 of NC_140962.1, read as the reverse complement.
TTGTCATCCAATTCCAGCTTAGAAATTTAGCGCATCGTCTTTG
>NC_140962.1:11754964-11758964 GCF_056783735.1 Eptatretus burgeri | reverse complement strand
CAGACAGATAGATAGACAGAGAGACAGACAGACAGACTAACGCACGTAACCAACCAATATTCTTTTAAAATCTTCGATTTTCGCAAGTAACAAATGGAGTGAAAACTGAGTATGACCTTTCGGCGCGCATCATCACAGAAGGCCAGGTACCTGTGAACCTTCAACACAGCACGTTTCGTATACGAGGTACAAATTGATGGAAGATTTGTCCATATTACACTCTGGAAGCTCTTCCTGGGTCTGTCCAATTTATTAACATTCTTTTTTTTTTTTTTTTTTTTTTTTTGTATACCTTGGTCGAGGCTCGTATGAGAGCTAACACACAACTCACAGCAAGGAGGCATGAGACAAGAGGGGCGGGAGTGGAAGGGACAAAACATTGGGGAACAGAGACAGGTGAACTGTTGAAGGGAGAGGGATGGGGATGGGACGGGGAACATGGCGAGGGGAAGATGGACATTAAAGGGACTTTCAGGAAGGAAAGCAGGAGAATTGAAGGAAGTGGGCTTGGGTGGATTATCGGGGGTAGAAAAGATCGAGGATTTGGATGGGGGAAGATAAGAGGTGGTGGTGAACAGCTGTTTTGAAAGCCTGGAGGGAAGAATGGGAAAGAATAGAGTGAGGAAGTTTATTCCAAAGGCGGGAAAAAAGAGGAATGAAAGAGTGAAGATGAGCAGTGATTCGTGATTTTGGTAGTTTTACCAGAAGGGGGTTGTTGGCGGACCTTGAGCGCCCTGTGGAAATGTGGTTGGGACAAATCACAGAGAGAGCAGGGGGGGCAAGGCTGGAGAGGAGTCGGTAGAAGACAGAAAGACCACCGACCAACCTGCGGTGATTGAGTGAGAGGCCCAAAGACTCAGCTTCATTGCGGGAGATGCCAATGATCTTAAAAGCCCTGGTTTCGACAGCGTGAAGTCGAGAAAGGTGGGAGGCAGGAGCACCAGCCCAGAGGGGAGAGCAGTACTCCATCAGTACTTTTTTGACAGATTACCAAATTACATATCAAATTGAAAGTAGGAATACTTTGAATCAAGGATTGATAGAAAGGAACCAAAAAGCTGTTATCAACAGGAAACTTTCAATTCAACAGCCGAGTAAATCTTTGTTTTGCTTTACCGGCCAACACTTGCGAATTCGTCCTCCATTTCAAATCGTTATCAATCACTGTGATCACTGTATTAAGCCTGGCGTTGGCTTAGCGGTTAGGGTGGCTGGCTTTGGGATCCTAGGGTCCTGAGTCTGAGCCCTATTATATTTTCTGCTGAATTAACACCAGGTGGGGTTCACTCAGCCTGTCATCCTTCTGAGGTTGGCGAAATGAGCAACAGTGTTCTGGTAATAGGGGCACTGCATCAGCGGCATATCTGGGTCCCCAACCAATGATGTAACCAGCAGCCACAAAGGCTGCACACGAGTGTGTGTGTGTGTGTGTGTGTGTGTGCGTGCGTGCGTGCGTGCGTGCGTGCGTGCGTGCGTGCGTGCGTGCGTGCGTGCGTGCGTGCGTGCGTCACTGTATTGGCAAGTGGCAAAAGTGTAGGAGACTGTTCACCGCTCACTGTGTCCTGTGGCAAGTGGGAGCAGGGTAGAGCCTGTGGGCAGTGGAGCAGTAAAGTCCAAAGAGGCCAGTATGGAGCCTGTAGAGGCCATGCTAAAGCCTCAAGGGTCAACTATAAAGTCCATCGAGGGTGCAGTCGAGCCAATGGGGATGTTAGCACCATACACCATGGGGTGCAGCATAGTGGAACATGCCACAGGGGTGCAGTGTGGCAAGAGACTATGGTGGGTGTAACGGCAGGACCCACTGGGTGTGTAGAGAGTTTGGCCCCATCATAGAGCTACAGTAGAGCTGGCTTAAGAGAAGGAGATGAGTCTGTGCTTCAGAGCCGGAGAGGCCGATTGGGTGGTGTGCCTGCAGGCCTAGAGGAACAATTGGATGACCTTGTGGAGAAGTACTAGCAGGTGGTCTCTGCCAGATACGTGGTTGCACACACAAATGGTACAGAGAACACTAGCCATGTGATGGGTTACTGGGTAGAGGCTACTCCCAGTGAGGTGTCTGTATGCGAGTACCCATGCCAGTTGTGTGAGTGCACCAATAATCTTGTGGACACTGCGTTTCAGGCTGAGCAGCAGGAAGGAGGAGAAATGCTGAATGTTTACCCAGAATGCAAACAGACGGGTTAGAGTATAGGCTGGGTAGAAACCCACAGCAATGGAGGTTGCTTTCCCGGCCTCAGCTCCGAGAGCTGAGAGGAAACTGTGGTGGCCAAGTCTGGCACCTGTGGCCAGTGCCGGCCGTACATCAAATGACACCCTAGGCAAGGGGCATCTTCAGTGCCCCCTCTCCATTTGTTCAACTTTTGTGAATATGTTATGAGGGGATACCGAATGCAGGCAGTGGGCAAGGGGGTAGCGGAGGCAGGCATTGGTGAGGCAGTAGCTAGGACCGACAGTCGTGGAGGAAGGAGTAGCAAGGGCAGGCAGTGGTGAGGAGGTAAGCAATGGAAGGCAATGGTGAGCAGGTCGAGAGGACAGGCAGTGGTGAGGAGGTAGCAATGGAAGGCAATGGTGAGCGGGTCGAGAGGACAGGCGGTGGTGAGGAGGTAGCAATGGAAGGCAATGGTGAGCGGGTCGAGAGGACAGGCGGTGGTGAGGGTGCAGCAAAAGATCGGTCGGAATGAGGCCAGAGAGACGATTTTTGTTGGCGATGAAACTATTAAATATGTATATTCATCATTCTGCAGTAAGGGTCGGAGCTCAAGAGTTGTGTGCAGTTTCAAAGAAGCAGGAGTTAGGGATATTGAAGGAAGGTTGGTCGATGACATTTTAACACACTTGCCCATGGCCAATGAACTTCTGTCCCATTAACTTGTGCCCCATTGGTGGTTGAATGGGGCACCATCCTCCAACCAACTTGTGCCCCATCCTCCAACAACTTATTCGTTGCTGTGAAATTTGAAAAAGAAAATGTTCACCCCGAGAGCCAATTTTATTGCTTTATTGCATTTCGAAATTCTTGTTAGAAATAAGTAAGTGCCGAGGGATGGGTGGGTCCAGCAGGAAAGGGATGGGTATAGGGATGGGTGAGTTAAGCAGGTACGTAACTACATTCACTACACTTTGAATGTTTTGGGTATTGGAATAGCACAGAATTGTTGTCGTGAAAGTCATTTTCATTCTGTCCCAGCTCAGCTGCGGTTGAGACTCAAAAATGACTTGGGGGAATTAATATAGGTTTAATTATTCAATCGTTGTTTCTTAATGAGTGTTCGCATAAGTGATTATAAACCCCAATTAGTATTGGCCATAATTGTATGTCTAGTAGATTCCCTGCCACCCTTATCCTCATGTCTGTCTCTTTTTCTATCTCCAATCCATGTGTATCCTAAATCACCCCATTGTCCTTTCATCACACCTCAACATGGAAGACACACATGTGCTATGTTAAGCCTCGAACACGGGTTTTACAAACATGGCATAACTGAGTGTATCACCTTGGATTCGGCAACGCATGTGTGAGACCTCTGCAGGAGAGGGACAGAGGGCTGCCTATATAAGACAGGACAAAGCACGTCATGCACGCACATAGCTGGGACGCTCAGTGTGACAGAACTTTCACATCCACGATGCTCAGCCACACAGAACTCACACAGCAGGGATGCTCAGCCACACAAATAACTCTCACCTCGGGACTCTCAGAGAGCGGACGCACATCCAGCGACTCACATCCCAGAGCAGCCAGACATCAGTCACTCAGCCAGAGATTGAGCCACAAAGCCAAGACTCCCCTCTCCCCCAGAGAAGGACTGCATGGCCAGCCGTGCAGCAATGGACAGCCAAAGATGAGACTAGCCCAGAAGAGGGGTGTCACACCCAGCCTGTGTCGACTAGCCTTTTCATGTCACACCCCTCGGCACTCGAGGAAAGGCCACACACACCACACCAACGCACATTGTCATTATTGTGTTTGTCTTGTGTTCCCGAATGAATCTGCCTGGGT
>NC_140962.1:11714964-11752464 GCF_056783735.1 Eptatretus burgeri | reverse complement strand
AGCCATCACCACACAATCTCCAGAACTTCAGATGGCCTTGCACACGCACGAGGTCTTTGCGGAAAGTACGTGAGCACAGCGAGTAGAGCAATGGATTTGCCAAGGCATTGAATGGATACAGGAACACCAAGAGGATCTTTGACTGTGATACAGTGATGATAGTTTTGTGAGTTGCTGCTAACAGTGCAACGATTGAGATTGGTACAATGCACACAAAGTCTGTGAAGATGAGAAGAGCCATGCGCTTGGCGATGCGAGTATCCTGGAGGCCTGATGTGAAGTTGGGGTTCCGCACAATCACGTAGATATGAATGTATGAACAGCATATAATGAGGAAGGCAACATCGTTGACAATGAGCAGAAAGATGATGTAACACAATGCTGACCAATCCTCGATGTCCATCGGTAAGCAGATGCTCACCTGTACACAAGGAAAGATTCAAAAAGATCGAAACAATCCACCTCTATTGATTTTGAAGATTATATGAACATTTTCAAGAGAATAATGTTTGATCATAATGATTATCTTTCACCACCATAGAGTCTGTCCATGCAAACTGTGTCCATGCTTTAATGTTACATAAGACTAAAAGTGATAAATCAAAAAAGAGTGAGTTGTGTGTGTGTGCGTGCATGCATGCGTGCGTGCGTGCGTGCGTGTGTTTGTGTGTGTCACTGTGTCAGTGTGAAGCCTTTTCTTTGATTCCCATACAATTCCATACTCCTGGGCTAATCTCCACCAGATTTTGCATACGTGTTGGGGGTACCTATGTTCGGGGGAAGGGCACATCACCTCCCCCCCCTTCCCCCCCAAAAACTCCCTCTTCCACCCACAAGTGTAGCTATGGACACCAAAATGGCTCCTAGATATGCAAATGTTTTTGTTGGTTTCATTGAGAAACAAATGTTCAACCAGTTTGATTGACCGACCCCAGAATTTGCTGGACAGCTGCATCGGTGCCGTATCTTGTGGCAGAGAGGATCTTGAAGGGTTTATTGAAGATCTTGAAGACTGTCAGTTACTTCCACCCTGCTCAAGATTTGGAGATTTTGGGTACGTCTCTCACTTTTCTCGACATTAATGTTTCAGTTAAGGAGAATGGATTTACCACTGCCCATTAAAAACCTACGGGTTCATGCAGGTACCTTCTATATTAATTCTCCCACATCCAAAGGTAAACTCCATATTCCCAGTTCCTAAAGCTACATTGGCTGTGCAGCGTCGATTCCGGCTTCAAATCAAAATCAAACTAGAAAGCATCTCAAAATGCAAAGCCCGTCCACATCCGCTTTGTACTCAAACTAAACTTGACGAAAACGTCAGTTTAAAAAAAAAAAAATTGTAGATTTTATTAATTAGTGTTCTCCATATTGTCATAATAAAGGTTTGTTGAAGATTTGATGACAAAAACTCAATTGGTTAAAATGTTACGGCCTGGACATACACACTGAATCTCAATGATAAACAAGCATTTCGATTTATGGCTGGTCTACCACTTCACCGATGCCGTCATCCTTACAATCCATTATTTCCTATTGGGAGTGGAATGAGATGTGCCAAGTTTCAATTTTTTTTTTATGATCAGCAGTTTCAGAGATAAAATGTTTTAATTTTTTGCGTTTAATCCAAGATGGCTGCCATACCACATGACCGACGACGTCACAATTATCATTAAAATATTCTCCATGGGGATCGCTCCGAGCCTGAAAAGACACTTCTTTGTATAGCGGTTGACACGCTGGTGAAATTCGAGCTATCGTTCGTGACGATCTATGCTTTAACAGAAACCAGTACATTAACTACACTAATATTTATGACTGAACAGCATATATGATTATTAAATTGATGAAATACCACCTGAAAAGCACAAGTCTACATTATTTGAGGTTGTCACAAAGAAGTAGAATTAATATATGACCAGGTGGAGAAATTTCTAATTACAAAATAAAAACCAGAAGGGCACTCGGTAGAGCGCATACCTCTGCCACGATCCATGAGAACATACAGGCCCAATACAATTTTGAGATACTAGTGCGGGCCCGTAGGTGCAGCTTCGTTCCTTCGCTCTCGTAAATGACGACTGGATTGGGGCATTGTTTCAATTAGATCGGACCAACCGTATCATAAATGGCCATAACTTGGGAAACACCTGGGAAACATACTCAGGTCCCCAGCGTCAATTGTGACATCATATCAAACGAAGAAGAAGAAGAATTCTGACGCCCCCTCTCCCTCGCCTCCCTCTCTCGCCCCCCTCTCTCCTCCCCTCCCTCCCCCCTAGTCTCGCCCCTCCTCTCTCCACAAGTCTTGAGTCCACTCCACAAGTCCACTTGTCACAAGTCGTCCACACCTTTTTAGAGAAAACATGCAATACATAGTTTTTGGCCCCCATCTCTAAATGGTGAAGAATCACCTGAAAAATTCTCGAATGTGGATCCGGATTCAGATATTCACCAAAACCGAATCAATTAGTCCTTGTCACACACCCAACCTGTCCACCAAGTTTCATCCGAATCTATCTTCAACTTTTTGAGACATCATGCAACATCATTTTTAGCCCAATCTCTCAATGGTGAAGAATCAGTTAAAAATTAAATAATCATTGTATCCAGATCTGGATTTGGAGCTTCACCAAAATTGAATCAATTCTTCCGAGTGGCACTCCCAACCTGTCCACCAAGCTTTGCGTGAATCCATCCATAACATTTTGAGATATTGTGCTCTATATCGTTTTTGGCCCCGTCTCTCAAAGGTGAAAATCACTTTAAAAATTCTCAACTCGAGATCCGGATTCTGATCTTCACCAAAATTTGGCGTTTCCGTCCTTGGCCGGTCCTTGGCCGGACACACAAATTTTTTTGAAAAACATTTGCTTGAAAACTGTGGCCAAAAATCGTGTGACAACCAGACAAACAAACAAACAGACAGACAAACAGACATACGTGAGAGACCAATAAACTTGGCAAAAAAAATTTTTGCCAAGTACCAAACAAACAAAAAGACAGGGATGAAAACATAACCTCCTTCCACCTTCAGTGGTGGAGGTAATTACGGCTGACTTAAATATAAAAGTAGGTTAGAAAAAAACAGAAAACAAAGAAGCTGTTAGAAATGTTGTTATCGGCAAAAGACATGAAAGAGGAAGCAGATTAGTGCAATCTGCTCATCATTGTAATATCAGCAGGGTAGACAGAGTTGACTATTGCTTCTCCGTGAAACCATGCTCCTTCTCACCACCAATCATAACTAAACCTGATTTGTTTGAAGATACACCATTCGGCAGTGGGAGGCACTGTATTAAAATTGCCAAAATTACCGCAGAACTCAAAATTTCTTAATGTAGCATTTTCACAATAATCCACAAACCCTTGGAGCATATCCAAAGTGTCAGCAAGATGAGTTCCTTGAAATCTCAGTGTTCTTGATCAACAGCAACAGCTGGCATCATGTCATAGGCTTCTCAAGATGTTAAATGCAAATCCAACTGAGTCGATATCTTTTCTGGTAAATGGTGATGAAACATGGCTTCACCACTGGGATTGTGAAATGACATTGGATCCAGGCAATGGAAGAACAAGGGATCACCACCACGTAAGAAGTTTCATACACAAACCTCAGCCAACCATATCAAGGTCTCGGTGCTCTTGAAATGAATGACAAGAAAATCTTCCTGATTGACTGTATGCCTGACCAAATTATAATTATCGGGGAATATTACACCCAGACTCATGCAAAAAATTGTGGCAGGCCATCGAAGACAAATGTCGAGTGGTGCTGATAAAAGGGGTGCTCCTTCTTCACTACAACATGCCTGTGAACATGGCCCATAATGCACATACCACAAGTTGTGACGTCTCGGTTGCTTCAGTCAGTTACTCTTTATTGGCAAATTGGAGGCCACCCAGGTGGGACTTCAAATGTCGTAACATATCATTGTTACTAGGGAGCCTGGTGTTGGCGCAGTTGTTAGGGTAGCGGCTTGGGATCCAAAAGGTCCTGAGTTCAAGCCCCGTTGGGCCACTGAATTAATACACCAGGGGGTTGACTCAGCCTATCATCCTTCCGAGGTCGGCGAAGTGAGTACCAGTGTACTGGGCCGGTGTATGCCCCGGTTAAAAATAGGTGTACCATATCCCTGTGTCGTAAGAGGCGACCAGGGTTGCGTCAGGAAGGGCATCCGGCGTAAAACCTATGCCAAATCACTATGCGGATCACACGGATGATCCGCTGTGGCGACCCCTAACGGGAGCAGCCGAAAGAAGAAGAAGAAGAAGAAGAAGAAGAAGAAGAAGAAGAAGAAGAAGAAGAAGATCATTGTTACTAGGGGGTTGTGCCTGGGCTCTACATGGGGTGATCCAGATGCTGAAAACAACAAATTAAAACAAAAAAGTGAATTTTGTGAGTGAGTGGAAAAAAAAGCAAAAAAAAATTAAAATAATAAAGAAAGAAAATGAAAAATCATCGAATTTTTCATTTTCTTGATATTTTTTGGACGTTAAACTGGGCACCCCATCTGCTGGGATTAGTCGGTGGTGGATGTTAAAGATCCCACGGCGTCCTTTGTGAAGAGCAAGTGAGCTCTCGCCGGTACAACAAAATTCCAAATTTCTGACCTGGCTTTCTGTGTCGGAGTGGTGACCCATCCAGGATTGTAACCCGAGTCTACTATGGCAGAACTGGCGCTCTGTGTCGACTGTAGAGCATGGTACATGATGATATCTTCTTGTCCTGTCCTTCTTCTTGCTTCTTCATTTGAAATTTCTTTTTTTCTGGCCAGAAAAACCTTTAAAATTCTCCATCAGCACCTCTGGTGAAACCCTTGAAGTTTACTCTATCTTTTTCATCGTCTTCCAGCACTCTACACCGTATAGTCCAAGAGCATTAGGTCAAAATAGGCCCTAACCTGGACATTTTTGGTAACAAGCTGATTTTTTCAGGATAGGTCCAGGAATGTGTGTGAAATAACATACTAAAAGTCCTCATGAATCCTCCTTGAGCGTTTTCCGCAATCCAAGATGGCGTCCAAAATGGCCGCCTCTTCTGTTTTTCTCATAACTTTGCAAGCAGGTTTCCCCAAAACACACTTTAAATGTCTACATATATGTTTTGAAGTATGAGGAACTCATTAGAATACATCTTAAGAGATGCTGAAGCACGCAAGCTGTACATCCTAAAACACTATGGAGCTCAATCAACGGTGGTGTTTGATGGATATGGAAGCGCAACTTCGACAAAGGTAGCTGAGCAGAAACGAAGAGCTCAGAAGTGTACCTCTAGTGACATCATATTTGAAGATGATATGCCAACCACCACAACCCAAGCAGCTTTCTTAGCCAACGGCAACAATAAGGCGAGACTTATACAAATTCTACGTGACAAAATGCTCATGGCTGGAGTATGTGTCAAGCAGGCAGAAGCAGACACCGACACCCTGATTGTCTCCACAGCACTAGCACTGGCAGAGTCAGAACATGTGCCAGTTGCTGTCGTTGGTATGGACACAGACTTACTGGTAATGCTAGTTGCTCGGGCAACCTCTTCCACAGATGTGTACATGCTATGCCGCAGTAATCCTGTCACGGTCTTCAACATTCATGAGATTCAGCATGCCATAGGGGACACAAGAAATCACTTGATGTTTCTTCATGCTGTGACGGGATGTGACACGGTCTCTGCGATCTATCGTCAGGGCAAGCGTAAAGCTTTCAACATGGTGCACAAGAAGCGGGACTACGACTTGCTGGATACCTTCACAAACAGTGGAAGCACCCATGACGAGGTGGAAAAAGCTGGGGAAGGCTTCATTCTTCAGCTTTATGGAGCCAGCAGTTTTGAATCTCTTGATGACTACCGTCACATCGCATACAAACGGGCAATCGGTCGCAGTTCCCTGAGTTCATCCTTTCAGCTAGAAAGTCTACCTCCAACTAGTGCTGCAGCAAAGCAACATTCATATCGCGCCTATCTTACCGTCCAGGAATGGATGGGTAACTCCTTATCTCCAACAGAATGGGGCTGGCGATTTCAGGACGGGACTCTTACCCCGGTAGAAACAGACATTGCTGTTGCACCCGACACTTTGCTGAACATGGTGGTATGTGGGTGTAAACCAGATGGTTGCAGAAGCATGACATGTAGCTGCAAGAAACTTGGGCTCTTTTGTACCTCAATGTGCAGTAAATGCAGTGGTCTCAATTGCAACAATACAGCACCAACTCTTATAGATGCCGACGATGATATTACCCCAACTTCAGAGGACATCAACATTGAAGATACAGCATCCGACGATGAAGACAATGACTGATGCAACTAGGTGTGTGCATGCGTAAGGTAAAGATTCATCTGAAACTTTTGAGGTTTGAATCTCTAGCATGATCTTGTTTTATAAGTATATGATTCATTTCATTGAGTCGCAAAACATATATTAAGACATTTAAAGTGCGTGTTGAAGTACCTTGGTGTAAAACCAGAAACGGCAGCAATTTCAGACGCCATTTTGGATTTCTGAAAGAGCTTAAGCGGTTTTATTCGTTTTTGTGTGTTTCAAAATCTTCCGATATATATTGTATTGAGTTCCTTATACTTCAAAACATATGTGTAGACATTTAAAATGTGTTATAGGTAAACCTACTTGCAAAGTTATGAGAAAAACAGGAAATGGCGGCCATTTTGGACGCCATTTTGGATTGCGGAAAACGCTCAAGGAGGATTCATGAGGACTTTTAGTATGTTATTTCACACACATTCCTGGACCTTTCCTGAAAAAATCAGCTTGTTACCAAAAATGTCCAGGTTAAACCCTAATGCTCTTGGACTAGTACAAAAGAACTGAATTTATGTTGGAATTATATATTTCATTCAGTTGGTAACTAGATGTTATTGCTTTGACCATACTTTGTTGAGAGCAGTTAATTATTATTAATTATTTTTTTACTTTGTTGATACTGGTCACGATATCTTTGTTACGTTTCACGTATGTGCCATTTTGGTAGTCGTAGTGTAATGTTCCATCCATCCATCCATCAGAACCATACTCTGTGCAGAGCGTTGGTGCTGCCTAAGCAGTCTCTTGGCTATTGGGCACAATCCTGGACAGGTCGCCGCTCAGACACAGGATATCAGCATACTGGCACTCATTTTGCTGACCTCAGAAGGATGACAGGCAGAGTCAACCCCACCTGGTATTAATTCAACAGCTGAGTGGGATTTGAACTCGGAATCCTAGGATTCCAAGCCCACCACCCTAACAAGTCAGCCAACACCAGGCATCATGTCATGTTGTGTGTTATTTTTTTTTATTTCAAAGAAATTAGAATTTGGGTGACTCTAAGGAATACATCAGAGACAGAGTTAGCATGGACAGAACCCTCAGTCTGAAAAGTTTCCAAATGTTATTTATGTCGAGGATTACAAGATTGCATTGCAAAGGCAGTTGTTAAATCTAACATCTCACCTTCTTGTAGCTGCTGATCCCGAGCAAGGGCAGGATGCCAAGTCCCAGTGCCAAGCACCACAAACTGGCCATGAGATAGGCCACGTGCCTCAAGCGCAACTTGCGATCAGGACGCATCGCCTGAACGATAGCCTGTCTGCGCTCCAGCGTTATGACAGTTAGTGTGAATATGGACAGTTCAGTGGAAAAGATGCTCAAGAATCCAGAGAAGCCACATCCGGTGTTGCTCTGCCATTCTATGGCAAACTTATGGAATTGGCCGCGGGTCTTTAAGTCGACTGTTGCGATGAACAACAAATATATGCCCATGCACATATCAGCGAATGCCAAGTGACAAATAAGGAAGCGAGGTACAGTTAATTTATGACCCGAAAACACAAGCCCCATGAGAACAGTGAAATTACTTGCCACTGCAAGTACTGCCACGATCCAGATGGCGAGCCGGAGGGCCGGGTATCCCACGATGTCCTCACATGGGTTGAAGGCGTTGGGGACCGGTACACACTGCACGTGCGTAGCTTTCCCTTGGCACCGTGCCTTGCACAAAATTTCAACACATTTTAACATTAGCAATGCAATCATAATATAAGGGAAAAGCAAAACAATTATACAACTCCTGTATTCAAATTCGATATACGATGCAAAATTTTATACCACGTGCATACCTAACAACTGTTGATGTCGAAGTTACTTATCCAAACCATATTTCATGCCCTACTGTGTACAATTTGTTTATGGCAGATGGAAGGGTGCCAGAGCCCCATCTCAGGGTTGGACTTTGTTGAGCTAGTTGAGGTAGGAATTTGTAATTTGTTCAGGGTGCCGGTGATAACACTTCTCCTTTGTAGAAAGACAACATGGATCTTTAACGTTCACCAACTAATGCTAGCAGACGTCTCCAGGTTAACATCCCATCCGATGGACGGCATACTTTTTGATGCCACACCCTGTTGATGGAGCAGCAATCGGACAGTTTATAGTCAGTCTGATAATCAAACCAAGGCTGAGCTCAAAGACATGAAGTATGTTGCGCTCCCTGTGCACAATCCTGCCAGAATGAAACCTCCATAATAGGGAATAAACCTGGGAATTAAGAGTGAAAATTAAATTTTATCGAATCAAGAAAATGAATTTTTTTTTAAATTCAGGTACAACAGAGATGCCACCTCTTTGGAAATGAAATGCAGATGACACATGTTAATAAAGGGCAGATTCTGCCACACTGCCATTTAATCAATAAACCCCCTTAATTGGGCAAATCGGTGTCCCAGAAAGCTTAAAATTAACAAACAACACCGATGGGTTCACATTTGCTTTAGTAATTAATAACTTTTGCTAAACATGTTGCGTCAAATCAACAAACAGCACTGATTGATCTGTGTTTCAGCGATTGCAGTGAGTAATCTAATATAAGGCATCCGTTATAATGGTATATATATATATATATATTTTGTATACCTTGTTGAGGCTCGTATGAGAGCTAACACACAACGCACAACAAGAGGGGCATGAGACAAGAGGGGCAGGAGTGGGAAGGACAAAACAGTGGGGAACAGAGACATTAGGAGATCTGTGGAAGGGAGAGGGATGGGGTGGGGAACATGGGGTATACAAGATGGACATTACAGGAACTTTCAGGAAGGAAAGCAGGGAATTTGAAGGAGGTGGGCTTGGGTGGATTAACGTGGGTAGAAAAGATCGAGGATTTGGATGGAAGACGATAAGAGATGGTGGTGACCGGCTGTTTTGAAGGTCTGGAGGGAAGAATGGGAGTTTATTCCAAAGGCGGGGAAAAAGAGGAATAAAAGCGTGAAGGTGAGCAGTGATTCGTGATTTTGGTAGCCTTGCCAAAAAAAAGCCTCGACCTGAAAAGGGTCAAAAGTCTGAAAAAAGGGTCAAAATAAAAAATTGACCCCAAAAGCCTTGTAAAGCACTGCCAGTACCGACTTCAATGTAAGACTCTGTTACATGATTACCGGTACTTGTTAACGGGTATATGAAATGACTTCAAGGGGAACCCAAACGCAAAGTTTTATTTTTCTGAAAACTAATGAGAATCATTAATCACGGTCTAATTTGAAAGGATAAAAAAAAAATTTGAACTTTTTTGCAAATCACAAAGTGTCAAAAAAAAGCCCGAGAGTAGCTAGACTATCAATTTTTGATTTTGCAAGTGACGTCACACCCTGAAGCCATGTTATCTGAACAGGAGCTTTACTGTACATTGATAGACAATGAATGTTGAGCTCAGATTCAGGAACTGATTCCACCATCATGAGTAACACTGATTGTTCTCAAAATGTTGAAACTGATCAGTAGGATTTTGAAGAAACTACTGGAGACAAAATTAGTGATGGAAACGCTTTGGGAGGAATTGTGGAACAGATTCGATTCGAGCCTTGTGTGAACGATTCAGAGGAAGAAGGCGGAAGTGGTCGTGAAGATGTAAACGCTGGTCACATGATCACTTCAGCTCAGTCGGGTTTGAGTTTCCATTCAGTTGACAGTTTATAAGGGATGTTTCATGTTCTGTGAAGCTACCGCCACACGCATGCGGTGTGCGCCTCCCTGGCAATAAATGTGGAGCTTCGACTTGTGTGGTGTGTGGCCTTTCACCCCGTAATCCTTCGGATACACCACAATTGGCGACGAGTTTAGTGCTTTGCCAAGTTGGCATTGCTCACTATGGCGTCTGTAGGGATTCTGGTGGAGTACCAGCCGGATGAGGACTGGGAAGACTTTGCTGATCATCACCGGGCCGTTATGCTCACAGTGTGTGGCAAAACAACATATGCCCTGATGAAGGATCTGGTTACTCCGGATAAACCGAAGGACAAAACCTTCGATGAACTGATAGAGATTGTGGCCAGACACTACAAGCCGAAACCCGGGAAACTCGTGTCCCGGTACAAGTTCTACACTCATGGGAGGAAGGAAGGTCAGTCGGTGTCTGAGTTTGTTGCTGACCTTCACAGATTGGCTGAAGATTGTGAATTCGGTGCCACGTTGGATGAGATGTTGAGAGATGTTTTCGTTATTGGCATCAATAAGGAAACGATCCTCCGGAAATTGTTGGCTGTTACCGATCTCGATCTGACTGAAACTGTGTCAATCGCAACTGCCCGAATGACTACGGATGAGGGGCTGCGTGTTATCAGCGGCAGAGAGCGAGACTCCCAGCCGAGTTCATGCAATGATGTGAACAAACTGAGCTCATCATCATCATCATCATCAGCTGTGAAGCCCAGCTATCTTCAATTTCACAGATCTGCTCAACACATCACCTCATTCCGTAATGCGAGCTCGTCTGTGCCAAAGCAGAGCAGTGGGTCGTCGGGTTCTCCAACAGGTAAACCGCGTTGGCGTTGTGGGGGCAGGCACTTACCCCACTTGTGTCGTTTCAAACACTGCCCCTGTCATAACTGCGGGAAACTTGGCCATCTATGCAAGATGTGTCGCCAGACATCCCAACACGGTACGAATCACCACATGATCGGTTTGGCCACGCCAGTGACCGGTGGTGAAGCAATACCTCCTGCTTCAAAGGAGCATGGTTTACTCAATATGTCGGATAAAAGCAAACCCATTGTGGTGGGTGTCAGGGTAAATGGCATTGCCGTGGAGATGGAGCTGGACACCGGGTCCAGCCAGTCAATCATGAGTTCCGAAACTTTCAATAGGCTGTTTCAATAACCGAAACTGACCCCTGCCAGAGGAAGGGGAGCATATACTCACACCATATTTCGCTCCCAAAGGGAGCGTGTATTACTTGTACAAAGAAATGGGAGATAAAGGTTATGACCATGAGTTGAAGCAGGAGCATGCAAGCTAAAACAATACTCTCCTCAGAAAATGAGATTCGATATCTGAATAACAATTGAAAAAAAAAAAATCAATAATTCTTCAAGGAAAAATTTCAAAATATTTATGTTCCGTACGAACAAGTATCCAAAAAACACTGACAACTTGTTCATTAACACATACCTTGAATGCAGTGTAGAGCACATCCTGAAAGTCTCTTTCACTTTCAGTTAGGTTGCCCTTAGTGACTTGATCAACATTCTTACTCGTGACATCAGAGACGTTGCAGAGACCATCATACTCTCTAAAACACACAAGGCTAAGGCATCAAAAAGTAGTCTCATTAAAAATGACAATTATTAAAATCAAGTTCTGAAAGTTTTCAAACATAAACTCCCATTCCAAATGCAATTACAATGACCCCAGAATTACAGATGAGATTCACATCGACAAAGCCTTGGATGTGTAAATCAATCATCTTGTAGCAAGGTGATGATCTATTTTTCATGTACGGAAACTTTTGAAAAAGACATTCACCTTCACCAGATATTGGAGGCAGCCACTACTTCACACATGTTCATAGGCTCAAATCAATAGTGCTGCCTCCGTTACGAATTAGTTAGTATTCTTTTTAGCATACGTAACACTGAGTTCTTTAGTCTGGACTATATTTCTGAACCGAGTTTAATCTGTTCGAACGGTGTCACAGGCAGGGCGTTACATCATTGACAAAGTGTGCCCTCCCTCGGATGGACGTTAAACTGGGCGTCCTGTCGACTCGCATTCGTTGGTGGACGTCAAACATCCCATGGTGTTTTCTTAAGAAGAGCAGGCGAGTTCTCGGTAGTACCTAAGCCAAGTTATACCAATTCCTGCCCAAATCAATTCCAGTTAAATATCAAGTCTGGCCAGCTGGTTTGCGAAAGACTTGTGGCAAACCTCATCACAAGAAGGTGGGATCAGTAGAGGCCGTTAAAGAAGTCCTTTGTTTCATGGTGGTTTCAAGATGTTGTGAGAAAAACATCCCTGGTAAACATTCCTCTTCCTTGTGATTTGTAAAAACTTGAATTTTGCACACTTACTTGATTTGACCTTCAAAATAAATAATAATACTTTAAGATACATATCTTACTTGATCATTCAGTCGAAAGAATAAGAGATGGAAGTAAGAGCAAGTTTGATTTTTAAACAAGAGTGACTGCACTGTGGTTACAACCTGCGACACACACAAAAAAAAAAAAATTTCGCCTCCTCTGTCCACTCAACTCCTTCATCCTCGCTCATGTCCCACATGTCTATGTGGTGAAAGCTGAGTCTGATCATGTAAAAATCATTACCCCATGACTCAGATTACATTCTCTCATCCGTCTCATTAATCTTGTGCAGTGTCTGTCCTGTGTTCCCCAGTGAATGAATAAGATTCAAAGTGATTCCATATAGTCTGGTGGACATGTTCAAAAACCTTGTACTTCTCGATGTACTACCACAAATTTCTCGATGCTTGGAAGGATCTCGACAAGATTGTCTGCTCTTGGGGTTTGAGCAATGGTGCGCAGAGCAGGAGTTACATCACTGAAAGCATTCCATGCAGACCAAGCTGTGTGTTTGCCTTTTCCAGTGAAACAAGATGTTGTGCCGCACCCAGTCAGGTCATGAAAAGCAGGCAATGCATTGCTTTTATCCTCACCCAGTTTTTGTGCGATACCTGAAGGTATACGGAAATCATGTCAGCATCAGAGGGTGAATTGTTGCTTTCATCATCAGGATACCTGAAATATTTCCGTGTCAAATGCCAGCCATACACCATCACAAACCAGTTTGCTGGTAAAATAAATAAATAAATAAATAAATAAAAAACAGCAAGCACTGCGTTGTCTGTGTCAACAGTTCGAATCATGATCCTCTTGCAACCTTGCTTGATACCATCCGCACCATGTAATAATATCCGGTGTCTGCTTCATCATGCGTGCAAGAAGACAGACCTGCTGTATCGGTAGCTTCTGAGCACCGCACCTCTTCAGCATGGGTATCACTTTGCCAGGAAAGTTTTCAGTGTACAACCATTCGGTATAATCAGCTAGAAAAGTTCTGTTGTATTTTGCTTCTCCCTTGGAAACTGTTGCCAATTTCCAGGCACCGGTTTATGTCCCTCAACTTTGCTACTTGTTCCCCTGCCTCCTTCCTGTCACGTGGCAGCTCACGTGGCAGCCTTGAGACTGTTGGTTATATAAACATCAAATACCACACGTCAATGCAAAGGATGGGGGGTCTTTGAACTGCCGCTTGATGTATTTCATTATTTTGGAAGTATAGTCATTGAAAGTTTTCGAAGCACCTGGCTTGATCATGTTAATGATAGCTGTGCCATTAATGACAATCATGTCAACATCAGGGGGTGAATTGTTGGTTTCTTCAGTGGTTGGCACCAGATCTTATAAACACTGTGAAAGGTCAGACTTTGTACCAAATCTTATGTTTCTATAGTCAGATAAGGATGGAAGGAACGATTGGTTCTCATGCCGAAAAAAGTCCTCCAGTCACAGACTGCGGTCACATTTCAGGTACATCAACTTTTCCTGTGTGTGTGATGTTCCTTTCTCTGGATGCCAGCTGAAGAGGGACAGTTTGTTCTTTGGCTCTGTCTCTGCCAGTGTTGACGTTCGATCTCCCAGCCGTGTTTTGAAAAACTCTTGACACAGCTGGTCCACACCAAGTTTCTCAATCTTCCGGATTGATGAGATAAGCGTTGCATCGGCAACTACTCGTGTGTCGAGCACAAGGATGCCACCAATGGTATCAGAGAATGGATTGCCCATATTCTTCATCGGTGAAATCAAGGACTTGACGTGTTTGATGAAGGTCATCTGTTTAGCTGTAAGGGACAAAAAAATATGACGACAGTTAAAAAGGGCACAGAATACTTCAAAGACAATGGTTCACACCAGCATCTTACACATGTACCTGGTTTGTCTTCATGGTGACAATTCAGCAACTGCCTCTTTCTTGTCCAGTTCGCTAAGGAATTCACCAACAACTCGGGCCATCTCTGGTCCAGTGACCATCCACCTCAGTAGTGCAGCCGGCTTCTCAGTGAGTCTGATTGCTCCTCCTTCCCCTTTCACACAAGCATTGTTATGTTTATGTCTCTCAAGTGACATCCTGGAGAAGGGACGATGTGTCTTGTTGACTGTAAATTTGCCATTGCAAAAACTCTGTGTAAACATATGTGTCTTTATCATGTGGTGTAACCATGACTCAAAGGTGTACAGCCACAGCACGAGCATAGTTGTAGTGGTCAAGCGAATGGAAGAGCCATTGCAGACGTGTCAAGGCTTCCATGCACAGGAGGACATCACCTTCATGGATGGCCCTGCCCCAAGTCAGCACATCCAACTCCACTCTTTGATCAAGTTGCCAGAAACAGAACTGTGGACTCTGCTCAGTTCTGAGTTGACACCACTCCTCAAATGGAAATAAGTTTCCCTCCTGTTGAGCAACTCGATATTCAGTGGAAGCCACCTGCTGTAGCTTATACAGTGCACAGGCAGTTACCTGATGTGCACAGGCAGTTTTCTTGACATGCAACGCTTTTAAGAAAGAGTCAACAATTCCAGGGGTTGCCATATCAGCTTGTGTAAATGCGGAGACCCATCCGCTTCCCTCCAAAATGTCACCAAGTGACTTAAGCAGCGTCAACGTGACATGCAGCCCACCCAGCATAACAACAACAACAGAATCTTCACTATAGCTTTCCGGCCACATCCACTGGATCGAGTTGACAAGCCGGAATAAGGGCTGATCGCATGCTACGACAGGGCACTGGCCTGGGGTTGAGAGCCTCCACTGCTCTTTTCACGACATCGATTCCATGGCGAATCATCCCAACAGATTTTGAATCTTCGGGAAACAAAGGAACGAGTGTATTAACAGCCACAAGAGTGTCTTTCACGCTTTTGACTTCCTCTCCTTTCCTGGCATGATAGGCTGCCCAAGATGCATGTGTATCGACTTGGGGATCTTCTGTGTCGATGGTATTTGATACGTGCTTACACCAGCTGTACGACTTCCTCACTGCGTCACTCATCTGGCTGCAATCCGCCTCAGTTAGACCTCGTATTTCTGGAACTGGAGGTTCCCCCTTTGCCACAGACATGACTGGAATGAAGGAGTAGCTCTGTGGTGGATCGGCAATTTTATTACCAGACTTACCAAACGCCATTCGTGCCTGCTCAGTTCCAAGATTTTCAGTGTCCGGATGCTGAAATACCGAGATGCCTGTCTCACAAAATGATCCATAAGCACTCGTTGCAGATGGATCGTGATCAATATTACCGACAGCTGATGTTGTGGAGATGCCAAGTTTAAGTGAGGATGGACACACTGTTCCAACGGTCTCAAAATGTCGAATGGAAAAGTTGCCAAGGTCAGCGGAAACGCTGAGAACGTGATCATATGAAACAGACGGTCCCAAATCGGTGCATTGTCTCTACAAGATCTTTTGATTGTGTCTTTGAATGCACGAAAGCACCAAGGAAGAGACATTGCGTTCTCTCGTCCGGTGTGCCACGTATCCACAGATGATTTTCGGCAATGCATGCAACTGATGTACATCAGCAACTGTGACAGCATTAAGACTGGTTGCGACAAGTAGTTTGTTTGATTATGTATGTTTGGCCCATAGAGCATCATGATTACAAGCATCAAAAGGAAGGGTGCCACAGATTGCTCTT
The DNA here is from genome assembly GCF_056783735.1 of Eptatretus burgeri. Classification (NCBI taxonomy): domain Eukaryota; kingdom Metazoa; phylum Chordata; class Myxini; order Myxiniformes; family Myxinidae; genus Eptatretus; species Eptatretus burgeri. Next base: position 11,736,479 of record NC_140962.1, on the reverse strand, counting down.
GGTAAGCTTCTTTGACTTCACCACTGAATGGAGTGTGTTGGTTCTTCAAAATTTCCCTGCATACTATGTTAGCAGCTTGAGAGGGGAGCACAGCTTCATCGTCATAATCAAGCTGACAACCTGTCCTGATAGACTTCTCCACATTTTGTTAGCCACAGCAGCGCATAATGCCCCTCATGGTTTGCCTCTAATTCAGGAAAGTAGGCAAGAACTTTATCTTTAAATCTAGTCATGTGAACTGTAGGAGAGCCCTCTCCAAGCTTCTAACCGTGTTAGTATACAGTTTTTTGAGTACAGACAGTTGGAAAACTGGGGTACCAACATCTTCATCTTCTAAAACAGATTGTATATCAGAAATGAGTTTGGCAAATGCTTTGCTATGGGTTTTACCTGGGTGAAAGTCCTCTCATGACATTCGTTGTTTGTCCCTATCCTTGTTTTGCAAGGAGACCAGGCAGTGAACATGATATTTGGCGTCCGTTGCCGTCATGTCTCCTTTACTGAGTTTTGCTATGAGACTCTCGTCCTGTAAATTGAAAGAACTCTGTTTCACATGAGTGTCAAGATGAAACGTTGAAGCTACATGAAGAGCTTTATCGGAACTTGCTGGCTAGTTACAGAAGAAACATGCGTGAACGACTTCGTAGGTCAGGATACTTTCTGATACGTGAATGTCTCTTTTTGAAATATCTTGCTATATTGTTTTTGGCCCCATCTCTCAATAGTGAGAAAAAAAAAATTATTGTACCTGGATCCAGATCTTCACCATCATTGCCAATGATTCATCATTGTCACCCATCCAACCTGTCCACCAAGTTTCGTCTGAATTCGTCCACAACTTTTTGAGATATCGTGCGATTTATTGTTTTTAGCCCTTTCACTCAATGGTGAACAATCACTGAAAATTATAGTATCCACATCTTCACTAAAATATAATTATTTCATCCTTGTTGCACACCCGGCCTGTTTACCAAGTTTCGTCTGAATCCGTCCACAACTATTTGAGATATCTTGCTGACAGACAAACAAACAGACAGACAGACAGACAAACAGACAGGGATGAAAACATAACCTCCAACCACCTTCAGTGGCGGAGGTCAAAAGCCTTTTCCCTTTTCCCTTCTGAGTAATCATCATAATATACAGTATCATAATATAATAGGAGTAAGCCTGGAACTTTTAACACACTTTTCTCCGAACATATTCTGTTCCTACTTCCAAAATCTTCACATTATGTGTTCCATGTATTTACGCAGATGATGGCGGATTCAAAAAAATCGAATATAGATAGAATTTTCAAAGAGGGAATCGATGACGTCACAATCAGCAGTGTTTGGCGGCAAACCAACGGCAGGGTCCCAGACGACGTGCTTCACTTAACCAAGTCCATGAGTTCAGGACGTTTGTTCAACTCAGCATTTACGACTTTTATCCTGCCATGTTGTCAATCTGTTGATGGAGGTAATAATATAGAAACGATGAATATGTCAAACCGTTCGCGTCACTCATCCAGCACTATGCGTCAAGGCCAGCAATCAAAAGCGACCGGTCTCAAACGCTACCATGGGCACCGAGACACACCACCAATATGAACTGAGCTGTTGAACTGATTGGTTTCATACAACTTTTCAGAGATTTACTGTGTAAATGCATTTAGAAGCCAATCAAAAGAGGTGTAGCCTCGCAGCTGAAGTGCGTGTGAGATGAGTGCAAAAAAGTCAAGTTGCTTCTGACGTGCTTCCCAAGAGTCCTCTTAGAAGAGACTGCAGTCCACATCATTAATTACATCAACATCAACAACCAATTCCCAAGTTATGCATAATTTGCGGAAAATAACATCTGTACCATCTGTACCGAGCTCGACGGCATTTCTTTGTTACAAGCAAACCAACTGCCCAAATGTGATGGTAATATGTTCAGGATCATCACCTGGGTGGATGACACTTTCCCAGATCGCCCTAAATCGTATAAATGACGGCATTCAAAATGGTCGCCATGTGGGTCCATTGTAACCAGGAGAGAAGCAATGATTCACTACTTACACGATTGTGTTGATCTCAGGGTCGATTTTATCTGTTTTCAGGGTAAGTGTTTCAGAAAATGACAAAATCATTACAATTTAACCAAGTTTTAATGACAACTAACACAAAAATGATGTCAAAAATAATGACGTACATCTACTTGGTATATCACACATTTTAAAATGTGGGTAATCGATGTATACTAATGTTCCTGACTTCCGCTTTGCTCTTATCTCAGTCTGTGACTCCTGCAGCATGATAGTGTAACTATTTCCCAATGGATTGCAGCATCCTCCTGCATCACACCCACAGGCAGGGGATGCACATTTGTTGTGATTTTGTGCACTTGCAGGCAGCAGTTCTGCACCACTTCTTGTAGCCACAAGATACTAGCTCGACACAAACTGCGGGAGCAGCAGGTAGAGTAATCCAGACGATTTCCAGTCCGTTTCTGGTTTATTTTCACTCCCCTGTCGATGATGGCAATCCAACATTCTGCTGATTGTTGCACTCATTAGCTCTCAGCCACACCTTTGCTTGGTAATTAGCTCTTGCATAGTTTAACTGAAGAACATCCTTTGTGTTGGTGGAAGATTTTCCATTTCTTTTTTTCCCTTCTGAAACATGTCAAGTCTGGCTTGATTAACACCTGCATTGCAGTCAACAGCCGAGTACATGCTGCAGACAAACTCTTCAACATCATCCAGTGAACCGTCTCAGCCAACTCCATTAAGAAGCTGCGGGTGTTCGCTGAACACTTTCTAGCAAATGTATAAATAATAGTCGCGTGGGATGGCTGGCTCAAGTTAACCTCGCGACCCAAATTTGTCGGAGCCAGGGGGTTAACACTGACAGCCCCCAGACGGCTGAGTGGTTCCTTATTAAGAGAAGGCAGCCACGTTGATTTCAACACGTGCTTGAAGGGTATGGCAGAGGTCAAAAGCAGACGGCGAAGGAGTACTCGGAATGGAATGGATACACAGGGGGGGTTTAATCCACAAACCCACTACGATTACACGAATAGTTTCTTCAAAATAACCACATTTAATGCACATACACAAATATTTACAAAGACAACAATGTAAAAGGAAATAATGACACTAAAAAATAAATAACTCCGATGGTCGAGGCCTTGCACATGGACACAAATACAGACAAAAGGGTGACCAAAACAAAAAGAACCCCCCCCCCCCACCTCCTTTTCTAATTACACTGGTACTCAGGTTGGACCAGAGCTGATCCCCATCGAACCTGGAATGGAAGCCCTCCACCAGCACATGCACACGTCACTTGTTGCCGGGCAGACGTACGCTAGGCAATATACAAGCAGCTTTTCACACATGAAGACTCCAAATGTCCCAGTCTTCCTCTTCCAAAGGTGCCACCTGCCTCATGTGGTCCTCACTCCGACCTCGTGCGTGTGCTCTGCCGAACTCCCATCCTTTCTAGATGGAAGCCTTCCACAATACACCTGTGGGATGCACCAACCTCTCCTGTATTGCAATCTCCAGCCTCCTCCTGGTGCTCTCTATATCCCCCACCTCCGGGGCATGGCCTGCTCTCCCCCAAACCCGGGAAGACGGGGCTTCTCCTGTTTGTTGTCGTTTTAGGGACGCGTTTCCCAGCTTTACTGCCTGCCTTGAAATATAAAAAAAAAATTGGGAAAATCACAGAGGGCAATCACGTACTGGGGGACTTATTTTTACTCCCGAGGATAAATAACACCACACCACCCCTCATGTGGTGACACGTAACACTTAAGCTCACAGATTCCCAAACTTAGTTCTATCGAGATGCTTCTACTCGTCCACAGACCAAGCAACTCTACACAGTGCTTAATTCCTTATTAAATTCTTACATCTATCCCCACAACCGTAACAATATCTTGAGCAATGCTGCAAATCTTTGCCTGTAAGTCATCATTTGTTTCTTGTTCATCCTCTGTCTCTAGTACCACATCCCCTCTGAACAGAACACTCAGAAACAGATAGAGGATGTTTGGGATTATTTTTGCAACATGATCACTATGTCACCCCGCATTATGCCATTGTGTATCTTGCAAGTCTGAGTGCAGTTGTAGAGCTGCATGCACGATCTCTTGCATCGGTGTATCCTCTGGAGCAAATTTTGCAGGTATCTCATCTGATCTGATGGATGAGGTGTCAGAGTCTGCCATAGGAGCACTCTACAGTGTATGTACTATAGCTATCCTTTTTAGGTCACTAGGGTACGGTGATGTTGGGTCCAGTTGATGAACAGTACTACACCTTGACCCAATGATGTTCTTCACGTCATCATCGAAGCTCTGTCTTCTTGATAGGTACGTTGGATGAATAACATGTCAACAGCACATGTCTTGATATTGGTGCCACACTTGGGACCTATCATAGACATGTCCTTGTGATAATCCTTGCACCATATCAGGGCACAACTCATCCAAGCAGTTGTCCCCAATGTTTTCAGTGTTCATTCCTTGGACTTTCTCGTTGGCTCACTAAAACCTTACCCAGCAATCCAAGTGATATTTGCCTTTCATCGCGCAGTCTCTTACAATTCCTGCCAACCTAACCCAAATAGTGACATTTTTTACTACCATATCGAGGACTTTCTGGGACATGCTGAATGTAGAGACATTTCGTTATACCATCCTTCTTTTGCAGGGTTCTGACAGAACATGCATAGTTCCCAGGTCATCATTGAAGATGATCTTCATTGCCGCAAAGATGCTTGGCCCTGGTCCAATGCTGAACAATCAGCTTTGGCGGCGTCTGAATTGAATTTCTGACGCAGGAGTAGAAGTCTAGTTTCTGTGCTGAAATTGCTCCAACATGATTTATCCCAAACAAACACATCTTCAGACCATTCATCATCAGTCAGTTCTGCTATCTTCTGCACTAAGTCTGCTGACTGTATCTTCTAAACGAATACGTTCATCCGCAACTTGCCGAACTCGTTCCTTTCCCTGTTCTGCAGCTTTCCTCAATGTAATTTCTCCTCCACGATTTGTTTGCTTTCACAAAACAAACACGCGGTTGAAGATGGGACAGGAGCCTTCCGCTTACGCTTCAATACAGCCACACGCTTCATGGTTCACCAGTCAGTCTGCTAAGCTATGTATCCAGCCTGCCTGTAAAGGGATAGTAAAAAAGAATCGCTAAATTAATTGAATTTCAGGAGTAGAATAAATCACAACTCCGAGAAACGACACCCTGTCATTTCTCAGAGTTGCAACTTTTGTCTACTACCTCTAACTATTACAATAAATTCAGTATGACCTGGCATTTTGAGACAAAACCATGTAAAACAACAAGTGATTTCTTCAAACAATGGAATAAAAATAAAACCTAACATACCATCGGAATACGGGTGAAAACCAAACGCAATTCAAGCACAGACAGATTATATTTAGATCTGCTTTTAAGATTATTTCTCGGTAAAAATGACGTCAATTTATGATATACTCCTCAACTATTGACCCGACACCCTCTAACCATGTATCCATTGTCATCACAGATCCAGAAAACCTATGAAACGACTCCTTGATCAAGAAAATTAGCATTGTTTGAGGGAAAGTATAACAAACATCACTTCTTTAAATGGGGCATTTTTTGCCGCCATTTTGTTACGTGATTTTAGACACGAAAATGGATACGGCGGGAATGTCATCCACCCTGGTGTCATTAAATGGGTACATATAGAATGTGTCTGGCTAGTTTGTTTGCTTGTAACAAAGAGATGCCATCTATTGAAATGATAGCCTGCGTTGGCTGGCTGACTAAAGCTCGGGCAAGGAAAGTCATAAAAGGATAGTCTTGTCCAAGCTCAAACAATCAATGCAGGAATGTATTTTTTTATTGATTCTATTCTCATCTGAGAGATGATAAGAAAGCATTTAGGTTTTGATAAGTTGGCAAGTAACTCTTCACTAAAGACCATTTCTAATTAGGGAGGTTGCAGCCGCTCAAGCCTGGTGTTGGCGCAGTGGTTAGGGCAGCGGCTTGGGATCCAAAAGGTCCTGAGTTCAAGCCCCGTTGGGCCACTGAATTAATACACCAGGGGGTTGACTCAGCCTGTCATCCTGCCGAGGTCGGCGAAATGAGTACCAGTGTACTGGGCCGGTGTATACCCCGGTTAAAATAGGTGTACCATATCCCTGTGTCGTAAGAGGCGACCAGGGTTGCGTCAGGAAGGGCATCCGGCGTAAAACATGTGCCAAATCACGATGCGGATCATACGGATGATCCGCTGTGGCGACCCCTAACGGGAGCAGCCGAAAGAAGAAGAAGAAGAGGTTGCAGCCGCTCTTAAGAGATATTTGCTATCAGATTTCCTTAAGGCCTGGCTTGACTGATTTTACTGCTGTGACTTTTTCACACTTAGCTCACAACTATTCACTGCAATCCACCGTCTCTCGATTCCATAGATTCCACTGCGAAATGCATACTTCTGCATGCAAGAGGGACGGACTGTGTGGCAGCTGAGGTTCGCTACCACAGAAAGCGTTTCTTTCACGTTACTCAGTTTCTATCGAAAGATCCTTGTGCTATGAATGATTACTCAGTTGATGAAGAGGTTTTGAAGTTCAAGAGCAGACTTTGTCGTGGATAGATACCCAGTCATGTCTGTAAAGAACACCAAGTGTGCATGCCGTTCTAATGCTTCAAGCACAAGTAGTATCTGTATCTATGGGCTGTCACAGAAGATATCTTCTCAAAAGAAGAAGTTTATAGGTGACGACAAGAACAAAGAGGCACTTTTCCAATTCTTCCTTCAAACATGGCGACAGCATCGACTACCAGAGATTGGGAAGGATTTCAATCTGTTTGTCATACATGAAACTGAATGTCATGAGTTGAGATCGGAGCATGAAACGACCGACCCGCGAAGTGCGCACCTTGTTCCCTCTCTCATCAGTGATCATGAACAAGCGGACATGTAGTGATGATGGACAAGCGGACATGCATCAGTGATCATGAACAAGTTGATGCTTCACACGAAACACGCAAGTTACACTGATGCAAACATCATCCACAGCCCTGACACTGATGTTGCCGCCATCGCCCTCAATGTATCGAAAGTCATTCCCTCAAAGCTGCCCTTCTCCACTGGACATACAAATCTAGTTGGGGTTATTGACATAGGAATCATTTGAGATAGTCTGGGTGATGGATGCTGTTTCGAACAATCTAATTGGTATTCACGGGATGTAATTCCACGAGCCCGTTTAAAGGCAATGGATAAATTCGACCTTTTACACTGATCTGTGAAAAATAAGAATACCTGGTGGCTTTCTCTGACCTGGGCTCTTCATTCAACTCCAGCAGCACTTTAGAGGCCTCATTAGAAGAGTGTGCTTGTTCATTGTAGGGGCAACAGTCTACTAATGACCTGAATGAGGCAAGATACAGAGTATTTTGCTTAGCATCATCACCCAACGAAGCGGTTCAACCCCCCCTCCCCCCACCCCCCACCAAAGATGCTTTCCATTCGCACCTTCTTTGATGCAATTATCAATCAGGTATCCATTGCCATTCAAGCTTGACCTCATCATGGACATGGCTGGGCTGCTGATGGTGATGATATCACCATTGTCTGGATGACCAAAGATCCCACTCCCGGATCAGTTTTGGAGGTGGTTAGCCATACCTGAGAGCAGTCAAAGTGTGTAACTGGATGATGCTCATGCCTTTTACCTGGTGCTGGTGTTCCTGTGCTGATGTTTGTTCTTATCAGGACTGTGACAATAGTGAACTAACTGAACTAAGGACTGCCACTGAACTAACTTTCGAGATCAGTAATGCAGGTGATGATGAACAGATAGATGATGAATAATGAAATGTTTTGAAAACCTGAACGATTTCAACCTGCTCAGTACAAAATAGAGATTTTTCATTACCCTCACATCATTGCAGACATCGTTCATGACCCTGACCTGACCCTCCAAAATATATATTTTTTAGAAATCTTGGATTTTAGAAATCTCACCTAAGTTGTTAACCTTTGGCCAATGTTGACCTTTTGACCTTAAAAACAATAGGCTTCTTCCTTCTGACAAACTACCATGTGGTGAGGTTTCGTGAAGATCGGTTTAAAATTGTGACCTGAAGGCGATAAAACAAACAGACAAACAGACAGAATAACAAAATCGACTGACCAATATACGTACTTGAAAATTCTTTGATTTTTGCAAATAACAAACGGACAGAAAGGCGTGAAAACATAACCTCCTTCACCTTCGGTGGTGGAGGTAATTATGCCTCATTAAATTATATTATGACCTGGACATGCCAACTTATCCACAAGCAGAGTAGGTTCTACCCCTGCGTGCAATTAGAGTTGTCTATTTGCATTATTGAGGAAGATAATGTTTTCAAAACGATCACAATCACTAGTTTCTAACCAGGAATTGCTTAGTCTCAAATTCTGAAGTTCCGAATGACTGTCATTGTTATATCATGATTGATCAATGTACGACCTCGGTGCTTCACCCCTGTGGAGGATCACACTGGCTTCTGCAACTGTGCGCATTTCTATATGTCTGCGTGCATTATTGAGGAAGCTGTGATCACTTCAAAATGACAAAAATTACTTGGATGTTGGTTTTATTGGATAAATCATAAAGTTTCAGTTATGATAATTTTTCGAATAAATCATCGCCAACCTCAATACTTGTGATTTGGCAACTATATATGTTCTGATATCTGACTGTCCCCAAAGTTTTGTAACTTCAGGATAAGTAATCATTGGGGCAGGGTGTCGATGAAAATGGACAAAATTCCAAAAAGTGGCTTTTTGGACCCTGGTGTCAACTTTAACAACCCATGATACTATGTTGGGCCGATATCTCATGGAGAACGTTTTACTTAGAGTCCACCACATAGTTGTCTCGATGATAAAAAGTTCAAGTTGCACCCTGGTCAAGCAACGAAAACTGATTTCTTGCCACTTTTCCAGAGGCTGCCTATGGCCGAGAATAGCAGTTTTTGTGTTGAACGTTGATATTTAATGCACAGGTGTCAAGGTTTCTGGACAAGCTTTGACCATTGTGGAAAGGACAGGTGTCTGTTGTGTCATGTCGAGTCTGCACGCAAATTCACTTATACATTGATTGTTCATTCTAAGATATACTGTAATGTGTTTACCCTGGCAAAGCTCTGTATTGTCAAATGCTCTGTTTCGTTTGCAAGCATTGCTGCATAAGCAGATTTGATAGGAGTTGCTGTTCAAACCTTATTCCTTCACCCTTGGGATGTTTCCATGCTGCTCGTTATACCTTGCCCTTCAATCACCTTGTATTAAAACTCAGTTTCACTTCATCCGATTGCTTAACTTACTTGTCACTTGGTTGTTTCATTAATATTTTGGCTTTGCTTTTCTTTGGCGTGAAACTTATCACAAAAACAATGCATGCTGTCACTGCTTGGAGGAGATGGGGCTCGTTAGCCTTGGCAGGAAGCTCATCTAGAAGAAGGAAACTCTGAATCCAAATCCACCACTGCCTTGCGGTTAAGGTTTTATAAACCAAAGGCTAAAGGTTTAGCAGGGTAAAGGCAGCAAGCCTTTAGGAGGTGGCATTTGCATTTGTTAACCTGTGGGCTACCCTTGGGAAAGGTGTACGACCCGATTTTAGCCTCCCGATCAGGATTATGTGAAGCCATGAGAGCAGGTGGTGTATGGCTGTGCAGGCAACTGGTACATATTGCCAGTAACCTTGATCCTAGGCAGAGGATTCCCTTATGGAGAACAATGGCTGTGATTGGTATAGACACTGCCTGGAAGAAGGCCAGTGGCAAACCACTTCTGTACAGTACATGTCAATAAAACAATGATGATTAGAAAGAGTTAAAGCGACGGTGCCAGCCGAGCCCAAGCAAAAATAGTAGCATTCCTTTCCTACAGTAATTATCTGCAGCCTCCTGGAGTTGGAGCTGTTATCAACTTCAGTATATGAGAGTACAACTCTCATATACTATTGTTATAACTGCAGCATTTTTGCCTGGGGGACGATGAGCCCTCCAGGTTTGAAAGCACCCAAATGGCTACTGGGGAAGAGGAAAGTGTTTTATGAATAGGACTGGCATTTCTGATGGGACTGGATCAAACCCTCAAGGAAATCCAGTCGCTGAGGTCGCCATAACTGAAAGTCAAACTCTGAGTTTCTCAAGCATTTGGACATGGCAAACTCAAAGCTTCTCTGAGCTCACAAAATTTGGACATGAAATGTACGGTCCATAAATCAGTGAAAGTTAGATGTTATAAATAGGGAGGACAAGAACTGAACTTTTGGGGATAAGTTAACTTAGATGGACTGTTTTGGGGCAGTTTCAATCTGACAATTACAAAGTTTTAATTTCTGGTCTAGTCCTGGGATACAACCCAGTCAATGATAGGTAAATATCAGTGAGGTTGAAAGGACGTCCAGTAAACACCACCTTCATTCCGACATATGCTCCAACTTCTGCTGCAGATGAAGAATATGTGGCCGAGTTTTATGAAAAGTTGCAGGAACTGGAAGAACAGGTGCCTAAAGGAGATGTTTTAATTATTAATTATCGGAGACTAAAATGAAAAAGATTGGAGAAGCAGGAGCACCAGGGATTGCGGGAAAGCATGGACTTGGTACCCAAAATAAGCCAGGGGAGCGAATACTGAAGTTATTTGTGGGGAATGATCACGTAACTGCAGGAAACACATGGTTCAAACAACCCAAGTGCAGACTGCACACATGGACTTCACCTGATGGGCAACATCAAAATCAGATTGATGACATTCTAATCAACAGAAGATGAAGAAGTGAAATCTGCCAATAAACTGCCATGTGCAGACTGTAGGACAGATCATGAATTCCTTGTGGCAAAAGTCTGAGTCAAATTGAGAACTTAGGTGAAAAAAAAATCCAAACCTCCAACCAGATATACATTGACAGCTGTGGATTGCAGCAATGTACAGATTGCCAAAGGTCTGGAAAGAAAAAAAAGTGACAATACAAACCAAGAGGAGGCTGGTGACTACTCTGGTATTTCCTGTTGCAATGTATGGATGTGAGTCATGGACAGTGACAAAGAAAGAAAGGAAGAAGATTGACAGTTTTGTTGGAGATGAATGTTAAAATTCCATGGACTGCAAGAAGAACAAATAAATCAGTGCTTGAAGAAATGAGACCACCAAGTACATTAGAAGCATTGACACTACAACAGAAACTGTCATACTTTGGACGCATTATGCGTGCAGAAAATGAAAGTATGGAGCAATCAACCATGCTGGGTCTGGTTGAGTGACGAAAAGAAAGAGGCATACCTTGTATGTGCTCGATGGATGAGTAACAGTAAACTATATATATATATATATATATATATATATATATATATATAGTTCACTGTTTCCCCTTGTGGTCGTGGACAACAGTAAACTATATATATATATATATATATATATATATATATATATATATAGTTTACTGTTGTCCACGAGAACCCAAGCAGATACGGCAGTGAGCTTCATGTACTTTCTGAAGTAAAGGCTGCAGCCAAACTGTAAAAACTTAAGAACATTTTCCAACAATTTTGTTTCTTTTCTGGGATATTGGCTTTGAGTTGCATCAGTGTGTGAAATTTCATCAGTGTGTATATATTACATACCACCATACTGTGGCTTAACAAGTAGGGCTGTTATATCAAAGAGTACACCGTCCTTCAGAGGAGATGTTAAACCGGCAGTACTATTTGCTAGTATTCGCTTAAAGACATTAAAGCTCCCACAGTAACTATATATATATATATATATATATATATATATATATATATATATATATATATATATATATATATATATATATATATATATATATGAAGACCACAAGGGGAAAACCAGAGATTTCAGGATAAGTCAATTTTGAAGAAACTGAAAAACAAAGTTTCAAGACTTTGGTGGACTGTTTAATAACTGTCATATAGATTTCTTTTCCAGAAAAAGGAAGAGTGATCATTGGCCGATCAAATTAGGCATGTAGCATTTGCCAAGCTTCTGTGTTGTTTAATTTAAGAGAAAAGAACGAATCAATGTTGCAAACTGACATCACTGGTTATTCCCTTGTTTAATAATTGCCATACAATTTTAACCCAGGATGTGTAGCAAATTGATGCTTGTTGGTTATTAACATACATTACATGTCTTTGGTGATCACAGATTTTTTTTTAAACATTAAACGGTCATTGTTTTTTTGTTTGATTGGTGTTCAATGCCATACTCAAGGGTATTTCGCTTATATGACGACGGATTCTCCATTTCTTACTCCGTACTACTTAATATGATGGAAAACCGAGAGGAAACCAAGGATAAACCACCCCCGCGATAGCCAGTCACCTCATGTGACTCCCTCATACATCTAAGCAGGTTGATTGGGCGGTGGGTACATCGAATAAGGATGGGTACTCAGACGCGCTAACCCTTAAGCCACGGCGTGGGCCCCATAAAAGTCACAATAAAGGTTTGACCAGGCTTGAACCACGATATGCACCAACTACGGAGCCCATGATATAACCAAATAGGCCATTGTAGTGCTCAGAGTTTATGCTGTGAAGGTTTTACAACCTTTCATTTTTTAGTTTCTCAACTCTGAATATTATGGTGGAACAGTTAACATGAATGAAAGGGAGATAACCAGCAGTAAAGTACTGACAACTCTGGGTTTCTACTTGTTTAGCTTTGACACTTGTTTTTTCATTGCACGGCTAAACTTTAGAGCATATAAATTATGTGACACCCCTGGTTATTTGTTAAAGTAATATTGTGAGAGGAAACCTTATGTTGCCAACTACTGGCAGGTGCAATAACCCTGAAATTTATAAAAACTGACATCTCTGGTTTTCCCCTTGTGGTCTTCATATATATATATATATATATATATATATATATATATATATATATATATATATATATATATATATATATATATATATATATATATATATATATATATATATATATATACATATATATATACATATATATATATATATACATACATATATATACATATATATACATACATATATATACATACATATATATACATATATATATATATATATACATATATATATATACATATATATATACATATATATATATACATATATATATATATATATATATACACATATATATACATATATATATATATATATACATACATATATATACATATATATATACATACATACATATATATACATATATATATATATATATACATACATATATATACATATATATATATATATACATACATATATATACATATATATATATACATACATACATACATATATATATATATATATATATATATATATATATATATATATATATATATATATATAGTTTACTGTTGTCCACGAGAACCCAAGCAGATACGGCAGTGAGCTTCATGTACTTTCTGAAGTTTGGCATACTCATTGATGCAACACTGCTTGTGAAGTATCAGGATGAAAGCTTTTTAGTTGGATGGAGAATCAAGCCTAGACTCCACAACTCAAAGGTAAGTACATCACCTTCGAGCTAGTTTGTCAGCCCTTCATCGTCTTGGACAAATCCTGATGAAAACAAAGGAATTCTACAATTGTTTACTCTTTCTATCGCAAAGCTTGTGATACTTTGAACGCAGTTCAACAAGCAGATACAATTTTGTTTTGTCCATTGTCTACTAATTTCAGAATTCATGGAAAAGTACACGAGTGCAGATATAACGCATGATGATGATGATGATGATGATGATGATGATGATGATGATGATGATGATGATGTAAAAATGGGAGAATTATTGACTACCACCTCCCTACATCTGCACAACCATCCCAAATGATTCTCTATTTCCTTGTCTCAACACATCCAGATAATGCATCAGTGGCATAAACATTCATCCAAAAATGATGCTAAGTATCAGACAGCTGCTGCATACAAAACAAATGAATGAGCTCTCCCCGAAGCAAAATGCCTTTTCTTCAACTAGCTTCCCCCCCCCCCACCCCACCTCTCCACCCCACCTCTCTTCTCTCAATTTTTTTTTTCACAAGTTAACTTCCACCCTCATTTTTCTTCCCTATCCTAAAAACATGAACATAGCTGTACTGAATGTTGCAAGTTATGGATGATACTTTGATTTTTTTCCAAGCTATCAGCCAGTGACGCTTCGGTTGTGTACCTCCTCCAAAGGGCAGTGCTGCCTTTGGTGACACAGAGAAGAGCTCAGTGCAAAGTGAAACAGAGGGTTGTTAAGAGAAGCAGATGGATTGGAGAAGCAAACAAGAACCACATCAACACTCAAGACACTGCACAGGAGGAACAACAGCCGTCTCGGGCATGTTGGGAGAAACCATCTGGGACTAAATGCTTTTTGACAGTGTGGAGGAATTCAGTTTGCCATCTCTAATCATAAAATTTACCAACAAAATAGGACATAATCGCACTTGACCAATGAACGTCAACATTTTGGGTCAACTATTGTCACTTTGGCCGTGCAGATTTCACATGGTAATGTAATCCATGAATTACATGGATTTAAACTTTAAACTCGCAAGAAGAAACCGTATTCCGCCATCGCCTTTCGCGTTTTTTTTTTTTAATTCATTTGCAAACTTCTTACTTGCTCTCTTGTCTACTTTCAAGCAGAACAATCCATTCATGTACATTATGAAATTTACCACTTCAAAAAAAAAAATTAAGATAGTCAAAGGTTTTTGTACCCGTTTCATTAAAAGGTGGTGTTAAGTGCTCCCTATGTAGAATTACCATCTGCTTACCCAACCACCTGTCATGCAAAAATAAACAAAATCGAATTAAAAGAAAGAAAAAAAACCATTTTTGATAAGACAAATTATTGATATATTTGTTGTTTTTGTCCACATGATGAATTGATGAACGGCATCAGATTGAAAATGTGCTTCTCACCTCATTTTTGATTTGACATCTCGGAAGGAGCAGCAGTGGCTCGAATATGTTAGATTAGCCTGTTCAAGCGATCCAAGTGCAGAAAGTGGTGGTAGTTCCTTGAGCGTAACTGTTTCAAACGCTTTCAGATGTTTCAAAGCACTGAGGCCCTGCTCGGGCAAGGCCGTCAACGCCGTATGGGAAACATCACTGTTGGGTGAGGTTGATGTGAAAAAATGGTGAAAGAAAAAAAAAATACGACAATGAAGTTGAGGAAGAATGAAAATGTGAGATATTTCATGAAGGAATGAATACAAGAGGAAAATAAATGAGAGAAACACATAGAGGATGCAGAAAAGGCAACTCTGTCCATCCTACCTGCAAAAATTCTCAACATCAACTATACGTTTTTCTGCTCAACTGTGGCAACACATATTATGCAATTTAGACATGGTTTTTTTGGCACCCAATTCGATATATTATGAATATAAAGAAATCATACTATAATGGACCTATGGTGTATGTACGTATGTATGCAACTGAAACTCCATGGATTGCATTTTTCATAAATTAAAATGAGCACATGACTTTTTGGGGGAAACAAACTATAATTTAATTGTAAAGATATATGTGCACACAAGATAATTAAATTTGAAACTAATTAAATAATGGGACTTCCGGTTCCGGTTCTTGAGTGACGGTGGCGGTTCTTCTTCAGGCTCTCTGCCGAACTTTCTCAAAGCTAAATTTTCTGGTCGTTTTTGTCACGTTTTTACTCTGTTATTACCTCCACCACTGAAGGTGAAGGAGGTTATGTTTTCACCCCTTTCTTATTGGGTCGCCGAAATAGGTGACCCTTATTGTGAGTAATTCTGTCTGTTTATTTGGATGTTTGTTCGTTTGTCATCAGCATAATTGGTAGTAAACGTGGGCGGATTTTGACCAAACTCGGGTGGTAGGTACATCTTATGACCTAGTGCTTTGGAAATTATGATGGTTGCTCGGGATGCTTTGGTTCCATAGCAACAACCGAAAAACCTTCAAAATCGGTACCGTTCACGCGAAATCAATTCCGAAAGCCATTATCCCTCGTAGGGTTATGAAATATGGCACGAATGATCTACAGGTGATGCTCCATCAAATATATTCCGGTTTTTGTGATATATGGAATACTTTACCCGCAGCGCCCCCTACAATTAGGGTATGCGTGAAAATTGGCGAAAATTGAAGGCCCCCTAGCGACCTGGTGAGTGCATCAATACGAATGAAACTTTGCAGGTTCATGGTACTCAATGAGTACTACAACTTTGCCTCAGGACATATTGACCGATTTCGCTTAGGCCAGGGGTCAAAGGTCAATAAGTGCAAAAATCGATAATATGCGAGAGCTGGCGGTGCCTTCGCGCCAAATGCTACTCCTCCTCGGGTTATGGTCGGATGGTCATGAAAATTCACACTAATCGTCTGCAATACATTGTGCACAAACGATCGAGCCGGATCTTCAATTTAGATCTTTGTTCACCCACAGCACCCCCTCGAACTTTGGGGATTTCCGATTTCAAACCGCATTTTCGGTACTTTTCATTCAAATGGATACCGAGTAGTTATCAGCAGATGGAACAGGATGAGATTTGATATGCATAATTGTAAGGTGATTCCCTATCCGCTATACGACATCCATTTTGCTCTACATCTTATAGTTTCCATGCTCGGCGACCCATCGTCGCCTACCGGCTTGTCTGTTTGTGTACAGGAAATCTCAAAAAGATGCGGACAGATCCGGATGAAATTTTGTGGACAAGTTGGCTGTGTGACAAGGACAAAATGATTCGATTTTTGTGAACATCCGGATCCGGATCCGACTACGATAATTTTTTCAGTGATTCGTCACCATTAAGAGATCGGTCGAAAAGCGATATAGTCCTGTATGGCATGATATTTCAAAAATATATTGGGCCCGATATGTTCTCCTGGATCAGGCATTACGTGGTGGAGGTATGCGATCTACCGAGTGCCCTTCCAGTTTTATCTCTGTGTTTACTGTGTGTTTCTTGTTCGATCTTGTGTTAAAACTTGTGCAAATTGTTGAGTTTTCGTCATCTTTTCATGTCGGGTTTTCTTGAGGCCTACGCTTCTTCTCGTCTGTGTGCATGATCTGTTTGTTGTATTTTCTCTTTATCACCTTCAGGTTGTTTTTTTTTTCCGACAATCTCTCCATCACTCCCTCCAAACTATACCCTCTCTTTCATGTCTTGACATAAAAATAAAAAATAAAAAAAATTAAAATAAGAATATTTTCCCTTCGCACCTTTCCCTCTCGTAACCACATGACTTCCCTACAGACTCTTCCTTTTCCTTCTTCTTTCCCTTCTACATTTCCAATCCCACTTTGATTGTGAAGGTATTCACCACTCACCTTCACAATTTTTTTCTTCAAACTCTTGCTTTACTCTGCCCCCTCTTCCCTCATCTTCAAAAAAAAACAAAAAACAAAAAACAAAATGGTTTCTCAAAATGTTTTGACTTCCTGTCTCTGACGTGCTCTTCTTCTTCTTCAAACACCTGAGGGATTTTCGACCTCTCTGACGTGCTCTTCTTCTTCTTCTTCTTCTTCAAACACCTGATTTTCGACCTTTCTTTCATCCTGTGTCGAAAAATCCCATCTGTTACAATGCTTCCTTCCTTCATTCTCTCAATTCTTCTGAGCTCCATCAATCCTCCAATGCATTTAAACAAATCTCTGACCTACAAATTTGAAAACCCCCATTTTGCAATGCTTGTTCATCTTCCATTAATTATTTTTTTTCTCTAAATTCAGGACAAATTCATCCCACCTCCTTAAATATACCTCCTCCTAACACCTCCCCTGTTATACCCACTCCTTACTCCTCCCATCTTGTCCCCCATCCGACCTCATCTCTTCGCTCCTCTCCATTTCCCTCTGCTTTAATAACAGCTCCCCCTCTCGTATCCCAATCTGTTTGGTTTTCAAACATCCGTGAGCTCCGTTCCAGCCGAACAAGTATCCCACGCTCACATACAGTACATTCCACAATATCTTAAACTTGCTCTCTCTTTCCTCTCATCACACCTCCTCCTCTTCCTACCCCACCCCCCCCCTCCCCTCTTGTTCCTCCCGCCGTCCTGCTCCCAGCTTTACCATAACACAACCAAGTCTCATCTTTCCCCTCTCCCCACCCTCCCTTCTCCCTCCTCTCCTATGACTGTGCCTGCTCTCATTGTCTCCGCTCCCTCTCATCGCTCCATCTCAATTCAGCTGCCTCCTCCCTCTTCAAGGCAATCATCACTTCCCCCCCAAGCTTCTGAAAAGCTCCCCCACACATTTCCCCCTCAATCCTCCCCTCTCACCTATCTCCCCCCAACCCTTCAAATCTCTCCCCTCACCCCCCACTTCTCAAAGTTGTCTCCCCCTTCTTCCCACAGGCCAGGTCAGGCCAGATCGGATCTGTGACTTGCGATAGGTATCATGTAAACCTGTACTAACCTGTGCCATGGTCGGGATGTCGGCGACTAAACCGTCTCCCGACCAGATTTTCTGGTGAGGAGGGTGTTTGGATATGGACACCCAGCAGGATTAAAAACAAAACCTGTCAAAGGGCGGAGGAGCTCCTTGTGAGCCAACGGCCATCCATATCTAATGCCCAACTGTGTCTGCGGACGTCCTCCTGCAGTTGGGTTACTTCTTATTAGAGGTTGGTGGCAGGATTTGCACTCCGGCTACCGTAAAACCCTTCCTTCCGCAAAACACAAAAACGCAAAGAAATCTGAAAAACCACTCCGTGGGAGTACCCCCTGTGCAGCTTCCCTTCGCAGGGCAGCTCACCGGATGACGGGATTGGGGCAAAGCCTTCGGGACCCCCAATCTTTGATGATAGTAGGGAAACCACGGGGTAACATTCCCGGGTCAGATTGCGGGAGAGTGTGTCGGAGTGGTGCTGAAGTGTCGTCCACCAGACGACGGTCTCCTTGGGCTAACCTGAGGCGGTCCCTTCGGGTGGGTGCCTGGAATGTCCTATCCCTAAGAGAGGATGAACACCTGTCTTTGTTATTATATCATCTGAGCTCAAGAATTTGGATATCGGTATTGCAGCACTCTCTGAGGTTCGGAGACCAGATGACACGTGTGTTGGTCCCCATGGGTCTGGAACTGTGAACCAGAATGGCACTAAGTTCCTTGACTTTGCAAGAAGTCATGGATGTAGGGTGGCTGGTTCATGGTTTCAGTGCCCACAAGCTCATCGCTGGACTTGGTATTCCAACGCTGGTGATGTGGCAAAGGAGATTGACCATGTGCTCGTTGATGGTCATTGGAGGATGATCCAGAACTCTTGACAGAGGAGTCCGAAGTGAACACCTGTTTGGCTGGTTACTTTGAGCAATTGTACCACGCTGATCCACCAGCTGTCGAGTTGGACGTCAGGGGTGTTACAATCACTGTTACTGACCCTCCAATCAACTGTGGTCCACCTTCGTTTATGAAAACACAGGCTGCGGTGAACCAGTTGAAATGGCGTAAAGCTCCAGGGATCTGTGACATCCATGCTGAACTTCTCAAGGCTGGTGGAAATGCTGCACTCGTGTCGTTGCATGCAGTTCTGTGCTCTGCCTGGAAGACAGGCATCATCCCAACTGACTGGAAGAGGGGCCTTGTTGTCTCTGGAAAGGGAAGGGTGATCGCCAAGACTGTAACAACTACTGAGGGGTGACGCTGCTCTCAGTGCCGGGAAAGGTCTTTGCTTGGATAATTATTCTTGATAAGGTTCGCAACCATCTGCTTGAGCACCAGCATCCAGAGCAGTCAGGCTTTACACCAAAGAGGTCAACGATTGACCGTATCCTTGCTCTTCGTGTCCTCACCAAATGCAGACGAGAGTTTCGGCAGAGGCTGCTTTCAGCCTATGTTGATCTCTGTAAAGCGTTCGATTCGGTGAATCAGGATACCCTCTGGAGGATTCTTGGTCTTCATGGGGTGCCACCAAAACTGATCGATCTGATGTCTGAACTATACTCCGGTACTGAGAGTGTTGTGAGATGTGGTAGTACCATCTCTGACTTATTTCCAGTTCTTACTGAAGTTCGTCAGGGGGTGTGTACTGCCCCCCCCCCCCCACTTTTCAGCACTTGTATGGACTGGATTCTGAGGAGGATGTCATCGAGATCAAGCTGTGGTGCATCATTTGGGAATGTCAAGATCTCGGACCTTGATTTCGCAGATGATGCAGTCATCTTTGTGGAGACTTTAGACATCCTTTTGGGGGCCCTCGAGGTGCTGAATGAGAAGTCGGAGCCGCTGGGATTACGGACTTTCTGGGTCAAAACTAAGATCCAAGCTTTCAATGACATCTTGAATGCTGCTGTCCTGTCTGTGCCTGTTTGTGGTGAGGATGTTGAGGTCATGGAGAGATTCACTTACCTTGGCAGTGATATTCATGTCTCTGCGAGCTGTGAGTCAGAGGTCAATAGACGTCTGGGTCGGGCCTGGGGAGTCATGGATTTACTGGATCATGGGGTGTGGTGCTGCCGGTACCTGTGCGGGAGGACGAAAGTCCGAGTCTTCATGTCCTTGGTGCTTCCAGTCTTGCTCTATGGATGTGAGACTTGGAACTGACCAGGGATCTGAGATGGAGACTTAATTCCTTTGGTACCAGGTCTCTTCGGAGAATCCTTGGCTATCGCTGGTCGGATTTTGTATCCAACGAGCGGTTGCTGAGAGAGACTCGGATGAGATTTGTTACCTGCATAGTCCGTGAGCGTCAGCTGCGGCTGTATGAACATACGTCTCATTTTCCTGACGCTGATCCTGCTCACTAGATTCTCTCAGTGAGGGAGTCTCGTGAGTAGAGGAGGCCAATTGGCCGACCACGTGCCTCGTGGTTGCAGCAGGTTGATTGGCATCTCAAGGAGATGGGGATGGGCCAGGCATCTGCCTGGGGGATGGTCAGACAGAGGCCCCTGGAGTACCGGCAGAAAGTGGATGCAGCGACGCGCTGCTCTGGTGCATGCACCCGTAACTGACATGACCTGACCTGACCTTCTTCCCGCCCTCTCAAATCCCATCACACCTCCCCCTCTGCCCACCATCTCAATTTTTGTGCCTTCCCCTGCCCACTCCCATCTTCACAACACCATTACCTAGTCTCATCCTTCCCTTCTCCCCACCTCGCCCTTCTCCCTCCTCCCCCATGGTCATGCCTGCTCTCATCGTCTCCTCTCTCCCTCAAAGCTTCCCTCTCACACCTCCCTCTCAAATCAGCCACCTCCTCCTTCTCAAATCAGCCACCTCCTCCCTCTTCAAAACAAACTTCTCTCCCTCTTCTCCCTCCAAGCTTCCTCCTCACCCTTCTAAAAAGTTCCCCCTTGACCCTTCTCCCTCAATTCCCCCCTCACCCATCTCCCCCCTCACCCTTCTCAAAGCTGTCTGACCCTCATATCCACAAAGCTGCCTCCTTCTCCCACCCTCTCTCTTCCAATTCATTCCCACACCTCCAATCTCCTACTTCCCTTTGCCCCCTCTGTTATTACCCCTCACTGCAACTCATACCTTCA
>NC_140962.1:11614964-11709964 GCF_056783735.1 Eptatretus burgeri | reverse complement strand
AAACTGGCTTTGTGATAGTAAGGAAAGACTGCGTGTGAGTGGGAGGATGTAAGTAGCGGGGTACCTCAGGGATCAGTACTCGGACCATTACTATTCATTATTTACATCAACGATTTGGATAATGGGGTGAAGAGTAAGGTTTCCAAATTTGCAGATGACACAAAGCTTGGATGGAAGGTGGATAGCAGAGGGGGTGGTGATCAGATACAGGAAAGTATTGATACTTGCACAGATTGGGCAAAAGATCGACATACAATTTAACCTGAGCAAGTGTGAGGTGTTGAGGATGGGAAAGAACAATGAAAATAGAGATTACAGGATGTAAGGGGTAATGTTGGAGCGTGTCACACAGGAGAAGGATCTGGGGGTATTAATAGATACGGGAGGTAAGCAGGCAGCACAGTGCCAGGCAGCTATAGGTAAAGCAAATAGGGGTTTAGGTTGCATTCAATGGAGGATAAATCAGGAGGTCGTGTTAACACTGTATACTAATTTAGTGAGGCCTTATCTGGAATATTGTGTTAAGTTTTGGTCACCACATCTTCGGAACGGTATAGCTGCAAGAGCGAGGGTTCAGCAGAGAGCTACTAGATTGATTCTGGGCCAAATAAGACTCAGCCATGAGAAGCGGCTGAAGGAAGCAGGGCTTTATACACTACGAGACGACCCGTGAACCTGCTGGGTTCCCGTTGTGACAGCGGTTGATGAAAGAAATCATTTCAAGAAAAAAAAAGATAGCTCCAGTGAACTACACCGCTGAGGTTGTTTGTATTGATCAAATAATCCCGAAGAGTACTTGATTGAATCTGGAATTGATTTTTATCTATTTTTTTTCGTTGCCCGATTTGAACGAAACTTGATACTGCACACCGCAGGCGAATGGTGAGTAAGGTGGCCCTAAAATTGTTGTGCTATCGTGTACAGTTTTGGCTGTATTTCGGGAACATACATACATATATACATACAAGATGAGAGTTTCAGGAATATATAGATAAAGGAGATGGTTACGAGGAGATATGATTGAAATGTTTGAGATAATGAAGGATATAGAAGGAATGAATGCAGCGAATTATTCAGCAGAATAGACAGTGATAGGACCATAGCTTGGGAGTAAAGAAGAGATGGGAGTCTTTCAGTTAGAGAGTTGTTAATGCATGGAGTGCTCTCTCTAAAAGGTACTGGTAGCAGAAAGGGAATAAAGGTTAAAACTAGAATTGGACAGTTACCCAGAAGCATTGGAGATAGAGTGGTCCAGGAATATTGGGAGGACTTTGTGTAGTTTGCATGTGGATGTGTGATAATATACATGTGTAGTGATTGTGGAGAGGGTCTCATCAAAAGGTGAATGTATGGTTGCTGTTGTGCATACCTCACCATACAACCACCTTCATGCCCCTTCCCCTCCCCCTCCCTCCCCCCCAACTATAAAATAAAATCATAAGAACAAGAATTTTTATTTTAAACATTAATTTTATTTGCATATGTAACACTTATGCCAGGTGTTGGCTTAATGGTTAGGGTGGTGGGCTTTGGATCCCAGGATCCGAAGTTCAAATCCCCCCTTCGCTGTTGAATTAATACCAGGTGGGGTTGACTCTGTCTGTCATCCTTCTGAGATCAGCAAAATGAGTGACAGCATGCTGGTATCCTGTTTCAGAGTGGCGACCCGTCCAGGATTGTGTCCAATAGCCAAGGAGCCTGCTTAGGCAGCACCAGCGCTTTGCACAGAGTATAGTCCCAATGGATGGATGGATGGATGGATGTAACACTTCCCCCATCCATGCAGTCAAATGAAGTCCATAGCTTGTTGTATTTATTTAATTTGGTGTTGGTGTGGCATGGGCATGATGGGCTAAATGGCCTCCTCCTGCATCAACGTTCATTGTTGTTATTCCTTGTTGTTGTGACAGAGAAACTAAAACAGTGTACAACAGGAAAGCTGCACAAACAGAATCAGAATTGACTTTGAAGTCCACACAGAGGTGATTGCAGGCCTATTGATATCGTCATCTGAAGTTACAATCATCTGCATATTCCTTGGCTTGCGGTGTAATTATTGTCCTGTGCATCAAGTTCAAGCTTTTGCTCTAAAGTAAGTATTATAGTGGAGCAGCAGGGGCCAGAAAAGAGGCTTATTTAGTGAGATACCCACACCAGCAGTACCACATTTTCTAATGTGGTTATTATTGACCACCTACTATCCCTGTACATGAAAACCAATGATGCCAGTCTGGGAAACGGTGGCATTCTGAGAAATAGGTCAATTAAGGTCGTTGACCCCTGAATTTGGCAATATTTACTAAAACGGCTATAGTTTATATAATTTTCATGTTACAATACCTTGATATACATCAAACTGACCCTAAGACAATAGGCTATAACATGCAATAACAAAAAAAAAAACATGTGGTTGATAATTGTAAGTGCAGAACCAATTTTATAACAAATTTTGCCCCCAAAATCCAAATTTTCGCATTTTTCAAATACTTTTAGCATCACTCAGAACATGCATAATATAAAAGTATCAAATATTAAGCATTAAAAAGTTTCTCTAGGGTCTGCTGCAATTATCCAAATATAATATATTCTATTATCTTCAAGGTAAATCATATTTTCATCACATTTTGTCCATGATGTCTGAAAATACCTGAAAATGGTATTATTCAATACTCATGGCAAATGACCATTAATTTCATATGAAATGTCTTTGAAATAATTTATTGTTGTAAGGAATTATAATTATTGATGAGTATATCAATAACACACAGGGATAGATCCAGAATTTTTGGAAGGGGTGGGGGAGAGGGTTACAAATACCTATGTAGTAACACCCCCTCCCCTTTCCTCAACATCACTAAATACATATGCACTAAAAAGTGCCACCTCTAAACCCTGAAACAACCCTAAAATAATGCCCCTGACAAAGAATATTGGATTATATAAGATGATCCCATATGCCACAATAATTCTGAGATGACCCCCACATTCCTGAGATGGTCCCCACATGTGGCACTGCTATAAATAGCACTCTCATCAGCCATGAGTTTACAATGTATATGAAATTACATCAGTCACACTTGAACAGATGCGATAGACTACACATACTGCAGCATGTTTTATGTGACACCCTCTTCTCTGTTAAAACGTAAGTATGAAAATATTTGTTTCTATTTTTTTTTAATTATGAATAGTCTTGTGATGAAGATATATTACCATGTAGAAAATTTTCTGATGGAAAAACATGTGGTATACTGAATGTTTTGCCTACAGGCTGTTGAGCTGGGGTTAAATAGTATTGTCATGAGAATGTGTCTAAAATGGAAGTCATTATTGCATAAATTTTATGTAAGGTACATGGTGTTGTGAAAAATAACCCCCCTAAATGAATAAAGTCCTACGAATAGGGTTTATCTCTCGGTCTAAAATACTTATGAATTTACATTGAATTATTTTCAATTTAGTGGATTAAATAGACATTCTGCCAAACTATTGGTGACCAATATTTTTTACGCTTGCAGGCAGATCCACATTTTGTCTTAGTGTACTCAAGATTACTTCAACAGCACTGAACAGTCTTTTATTACAATATGGATGCAGAATTTGATAGGCTACTGCTCTCATTGCCTTTCAAGAACATCGCACAGGTTCCTTGCCTATATTCTGCACACCAGCAGCACCATTACAGCCAGCAATACCCTAGTCCAGCAAGTGCACATTGTCTTTGACAAATACACCAAGGATAGCATCAAAGCTCAAACCCGTGCAAGGAGAGGTGAAAGACAAGGTCGCATCTACCATGTGAAAGGAGATGCACTCATCCCTCAGAACTGGAAGCAATTTTTGACCCATGGAGAGAACAAGGCAAACTTGGCACGGTACTACACACAGTATATCACAGAAAAATGCACCAGAGCTATTGAAGGAAGGACAGACCATTTTTGTCAGTGGTGGTCAAGAAGATCAAGCATCTTCCATTGCATGTGAAGGAGTAAAAGAAATTAGTTACTTGTGCTCCAACCAAGAAGAAGCAAACACAAGAATCATCCTCCATGCTGTAGATGGAGCACAGACTATTGTGGTGTGCAGCCCTGATACTGATGTTCTTGTCCTCTTAGTTCACCATAGACAAGCAATCAAGACCAAAGAGATTTTCTTTTTGACTGGTCGTGATGGCAGGCACACACAGCTTACCCGTTATATACCTGTGCACACCATCATTCTATGATACACTTACCACTGAACAGCAGACAATTCTTATGTCAGTCTACTGCGTGACTGGTTGTGATACAGTAAGCTCTTTTTTCGGCCATGGAAAGCGCACTGCCTTTTGGATAATGATGCAGAAAGCCGACCAGTTCCAGCCTCTTGGTCTGCTAGGATCTGATGAGCAAAACATTTCAAAGGAGATAGAAATGGCAGCCACAAAGTTTGTTGGCGACATGTATGGCAAGACAAACTGCATGTCATTGAATGCCCTGAGGTGTCAGAAGACTGGACAGAGGAACATCCAGGGAAAGAAACTAACACCAACAGAAGACGCTTTCAGTCTGCATCTACTTCGCTCTGCTGATCAGCTGTTAATATGGAGACAAGCTGCTTACCCTTCTCCAACCTTACCTGATGCAACAGCATATGGCTTCGAACACAGCCCAAGTGGCACTGGTCTCCAGCCTCAAATGATGAGTTAATTGCCAGCTGCTCCAGAGTTGTTAAATGACCTTGTGTGTGACTGTCAACCCAATACCTGTGCAGTGGAGTGTTCTTGCTTGGAGAGTGGCCAACCATGCACAGCAGCATGCACCTGTGAAGCCT
Source organism: Eptatretus burgeri (assembly GCF_056783735.1). Lineage (NCBI taxonomy): Eukaryota > Metazoa > Chordata > Myxini > Myxiniformes > Myxinidae > Eptatretus > Eptatretus burgeri. The sequence continues at coordinate 11,705,152 of NC_140962.1, read as the reverse complement.
TGGTGGATGGAGGGGACAAATCATGTTCAAATCCCTTTTCTCTCTCTGCATTTTACAGTGATAATTCAGACTCAGATGCAGACAAGATATCAACATAATATGTAACAATAATGTTGACAGTTTCCTGGCATTTATCTTAGTAACTGATAATTTTGTTAGAAAGATTGCATTTGATGCCAAAAGTGGAGAGTTTGTACAAACAGCCATTATAGTCCTCAATATTTCTTTGAAATTTATTTTCAACAAAGTACATTGAAAAATTACCATTTAAAAAAATATTTATAGTATATAAGAATTTGTAACCACCCCCATTTCCACAGATCTTGGATCCATCCTTGTGTGTTTTTGATATACTCATCAACAAATATAATTCCTTGTGACAATATAACACTTGAAACAAATTTTTCTCAATAAATGTGAAATTAATCAAGTTAATGATCATATGCCATGAGTACTGAATAATACCATTTTCAGGTATTTTCAGACATCTTGGACAAAATGTGATGAAAATATGATTTACACTTAAGATAATACAATGTATTATATATGACTAATTGCAGCAGACTCTCGAGAAACTTTTTAATGCTTAATATTTGATACTTTTATATTATGCATGTGATGAGTGATGCTAAAAGTATATGAAAAATCTGAAAATTTGGATTTTTGGGGCAAAACTTGTAATAAAATTGGTTCTGTACTTACTATTTTCAGCCACATGTTCTTTTTTGTTATTGCATGTTATTAGCCTATTGTCTTTGGATCAGTTTGATGTATATCAAGGTATTGTAACATGAAAATTTATAAAAACTATAGCTGTTTTCGTAAATATTGCCAAATTCAGGGAACGACCTTAATTGACCTATTTCTCAAAATGCCACCATTTCCCAGACTGGCATCATTGGTTTTCATGTACAGGGATAGTAGGTGGTCAATAATAACCACATTAGAAAATGCGGTACTGCTGGTGTTGGTATCTCCCTCTTTTGGTGGCCCCTGCTGCTCCACTATAACCTCAGTATGGTTCACAACGTGGTTGTGCTGGAGTCATATGTTGGTCATAGACAAATGCAGCTTACACACAAATTGATGGAGCAATAATGTGACAAAATTATGGGCTAATGGCCAAGGCCAAGCTCAGTTTCAGAATGAAGGATTGCGACGACGAATGGCAAATTGTCCGAGTAAACAAAGTACATAATTATAAGGACAGAGTCGCAATTCTTACTTGTACGCACCTTCATGTTGAAATTATTCACAATTTGGGAACTTTTGTGAATAATCCCACTCTTCCATCAAGGTCGCAAATTGGCAAACAAACCATAAATTCTCGTCATCCTCCTTTTACCTCTTCATAATGTTTTCTACCCCCACTAACATCCCCAGCCCCCAAACCCACTGCTCATGCTTGCAGGTTACTCTGTTCCTTTCCCTGTCTTGTCTTTTTGCTTCTTCCTTCTCTTGCTTGTTGCGGTTGCCCATTGCCCCCAGCGTCCCACCATCAGTGTATTCTTGCCTTCTACCCTTCTACCCACTCTTCTAGAGCCTATATATTGAACTAAATTTAAAAAACAAAAAATGCTTTGGTTTAAAAGTCATATCATGGACACTCGATTCAAAACATAATAAGATGTTTCGTCCCGTACGTTTTCAAGTTGGTTAAGACTATGTTTTAAGTTTTGGTCCTGTACGCATACACTATTCTGAAGTAATATGATACACATACAGTAGTTTGTTTTATTTTATTCTTATCTATCCATGAAGGCTGAATATTCAGGCAGCCTCATGGGGCTGCCACGATAGTGATGGATGGTGCTGAACCACAAACATTGGTAAAATGGCAAAGTGGTCAACTAAACTCAAAAGATATAGAAAATGAGGCCATATTATGCTAGCAAAAATGCTTATTATGTGTCCTTTTGAAAAGATAGTGGATTGTTGAAAGTCTACTTGCGATTGCGGATACATAGGGCAGAAAATTTAATGTCTTCCAAATAACAGCAGAATCCATAATACAGCATCACATGCTGCCTCTGCAATGGAGGGTAGTTTTGTCAAGTCAGACTCTTTTGGGAGGTCTCGATGCAGGTCCAAAGAGCTCAAGCCAAAACATGTAAATACTTAACCTATCTTTACATACAAATACATCATTCACCTTTATTCCTGGTGTTGGCTTAATGGTTGGGGTGGTGGGGTTGGGATCCTAGCGTCCTGAGCTCAAATCTGCCTCGGCTGTTGAATTAATACCAGGTGGGGTTGACTCTGCCTGTCATCCTTCCGAGGTTGGCAAGATGAGTGCCAGCGTGCTGGTATCCTGTGTCAGAGTGGTGACCCATCCAGGATTGTGTCCGATAGCCAAGGAAACGACTTGGGCAGCACCAACACTCTGCACAGAGTATGGTCCCAATGTATGGATGGGTCCATCATAGTTGTGATGCTTTTTTAATTATTTTTATTATTTTTATTCCTCTCTTTAGCTTGTTGCTCTAACAAAGCATTTCACTTCAACTTGCAGGCCACAAACTTTCTCCTATTAATTAACTTCTGGTAAAACTCCCAAAATCCAGGCTCACTACTCACTTCCACTCATTTGTTGCTCTTTCTTTCAAATGCGGAACCAACTTTCTCAGTCTATTCAATGCCATTCTTCCCTCTAGAGCCTCAAGATGGCTGTTCACAACCTCCCCAAACCATACTCATGATCTTTTCTATGCTCATTAACCCTCTCCAAGCCTACCCCTTCCTTTTCTGGTTATTTTGTTCCACCCCCTTTTGGTTTTGTTCCACTTCAATTTCATCCCCGGTTTTCCCTTCCTCTTCTTGATGTTTTAAAACTTGTATACTCCTCGTGTCCTCCACATCTCCCCTTGATGTTATTCTTCCTCATGCCCATTCTTCCTCTGCTGTGTCCCTCTATCCTGCTGTTGGTGGGTTTCCCCCTTTCCACTTTGTCCTTTCTGTTCTGTTCACATTCTATTCTGTGTTATATCTCTGACACTAGTCTCGACTTTGCATCCGAGAGAAAAAAAAAACAACAACAACAACAACCAAGGCAGCCATTTATAATTGGGGCGATTCATAAATGTGTGTGCCATCCCTCAGATGGACGTTCAACTGGACATTGTCTGCCAGCATTAGTTGGTCGGCATTAAAGATCCCACACTGTCCTTCACGGAGAATACGCAAGATATCGTCGGCAATGATCCTGGCCAAGTTCCAAATTCCTGCACAGGACGAGGACATTGAGAGATATCAATGCATTTCTGCACAAATTAGGACATCAGTTGGGGTTAGAAAGACAATGGACAAATTTGTACATTTGAATCTGCGACCCCCGCATCATGAGCCGGATGGGAATTCCAAACAGCAAAATCCCAATTATGATTTCCATTGATGTAGCACACATTTATCCCCTCCATCCAATCCCGGCTCGTAACACCAGTGTTACTTGCTCTCTTATTGACCCCTCGTTTCCAGAAACATTTTTGTATACCTCATTCAACATTGAAAATTTATAAACTACAACTATGGTGAAAAGTACTGTAATGTGCAAAGGGGGGTGGAGGGCATAGACACATTGTGTTAAGAATAGTATGGATGGTGTGATTGAGTAGGTTAAATTTACACCTGTATTGGGGATCTGTCAGAGGTAAGTTGAATGCAATATGTGCACTAAGGAGGCAGTGACCGTCCTTTACAGAGCAGAACAGGATAGGGTTGTATCATGTAAAACCTCCTACAAAGGTGAGGCCAGGCAGAGGACTTGAGCACAAAGGCACCAAGAAAGTGCTTCACCATTTAAAAGGACTCATCATGGGCTATTTAGCCATAGGACAGCAGGCCAAGGCAGAGGAGTGAGTTGTAAGATGCTACTTTTGTGAGTGGCCGCCCCACAGGGTGCGATGGCCTGGAAGATGGTGCCGCCCAGACAGTGGGCGGCCAACAACAGGATCCGCCAACCATGAAGGCGGTTCTTGGAGAAGGAAAAGGCCATGTCCATGCATGTGCGCGGAAGATTACTTTTGATGAGAGGGAAGATATCACTGTCTTTGCTTGGCCACCACCGTCATCTCCTAGCCTCCTCATTGCCATCGCTCTCCGAGCCGCACTTAACCCTGCCGTCAGAATCACCAGCCTGCACGATGTCCATGACCACAGGTCGAGATACATCAGAGACCAGCTTGTGCCTGCATAAAATCCTCGCCTGATATCCCCGTTGTCTGTGTGGATCTGGTATTGGCGGTGCCATAGCGAGGAATAGTTACCTCCACCACCAAAGATGGATGGGGGTTATATTTTCACCCCTGTCTGTCCGTCTGTTTGTTTGTGAACAGGACATCTCAAAAAGTTGTCGACGGATTCAGATGAAATTTGGTGGAGAGCTTGGGTATGTTGGAAGGACAAAATGATTAGATGTTGGTGAAGATCTGGATCTAGATCCAGATCCAAGATTTTTTAAAAGTGATTTTTCACCATTGAGAGATAAGACCAAAAACGACATACAGCAGGATATCTCAAAAATTGTGGACAGATTCGGACGAAACTTGGTGTATGAATTGGTTAGGTGATAATAACAAGCCGATTAAATTTTAGTTCAGGTCCGAATCCAGATCGGGCTATCAGTGGGGTACAAAACATAAACTAATCAGGAGGTATGCGCTCTACCGAGTGCCGTTCTAGTTTTTCATTGTATATAAAATCGTGTTTCTTTTCCCTGTCATCTCTATCTGTCTGTCGACCACTTGGTTTGTTCTGTATTTGTTTTAGGCGTTCTGTCTATCCTTTTCCCTGAATACATTGTAAATAATAAAACTCTTAACTATTTATAACAAACGTCTTCCCGCTTCCTGCTTCCCACGCATGACCAACTGCTCAATTCAGTTTCTATATTGGGCAATCCTTGGGGGATGCTAAACTGGTGGATTATATATCGTAAATATTCATAATTTTAACTTTAAACATCATTTTGACATTCACGGAGGTCGTTATCAGACCACAGTGTCTAACGTGATCAAAATAAAGACCAATTACTGCTCCGTAGTCCCAAGTCCCAAGAAGGAAACCAGACATAAAAAAAACACACACACACACACACACACACACACACACACACACACACACACACACATCCTCTGCGGGGTTTAAGAGATTCATCGTTCTCCTGATCTTACAACTGGTAATACCAAAATGAATGCTGGTAAGTTGTAATCATGATGTTTTTTTTTTTGAAATGTTGATTGTACAAATATCTTGCACTCATGTGACACATACAGGTTCTTCAGCTTGCTCCCGTTGAATGCTCTGGCCATAATCTCCTGCAAGCCATTGCTTGTGATCTTCCTGCAAAAAAGGGTTTGATGAGACATCAATACGATGCAAAGTTTGTTCGCCCACAAGCAATCATTATATAATATATATGCTGATAAATTACAAGTAAATGGAAACGATTAGAGTTTTTGTGACCGATAGTCAGCCAGTGATGAGGAAATTGTAAGCTTACAGGTTTAATGCATGGTCACAGAGTCCGGTGAATGCATTTGGAGGAATAACCAGGAGTTTTGGATTGTCCATGAACTCTCTGCAAAATGGAGCACAAAATGAAGTGGCGCAGTAATTTAGGTGAAGCAAGCTCGTTCTGTGAACCCATTATGTGGCATCAACCTATCCATCGCACAGGAATATCACACCGTATGTGTCCACATGGATTAAAACACATATTCAGGACCATATAGTGATTACATACACACAAAAAAGAAAATACAACAGTGTTAAGGACTCTTCAGAAGAAAGGTTTCTGTGCTTGGATCAAAACGTTGGTCATTACATGAAATGCATTGAAGAGGATGGAGATTAAGTGGAATAACGTGATATGACTACTATTCGTCAGTGGTACTACGTCTACGGTTGATGTAAATATTAAAATAAAATAAAAATTAAGCAACTAGTTGATAAGAGTGAAAATAAGGACTTCAACAAACCATATTACCCACACAATTTAACAAATTCTATGTGAAAATATGCATTTTGAGTCGAATATTTTGTTCCAGAAAGTTAAAGTGATCTTTTTATTTTTTTGTTTTTTACCTCCACTACTGACTGAATGCAGACAGAGGTTATGCCTTCACACCCATGTTTGTCTGTCTGATTGTCTGCTTGTCTGTGAGCAGGATATCTCAAAAAGTTATGCATGGATTCAGATGAAACTTGGTGGACAGATTGGGTGTGCGACAAGAACGAATTGATTAGATTTTGGTGAAGATACTGATCCGGATAAGATAATTTTTCAGTCGTTCGTCCACATTGAGAGAAAGGACCAACAACGATATATAGCACGATATCTCAAAAAGATGTGGCTTGGCTTGACAGATTCGGATGAGGCTTGGTGGGGATTATGGGTGTGTGACGAGGACAACCTGATTAAATGTTGGTGAAGATCCGAATCCGGATATGACAATCTAATAATATTAGATGTGATCCTTCACCATTGAAGAATTGAGATTCGGACGAAAATTCGGACAATTCGGTGAATCGACCATGTTAGAGAGACTCTACTTGAAAAAGTAAAACTGTAACAAACAGTTGTTTCTTTTCTTAACACGAGTAAGCTCAAATGGGAAGACATGGTATGGTGATTCCATCGCATGGGTATTTTTGGTGAGGTGGTAGGGTCTCATGGATAAACAGGAGTCCATACAATGTAGAAAACAGGATACATTTTTCCAATCCCAAAAAATTGTTAAAATCATATCATAAGAGAATAGTTTGATTTAAAAAAAAAAAAGTTTATATAGGTACACTTACAGGGAAAACCGCAAGCTGGACGACCGTACAAGGTGCAGATCAGGAAATGTACTTATCCCCGTGTTAACGATATTCCTGAGAGCAAGAAAGTACAAGCAAAGGTCAATATGACAATAATTTAATCATACCAAACTTTGTTCAATAGCACGTCGGGTATTGACCGTCAACGGATTCTCATGATGGCCAATTTAGAGTGAAAAGTCAAGGTTTGATGACTAACTGTTTGAGCTACCAGATAGCAGGCTTTGTAGCAACCCATGCCTTTGCCTTGCAGCAAAAACCAATCAAAGTATTGAATCTTATGAGAGAGCTGACCAGCAGGATGTGGGGGTGCCACAGGAGCAGAACAACAGCAACAACAGGAAAGAGCAGAACAACAGAGCAGAACAGGATCCGTAGGAGGAATAAATTATAGAACAAAATAAGTCGTGTTAACACTATGAGAATTTAGTGCGTCCTCATCTAGAATACTGTGTTCATTTTTAGCACTACATCGGAGGAAATTCATAGCTGCGATAGTGATGATTCCGCTTAAAGTGGTGGGGTTCATTCCAGGGCTATCTCGACTATGCTTTGAGCAACGACTTAAAGGGACAGGACTTTTTACATGAGAAAGAAGGCTATTCCATGGGGACCTGATAGAAATGTTTAAGATAATGAAAGACAGTTTCTTTTTTGAAACAAAGATGGACAGCGACAAAATCAGAGCACATACATGGATGGAGAGTGAAAAAGAGGGAGGTCAAAACCGGAGAAAGGTACCTCCATCACCGAAGGTGGATGGAGTTTATGTTTTCACCCCTGTCTGTTTATCTGTTTGTCAGCAGGATATGTCAAAACGTTATAGACGGATTCAGACGAAACTTAGTGGAAATGTTGGACGTATGATTAGGCCAAATTGATTCGATTTTGGTGAAAATCGGGATCCGAATACCGTAATTTTTAAGTATTCTTCACCATTGAGAGATGGGGCCAAAAACGATATATCGCACAATATGTCAAAAAGTCATGGACGGATTCGGACGAAACTCGGTGGACAGGTTGAGTGTGTGACAAGGATGAATTGATTCGATTTTTGTGAAAATCCGGATCTGGATACTAAAAGTTTAAAAAAATTTTTAATGATTCTTCACCATTGAAAAATGTTGTTAAAAACGATACATAGCACGATGTTTCACAAAGATTATGACAAAACTTGGTGGATAAGTTGGGTGGTTGACAAGAACAAGCCAATTATATTTTGGTCACGGTCGGTATGCAGATCCAGCCTACCAGTGGGATACAAAACAAACTGTCCAGCCTGGTGGAGGTATGCGCTCTACCGAGTACCATTCTAGTTTACACAGGGTTGTTAACGTATGGAGTGGTCTTTCCGGGAAGGTGGTAGCAGCAAAAACAATTGATAGGTGTAAACTGGGTTTGGAATAAGCATTGAAAAGCGATGCACATGGATATTCGAAGGAATGATCACCACTTAAGATCACCAGGTATGATTGTGTTGTTATTATACAATTTATAATTCAACAAGTGTTTGTTTTTTACTTCTACGCACTCCTGAACCAATGGGCGGAATGAGTAAAAAAAAAAAGTCATCGGGGTTCAGGGATGGGGTGGAGGGAGTTGACCCCAACTCTCCAGTGTGAGCAGCAACACCAATTATGCAGTCTTCTTCGCTGGTGTCTGTAAATTGGAGATGTCAGATAGTTTTACCTGCATATTATGCCAAGTGAGAATGTATAGCTAGATTTTTTGGGTCATAAGGAAAAAACAAGGGGGGAGGGCAGGGATAGTGTAGTGTCCCCTTGGTTGTCGGGAATGTGTAGATAACATTGGCTGATGGGCCGGATGTCTCCTCCTATGTCTCGGTTTCCTTGTAAAATAAGTGGGTGAAGGCTGCACAGAAACAAAGTGGGGTGAAGTGGAAATGGCACGACAAGAATGAACATAGCCAACACAGTACAGAAACTGAGCCAACACAGTACTGAAAATTCTTGCTAATTGGCAAAATCTGGTTTAAGATTTTGAATGGGATAGAAACTGGTGATCGAGGTGAGTCTCCTTATTTAAATTTAGAAAAGTAAGATTGCAATGGAGCTAAATGAACTGATCGATTACACAATTGTTGTCATGGGACAGGTGGTCAAATAATTAAAGATTCTTCGTTGATACAGTGGATCATTCAGTTCAGCGATAAAGCGTGCAATGGATGACAATGGTTGAAAATATTGACCCGTTTTCACTGACTGACGAATGAAGTCATTATGCATAATTTTGCAGTACCCTCCCCTCCACCCCTTTCCCCAATGGTGGCTTGGGTTCGGATTGTAACGTGTCCGGGTTCTGATGAGCAATGGTCATGCCGAGCAATTTCGCCCCAAAATAATCAAGCAACCCAATTGGCTGAATTGGAACCAGGAACAGGAATTGTCACATGACAACCTAGTTCGTTCCTTACCAATGGATATATATATATATATATATATATATATATATATATATATCTATATATATATATATATATATATATATATATATATATATATATATCTCTCTCTCTCTCTCTCTCTCTCTCTCTCTCTCTCTCTCTCTCTCTCTCTCTCTCTCTCTCTCTCTCTCTCTCTCTCTCTCTCTCTCTCTCTCTCCCTCTCTCTCTCCCTCTCTCTCTCCCTCTCTCTCTCTCCACCTCTCTCTCCACCTCTCTCTCCACCTCTCTCTCCACCTCTCTCTCCACCTCTCTCTCCACCTCTCTCTCCACCTCTCTCACACACACACACACACACACACACACACACACACACACACACACACACACACACACACACACACACACACACACACACACACACACACATATACTCGTGTGCAGCCTTTGTGGTTGCTGGTTACATCATCGGTTCGGAACACAGATATGCCGCTGATGCAGTGCCCCTATTACCAGAACACTGGTGCTCATTTCGCTTACCTCAGAAGGATGACAGGCTGAGTGAACCCCACCTGGTGTTAATTCAGCAGACAATAGGATAAGTTAATTCAGCAGAACATCAGATATGTTCTCGTAGATCAGGCATTACGTGGCGGAGGTATGCGTTCCACCAAGTACCTTTATAGTTATGAAAGTGATTACGGAATTTCAAATGACTGATTAAAATTACCCACCTGCATATATTTTTACTGCAAAAATAATTAAAAAGAAGAAAAACAAAAATCACTGACGTCTCACCTCTCACCCCTTATTGATGTCAAATCAACCAGAATGGTCAAACAATCAACCCAAATTCAGATATGTGTGGAAAAAGTTTTGGATGGCGTAAATCCACCTTTCCTGAGTTTCAACTTTCAAACCTCTCTCCCTCCTCCAAATCCTGGTGGCATCTAATCAAATATGTTTCTGGTGTATGTTCCCCCTCCATCCCCTCCCTTACCTCAAATGGCCGCACTGCTGATACCGCACGTGAAAAGGCTGAATGCCTAAACTCGGTGTTTGCATCGAAATCTTGTGTCCAAAACCCATCGCTTTCTCTACCCACTTTACCCAGTCGCACCCAACTGTCCCTGGACTCTGTGTCCTGTTCCCCTGACAAGGTTGAAAGCTTCTTGTCAAACCTCGACTCAGAGACTCAGATTCTGCAACGAGTCCAGACAGCATCAGCTCACATGTCCTAAAAACCTTCTCCTCTGCTCTTGCTCACCCTCTCTCTGTTCTATTCACCCTCTCATTTGCTAAAGATCATCTGCCATCTGCTTGAAAATCAGCTAACATTACCGCCCTGCATAAAAAGGTGCAAAAACAGATCCCTGCAACCACAGACCAATCAGCCTTCTCCCAATCATCAGCAAGGTTATGGAATCCATGATTGCTTCAGACATTAAAATCCTTCCTCTTCTCCAATGGCTTGATATCCGATCATCAATTTTGGATTCAGACCAGGTCACTCTACCCTGGATATGCTGCTTCTACTCTCCCAACAATGGATGGAGGTCCTCAATGCCCGACATGAAATCAGAGCCATATCCCTAGACATATCACGTGCTTTTTACACAGTCTGACACCCTGCCCTACTCACCAAACTCTCTTCCTATGGTATCCAAGGCCATCTCCACTCATGGCTCGCAGGCTTCCTCTCCTGTCACAGTTAACGTGAGTCCCTAAATGGAGTTCTTTCATCCCCTCTTCCTGTCCAGGCTGGAGTTCCTCAATGCAGAGTTCTGGGCCCTTTTCTTTTTCTGGTTTTCATCAACGATCTCTCCGACTCTGGAAAATTCTCCTTATCTCTTTGCTAATAACCCCCCCCCCCATGCCGTACCATCTGCCATCCCTCAGACCAGCAAGCAGCAGCTTCTTCGCTCACTGTAGATCTGGATAAAATCACAAACTGGTCCAACACGTGGAACATGTCTTTCAATCCGGACAAATGTCAAACTCTCACTATGTCTCTCTGAAGGGATCGTTTGGACCCCCCCCCCCTCCCCATCCACTTTCTCAACAATTTTCTGGAAGAAGTCCTTTCATTCAAGCTTCTGGGTCTCACTATCTGCCATGACCTTTCCTGGGAAAGCCGGATTTCCAACCTCGCCTCCAAAGCCAGTCGCCGACTGGGAGTCCTCCATCGTGCAAAGTCCTTTCTTGGCACACCTGAGCTCCTGACATCCTGACCACACACCAAGCTTTCGTCCACAGCCTGATGGAGTACTGCTCTGCCCTCTGGGCTGGGGTTCCTGCCTCTCACCTTTCTCAGCTTCACGCTGTGGAAACCAAGGCATTTAGGATAATTGGCATCTCCCGCGATGAGGATGAGTCTTTGGGCCTCTCACTCAATCACCGCAGGCTGGTCAATGGTCTTTCTGTCTTCTACCATCTCCTCTCCGGTCTCACCCCCACCCCCTGCTGGGTCTGCGATATGTCCCCACCATATTTCTGTGGGGCGCTCGTCCGCCAACAACCCCCTTCTGGTAAAACTACCAAAATCATGAAACGCTGCTCACCTTCACTCTTTCATTCCTCTTTTTTCCCGCCTTTGGAATAAACTCCCACACTCTATTCAATCCCATTCTTCTTTCCAGGCCTTCAAAACTGCTGTTCACCACCACCTCTTATCGTCCCCCATCCAAATCCTCGATCTTTTCTTCCCCCGTTAATCCACCCCAAACCCACCTCCTTCAAATTCCGTGCTTTCCTTCCTGAAAGTCCCAGTAATGTCCATCTTGTATTCCCCATGTTCCCCGCCCCATCCCTCTCCCTTCCTCAGATCTAATGTCTCTGTTCCCCACCGTTTTGTCCTTCCAACTCCCGCTCCTCTTCTCTCATTCCCCCTTGCTGTGCATTGTGTGTTGGCTCTCATACGAGCTTCGAGAAGGTTTGCAAAAATAAAAATGGCGAATGGCACAAACACTGCTATTGCGTGTGCTCCCTTTCAGTGACGAACGCACTATCACTTCTGTGAATGTGAGGTCACTTCCTCTGTGACAGAGAAATAAATACAATAGGGTATGTATATGTGTATATATATGTGTATATATATATATATATATATATATATATATATATATATATATATATATATATATATATATATATATATATATATATATATATATATATATATCTTCTTCTTTCAGCTGCTCCCGTTAAAGGTCGCCACAGCGGATCATCCGCATGATCCACATAGTGATTTGGCACATGTTTTACGCCGAATGACCTTCCTGACGCAACCCTGGTCGCCTCTTACGACACACAGGGATCTGGTACACCTATTTTAACCGGGGTATATACATATACATTTACATATACATATACATACACACTCTCTCTATCGAGTGCAGCCTGATGGCTGCTGGTTGCATCATTGGTTGGGACGCGGCAATGCCGCTGATGCAGTGTCCCCCTTACCAGTACACTGGTACTCATTTTGCCGACCTAGGAAGGATGATAGGCTGAGTCAACCTCCTGGTTTGTTAATTCAGCGGCCAGCGGGGCTTGAACTCAGGACCGAAGGATCCCAAGCCGCTACCCTAACCACTGAGCCAAACACCAGGCTAACATACACATTAGTGGGGTGTGCTTACACATTGTAAACAATAACGAGCCATGCTTCCCCATTGTCTCGGGTTGCTCACCTGCATTTGATTTTTCATTTATTTATTTTCATTTACGAATGCTTTCCGATGGTTTTGTGATCTTTGCTGGTGTATGGGCTTTGATGTCCATCGGCACACAAAATTACCGTTTTTCACCATTGTCTCGGGTAACTCACCTACATTTTTTTTATTATAATTTTTTTCATTTATTTATATTTTCATTTACGGATGCTTTCTGCTGATTCTGTGAATTTTTCTGATGTGCCGGCTTCGATGTCCATTGGCACGCAAAATTTCAGCTTCCTACATCACCTGGAAGGCACTGACCTTTAACATTAGTCGGTGAGTCAGTGAGTCAGTGAGTCAGTCAGTGGTTAGAAAAAGCTTTATAATATGCAGTGTATATGCATAGAAGAGGGTATGTTGGTTTGAGATGAGAAAATTGAAAGAAAATAGGTTGCAATGAAAATGAAAACTAGGGTAGGGAATTGCGAGAGAAGTTGGGAGAGAAAGAAAATTATGGTGGGAAAAGATAGAAATACGGTTTGGTGTGTGGGGTGGGGAAGGTGGGGTGGACTACGCAAGGTCAGTGAAGATATTTTTTATTAACTGGATGCAGTTATGCTATCTTCGTTGATACTCACAGGTGCTCGAGTTTGGGTAGGTTTTGAAAAGCCCCGGAGTCAATGATTACCAGCCATATTTGATTCCTGATGTCTCTGCAGGAAAGTAAAATGCCTGGTTACTGACATCCACCCCATAAATCCCTTGCTCACATCATTTTTCCTCTATACTCCACAATGTAAATGAAATTTACAATATTTTTCCACAAATATGCTTGCACGCGTAGGGGTAGGAACACCGCATTTCTTTCATGATTTCTGTAATAAGTATCACACGGTCTTTCATGTAAAGCCCTCACGGATATTTTGTGTGCAAGACAACAAAATAAGAGATAAACTAAAGACATTTCGAGAACACCTTACCCCTGCAGTCTTGAGAAAGAGGACATGGGAAGGGCCTTTTAAACTCTTACTTTGCATTTCCGAGCACAATCTATGTTTCCTACCAACTGCAGTTTTGTTGCTGTTCTCCAGCGCTGAGAGTGCAAGTGGCAAATTTGATTGGTCAAGAGGACGTAAAATGATGTAATATTTTGTCCAAGCACTGATAAATGAAAGGTTTTTGAAAGTGCCAACAAGGCGATTTGTGTTCTGCAGTGTGTTTAGCGTGAAAGAAGCGACGTCCGAAATGTTCGGATTCCGAATCGGGTCTTTATTAAACCACAACCGTGGAAACCTCGCAAAAACCCCTACCGGGAAACCCCGTACCGGAAAATTCCCCGATAAACCAAAGCTAAAGCGTATTTACATGTTACAAAACCAAAGGCAAAATGATGCAATGCATGATTAAGTATGCAATTCAACTGAAAGAGAAAAAACACTTTTTCGGAAGTTTACCGCCGTTGCTGCGCCGTGTTTTACTCCACCTGATTTAACATGTTACATTAGTTATTCGTGCCTGTTGTTTGTATCCTTTATGACATCCCTAAAAACAGTACGTTTCCTTTTTGGAACGATTTTCAATTTTGTTCGACTGTTCAGACAGGCAGACAGACTACAAGGACAACAATAATCTCATCACCCACAAGAACTGTCTCCCACACCTCATTTCTACCAATTTCCATTGCTGCACCTCTACCACTGCCTGCACCAGATGCACCTCTACCACTGCCAGCACCAGATGCACCTCCGCCACTGCCCTCACCCACTGCACCCCACCACTGCCCACACCCGCTGCACCTCCGCCACTGCCTGCACCCACTGCACCTATTTTTTTTTCAATTTTCTAAACAATTTTCCTACTGATCTGTGCGCATGCGCAATCGGGACGAGATTCAGAGCCAAAGTACTGCTAAACTGCAGGTTTTTGCGTTCCGATTCGTGTTCTACAGTGTTCAAAATGTAAAAGTCAATTGAAATGAAGTAGTTTCTCAATCACGGGCTGACATCTGTGGAGAGACAGATGGACAAAGTGAACTAATTGCTTAACCCAGCTTTACGCTTCACATGCGGGTTAAAACAAGTTAGAAGGGTATAGAGGGCTACATGTCCCAAGGGGTCCCTGTCTCCCCTCTCACCCCCTCCTCCCACTCTTCCCTCCCCACTTCCCCACTTTCTCCTTTCCTATTATCTCTGTATCAGCCGATGTGCCATGGTGCCTTGAGGACCATGCCGTGTTTCCCTTGGGCTGCGGACCAGTACAGTGTGGTTTGCCAGGAGGTGGGCACTTGCTCAAGCTTTTAAGAGCTGGTGCAAGCAGTGCCAAGAGAGTGGTGGGCATCCAGCGAGGTGTGTGGTGTGGCTGGTTGAGAGAGAGAGAGAGAAAGAGAAAGAGAGAGAGAGAGAGAGAGAGATGCTGCGAATGGAGTGGAGGAGAGTCTGTGTGCTGCACTGAGTTGAACTACCAGGCTCAGCCCCCATTATGCGGGGTCCAACCCCCGATGCTCTCACTGCCCGTGGGGGCTTGCGTTGCCGAGACGTACTCCTTACAAGCGATACGAGGCAGCTGCCATCATTCACGCCATGGAACAGATGTGCATGTCAATTCATTCTTTTATTCTGACCTGCACAAGTTGTTTTCTGACCTTTCCCCTGTACATTATCAAACATGTGGACATGTGACCATATAATAAGTAAATGGAAAAGGGGCTGTTCCTGCTGTCTTGCATTCGGCTTTCGTTTTTCTTTCACCCTCCTTTGTTGTTCTCTTTTGGTTTTTTTTTTTTGAAAAGGGGCTGTGAGGATGGAGGTAAAGCCTATTCCAGAGACTGACCTCAACAAATTTTGGAAGACTAAGAGGGAGGCTTATCAGAGAGTTCAGCTTTTTTTATTTTGATCTTACTCTTCATGGGTTGTCATGTATTATTTAGAATTCAGCATCCAAAAAGGCTGTGATGAATATCCCATTAACGCTTGAGCCCAGTCTAAGCTCCACGTGTACACAAAACTCCTCGCCCATGCAGGTGTCGCCTCCAACCCAACATTGTGCACGGTGTATGCATCGCGTTCACATTCACAACTGAACTACAAGTCTGTTGTTGTTGTTCGATGTTCCCAAATGCGATGTTCCCATTTCGGCATCGTGCATGTGACCCTAATCCCTGAGGTTGCAAGCCCCCCTCCATTGTTACCTAAGTATGCACCACCACCTTCACCGCCTTCACCACATTCACCTGTTGACACTATCCACATTGATCCTGGCAATGGATATTAGAGTGAAGATTGCCTCACTCCATCACGAGTTATCACCTGTTTTTGACCCTCAAATCATCGGTTGTAATGGTGCTGTCGGGAACATTCATACCATTGGTGATATGGGCCCATCTCAACCCCCACAGTGCAAGGGTTGTCTCCCCCAATACAACCGATCATGCCTTGTCAACCTGCAGGCCAAGTTTAATGAGTTGGAAGCCGTCGGTGTGTCGGTTAAACGTGAAACTGAAGATGTTAAACCACACACACATTTATCAGTGTTGATAGATAGATAGATAGTACTGATGATGCTCATCACTTAACCCCCGAAAGTGAAACTCAAGAACGAGAGTGGTGAGGTTTTCACGGTAATAAAGATCGTATTAAAATGTTTGTTAAAGACAAATTCAGGTTGTGGTTTACAAAATGCCCTCAAAGTGGCACGCGCAGGTGCAGCATTTTGAAGTATGTCATCCTCTGGATGGGATGCCTTGTTTACTAAAGTTTGCTTGTGTTTGTGTGCGATCCCAAGGCACCGTTCAAAAGGAGTATGCCGACACCTTGGCCAAATTCAAATGTATTGCCCCAATGCATCGACAGCATACGACCTCCCCTATGCTGCAATCAATAGATCAAATTCATAATGCAATCATATCAAAGATGTATTCCACAGATAGATATAATTATACATGTTCACATGCTTCTTTTGGGGTTAGCGGGGATGGGGGGGGAAGCTTGACCCACATCTTTCACTGGCTGGCCAGGTGGACATTTGAATAAGGTTAGACAGGACTGAGGTGAGGAATTTGGCCAAGGTGCCGCGATAGCTCGCCAACTCTTCACAAAGGACACCATGGGATTTTTAACGTCTACCAACTAATGCCGAGAGAATGGGACGTCCATCCGAGGGATGGCACACACACACTGATGACTCGCAGGATGACAGTTTAAAGCTGGGTTGGGATTTATAAGGTGTCCCAAAAAAATATACAACTTTTAAAATGCTTTGTTTGATCCTAAAAAAGCAGTAATTTTGTCACTAATGCTTCATTTCTTGTTGCAGAGACCCTGAAGTTTATTTTGATACCAAGCAAGCGCCAGAAAAATGCCAAGACAGACCGTATAACAGACAAAAATTGTTGAACTTTGGCACCAGACGAAAAGTGTCATACAGGTGCAACGTCTTTACTCGAGACATTTCGGTATCCACTTGCGCCATGCACCAAACTTTCGGACAATAAAGTGCACCATCGCAAAGTTTACCATTGTGGGAACCATCTGTGACCTTCACAAGGGTCACAGTGGTCGGAAGAGGACAGGTCGTAGTGAAGAAAATGTGGAAATGGTGAGACAGGCGGTCGTTCAGAGTCCAAAAAAATCGATTCGACGACTTTCTGCCGAGACAAACATTCATAAGAGCACCGTTCAGAGGATCCTTCGCCAAGACATTCATGTCTTTCCATACAAAATTCAAACGGAAACGGTGCTTACTGATCAACAGAAACGCAGACGACTTGACTTTGAAAATTGGTTCTCAGGAAAGTTGGAGGAAGATGCAGACTTCCTCAAAAAACTTCACATGACGGACGAATGCCATGCTCACTTGTCCAGCGAGGGAAACAAGCAAAACTTTCGGTACTGGGGAACTGAAAATCCTGGTAATGCATCAACTGAACTGGTGCCTCGATCTGTTCTCAAAGTCACCATGTGGGTGGCGGTTGGTTGGTATGGGATAATTGGTCCATACTTCTTTGAAGATGACCTGGGACGCACTTGCACGGTAAACCAGAGGAACTATCGCGAAATGATTCAGGAATTCTATCTGCCTGAGCTACGTACTCAGGCCCGTAGGTGAAACAACCTGATCCAGATGAGAACCCAGTGGTTCCAGCAGGATGGGGCACCGCCCCATACAGCCAGGGAAACAAGGCGTTTTCTCAACCAACATTTTGAGGGCTGCTTTATCTCCCTCTACGAAGACGTTGAGTGGCCACCATATTCCCCTGACCTTACTTCTCCAGACTTCTTCTTGTGGGGGTATCTCAAGGACAGGACCTATGGAAACCCTAGGCCTCAGACTCTTGATCAGCTGTAGGAAACCATCCACCGAGAAATCCAGAACATTCCTCAGGAAACGTTTCCCAAAGTGATGGAGAACATGACAACGCGTTTGCAGGCAGTGATCGGACAACATGGAGCCTACGTCGAACATGTAGTCTAAAAGAAAACGAGGATTCTATACCAAAATTTACATTTTGGTGGCAATTTTGACATTGGTACAATAAACTTCAACCTTTCAGCTTTCTATCCAGCCATATATCTTTTTTTAAAATAGATTTTATGACCATCCTCTTTGCAGATGAAAAGTTGTATATTTTTTTGGGACACCCTGTAAACCCAGGACAGACAGGACAGCTCAGAAGTGAGTATGCGCACCTCTTGGCCATCCTGTCAGCAACATGATCCAAAGACAATTTGGGTAATAAAAAAAAAATCCATTTGTAACAATGAAGTTCTACAGATTGATTTTATTCCCTTTAAAGGAAATGGTTACAACCCTGACATGTAATAAGATCACAAAAAAAAAAACTAATGATACGTACATGGTGTGCAGGTTGAGAAGATCTGCAAAAGCACGTTCTTTCAGCCGGTATAATCCTCGTACCGTATTGATTCTTCTGAAGATCGACAACAACAACACACTGATTCATTGTATCAGGTGAGGAATAAAAATGCACGAATCTTTGCATGACCATTTCTCCCCCATTTCCATTCTAATCAACACCCTGGAAGAGAAGCAGGAAAGCTGCGTGTTTGAGCAGTGGAGGCTAAATATGCACAAACTGACATTTCATGGTGGACAGGTTGGGTTTGTGTGTGACAAGGACGAATTGATTCGATTTTGGTGAAGATCCGGATCTGGCTGGACGCGAGATTTTTTTTTTTAACTGATTTTTTTTTTTTTTACCATTGAGAGATGGGGCCAAAAATGATTGGGCATGATATTTCAAAAACGTACAGTATGTATGGATCCAGACGAAAGTTGGAGACAGGGTCAGGTTTGTGACAAGGAAGAATTGATTCAACTTTTGTGATGATCCTGATCCAGATACGAGACTTAAACAATTATTTTTAAAGTGATTCTTCACCATTCAGAGATGGGGCCCAAAATTATATACGGTATAGCACAATATTTCAAAAGGTCGTGGATGGATTTGGACGAAACTTGGTGGATGAGTTGGTTCGGTGACGAGAACAAGCCGATTCGATTTTGTTTCAGGTCCAGATCCAGATCCGGGCCATCTGTGGGTTACGAAACGTAAACTGTTCAGCCTGGTGGAGGTATGCGCTCTACCGAGTGACGTTATAGTTTGAATATGCATCAGCAGAGGTGGAAGGAGGTTAGATTGAGAAAATAAAAACTGAGAAAAGAAGAAAGGGTAGGAAAAAGAGAGGGAAGTACTGTAGGAGCGTGTGGGAGGAGTTGTGGAAAGAAAGGAAAGGGAAGGGTTGGAAGGAGATAGGAGCAGGTGGAGGAATAGGGATGGTGGAAGTGGAAAAAAATGGGGGGAGGGGAGGGTTGAGATCAAAATTCCAACATTTCACATTTGAATAAATGACTTCTTTTACAACACAGGCTAATATGCTTGTAATTGAATCAAATAACAATTACTGATTAAAAACTGGTTGCATTAAATAGTATGCACTCCATTATAAATTATATTTGTCACCTTACATCGTGCAGTATATCAAGTGAAGGCTCAATAATGCAGTTATGATAATTTGGGTATTAATTAAACATTTTCACGTATGTGGCTTGCTCTAATATACAACCTGTGGTTATGAACCCACTGCGACAAAGTGTACCACCAGTCAAGCGATAGCAATTTGTAGCACATCATCTCCTGATCACTAATGTCAAATTAATCCATCCAACCCCAACGTGAGAAGAAAAAAATAACCTTTAGCTGAGTCAATAAAACAATTGTAAAATCAATTTTAAAATTATATTTTGAGTAGTTCAGCGAAACCTATTTTCCTTTCTACTGACAACATTAAATGTGTCCATAATAGACGTGTCTAAGTGCTAAAAAGGCCGGTTAATGGACTGGGTAAAGCACGAGGTGATTCCAATAACTTCACATGTACATACATACATACATGTGTGCGATATTCTTCAGAGTTGAGAAGGTAAGTTCAGTTGTATCTTCGATGTAGCTTTTTGACAATGTCCTGCCACAATGAAGGGAGGAATACAAAGATTGTACATAATATCAAACAATAAGCATTGCTATTTTTAAAAGTACATATTTACTGTGTTGCCACGAGCACATTGCCGCCAGCACTTCTAAATTCTCATTCCACACCCCTGGCACATCAAGTTCCAGCCTGTTTAGAGGTCCTTTATGGGAATGCTGATAAGACTTACAAATCTAAACAAAAACCGAAACAAAACTACTCCTACAAAAGACCTTGGTCATTGTAGTGTCAAAGATCAAGATGGATGTTTAATACTCACTCCAAGTGGGCTCTTAAAATGGTTTAAATCTCGCACAACCACAACTTGCCTGTTGCCAATGTGCTGCTGCGTTTGGCTGTGTCTTTCAAACCTATAATTTTCTTGGTGATAGAAGGGTCTTACATTTTGTATGATATAAATGTCATAAATATTGAGGGTATTTGGTCATAACACAGGTTTTCTTATACTCAGCCATCATATTCTCTACACTTTAATACATCGGGAAATTAAACCATTCCTTTTGTTTTCCCTTTACAGGCGTGAAGGTCTTCAAGTTCATTACCTGCGCATGAGTCGCTACCAAAGGTGGATGGAAGTTATGTTTTCGCCCCTGTCTGTCTGTCTGCCTGTCTGTCAACCGCCTACAGTTCACAATTTTAAACTGATCTTCAGGAAACTTCACCACCAGGTAGAGGTCATCATAAGAAAAAGCTGATTGTTGTTTTTTTTTGAAGGTCAAACGGCGAAATATTAACAACTCAGGTGAGATTTCTAAAATCCTCAATTTTCATCAAATTCACTTGAAATTTGAAGAGCATTTGCAAATCAGGTCACTGAATTCAACCAACTGTTATTTTTGAAGTCAACTTAAGTCAAAAAGGTCAACATAGGCCGAATTTCTAAAAATTGTCAATTTTAATTCCATTGACTTGAAATTTGAAGAGCATTTAAACATAAGGTCACTGAATTCAACCACCTGCTACTTTAGAGGTCAACGTATGCCAAGTTTCTAAAATCCTCAATTTTTAATCGAATTCACTTTAAATTTGAAAAGCATTAGCATATCAGGTCACTCAATTCAACCACCTATTGTTGAGGTCAATAGACCAAAAACGTCAACATGGGCCAAATTTCTAAAATTGTCAATTTCCATCCAATTGACTTGAAATTTGAAGAGGATTTTCATATCAGGTCAATGAATTCAAGCACAAACTATTTTTGAGGTCAAGAACGGCCAAAAAGTCAATATAGGCTGAAATTTCTAAAATTGTCAATTTTCATCCGATTGATGAGAAATTTGAAGAGGATTTTCATATCAGGTCAATGAATTCAAGCACAAACCATTTTTGAGGTCAAGAACGGCCAAAAAGTCAATATAGGCTGAAATTTCTAAAATTGTCAATTGTCATCCGAAAGACGAGAAATTTGAAGAGGATTTTCATATAAGCTGACTGAATACAGTCACCAATTATTTTTGAGGTCAGCATATGCCAAAAGGCCAACATAAGCCAAAGGTCAAAAACATAGGTGCAATTTCTAAAATCCTCAATTTTAATGTGATTGACTTGAAATTTGAACAGGATTTGCATGTTGTTGTGGGCCGGGGTTCGGTGGCGATAAATGACCACTAGGTGGAGCAGTGAAGTCGTCTCCCACCGAACACCAGGAATTTAGGTCGTGACTCTCGGATAAGTCCAAGAGTTCACGGTTCCCTTAGCGGACCGTGGTCACCAATATTTCGACGGCGTGGGGTAGGGTTAATTGCCTAATTTCAATATACCGAAATACCCACGTCGTCCAACTAGCGGGGAATACCACACTCTCGACCGACTTTGTCCGAAACGAGTCGCTATCACCGACTCGGATCTGGCGTAACCGAACGGAAGTTACCAAAGCCGCGCCGGACCAAATGAACAATTTACGGCATGAACGGCCTTACTAATTCTCAATACGCACCATGCAAGGCCAATGGAGGAGAGCACAGAAAACGAGCTGGTACATTTAACAGGGGTTTAATTATAACAATAATCGGGGAGGGGAAGCACACAAAAAGCAGAGTTATCACGAATAAAGAAATGTAATGTACAAGCAAAGGAAAGCACTTATACAATCCTACTTACAGACGGGGCTCACGGACACACACACACACACACACACACACACACACACACACACACACACACACACACACACACACACACACACAAAAAGAAATGGACCCCGTGGGTTCAGTTCGGTAGAGCCGGGCCGGGGTACCTGTCCCGCCTCGTGCGGTCACACCGACTCGAACCACCACGGTGGGACTCGAACCCACGACCCGAAGTCCACGGGCCACGACCCTGGCTGCTCGGTCACCAGACTTGCCCTCCAAAGGGCTGCAGACCACTCCAACCACGACCACGACTGTCTGCAGAGCCCTTGTCGACAACCACTCAGCCACGACGACAGACCGCTCGGCAATCGCCACGATCTCCTCTCTGCCGAACCCTGGTCCTGACAACCACTCTACTCTTCTGAGGTGGGAGGGGTCTCTTCTCCTCAACACTCGCCTCCTGATTGGACGAGGCGTTGTCGGACGTCTCGTGGTCACCTCCCGATTGGCTGGGGCGTGCGTGTCATGCTCGCCCCTCGCTCATTCGCTGAAGGAAACGTCCATGCCCTGCCTTGGGGTGGAACCTCGATCTGAGGCGATGGAGGCTCCGCCCACGCCTTCAGCCAAAAATACATGGGCAATGGCGACAGGGTCGAGTGCGGGACGGTGTTGTTGTAGTGGATGTAATAAACCTGACTAAAATAATAACTCGTAGCGCACACATGTAATTCCCATTAGACAGAAGGACGGGACCCTGACGATAAACACATACTTATCGAAATAACTGAACTACAGGGACTCTGTCTGTCTGTGTGCACATGGCTTGCAGATTCGTAACAATATCAGGTCAATTAATTCAAACACCAATAATTTTTTTAGTTCCAACAGAGGCCAAAAGGTCAACATAGGCCTAATTTCTAAAATCGTCAATTTTCATCTGATTGACTTGAAACTGGAAGAAGGTTTGCATATTTTGTCATTAAATTCAATCATCAATTATTTTTTAAGGTCAAATTTGTTTCATGGATTGTGCAAGAATTGTGCTTTGCACAACATCTTTCTTGTTACCCTCGCCAGAGGGAAGGGTATTGAATTTGGGTCCGTTTGTCTGTTTGTTTGTCTGCACAGAGCATGGGTGTTTTTCTCTGCAACCACTTGCCAGATCGAGACGAAATTTTCACCATAGGAGCAACTACTCGTGTATAATGTTAAAATGATAATTGTGATGTCATAGGTCATGTGGTGCGGCAGGCATTTTGGAAAAAAGGAAAAAAAAATAGGACCTCTGCATCTCCGCAAACATACCAAGGAAAAAAATTGAAACTTGGCAAATGGCAAATACTAAAAGGGAATAATTGTATTTTTATGATGTCATAGGTGCCTTCATTATGACATCGAAATTCATACATAGAACACTACATCCAAATAGTAAGAAAGTATTTGTGGGTCATCTACAGATAAAAAAAATTGATGACGTCATCCGTAACGTGGTTTGGCAGCCATATTGTTTTTTGTTTTCTAAAACCTTTAAAAATCTTCTTTGAAATGGCTGAACAAATCGAATCAAAACTTCACACATATGACCGCTTATTCATGAGGAACAAAACATTCACACATATGACATCATAGGTCACATAGTTTGGCAGCCATATTGGAGTTACCCTAAAAACTATTTCAAAAAATCTTCTCCAGAATGGCTAGAAAGATCAAGAGGATACTTGACACAAATGTTCCACAAGGCTTAAGGACACCAGGATATTCATGAATAATTGACAGGTCATATGGTCTGGCAGCCATATTGGATTGAGAAATTTTTTTTAAATAATTTATTTCTCTTGATCCGCTTAATCAGTTAACGTGAAACTTCAAAATTATGATCTAGTAGTGATGCGGAATATATATTTTAAATTTCAACCTGATCGGACACATGGTCTGGTGGCCAGAATTATTTACTTTTCTTGATCCGGGTTCTTTTTGATTTTTTTTTTTTTGTTTGAATAAGGTTCACTTGGTTGTGCCTGGATGGGTTTGAGGGTAGAGGAGTAGCAGCTGAAATGCGAATCCTATCCAGGTTCCTCCTGATTTCATCTTTGGTTTTTGGTTGTTTGGGTTCCTTCTTCTGACTCCAATGCAGGAATGTATCTATTTGATTTGAATTGAACTCATTTTAATCCCATTCTGAATTAAATTGAATAATAATAATAAAAACGTCATGGGTCAGGGTCAGGTGTCCAATCAAAACGGGACGTCTTGGGATCCAGTCATCATTGCCAGCAGTTATAAAGTGGCAGTTATCGTTATGTCTATTATTAATTACATGACATACCAGTTCACAAAACACCACACTAAATGCACTATACAAAACGACACAAACACCACACAAAACAAGTCCTGGTGAGGGTCTGCAATCTCTGATTGTTCTTTTTCTTGTTTGTTTATCTGTGCTTGTTTGTCTGTGAACATGACATCTCAAAAAGATGTGGACAGATTCGGCTCAAATTTAAAAGAGAGGTTGGGTGTTTGACAAGGAAGAACTAAATCAATTTTGGTGAAGATCTGAATCCAGATCCGCATTCAATAATTTTTAATTTTTTTCAAATGATCCTTTACCATTGAGAGATGGGGCTAAAAATTATCTCGCGTTACATATTTCAAAAAAGGTGTGGACGAGTTTTGACAAAACGAGGTGGATGAGTTGGTTCGGTGACGAGCCATTTCGATTTTGGTTCAGGTCCTGATCCAGATCTGGCTTATCAGTGGGATACAAAACGTAAACTGTCCAGCATGGCGGAGGTATGCGCTCTACCTAATGCCGTTCCAGTTTGGTAATGCTTTCATAAATCTCCAAGTTTGAATCTGATATGAATAGTCAACACATTTATGGGTAAAGCACATTATGGTAAACTTGCATCGACCTTCCTTCGGTGGGAATTTTAATGTGGTGATATTTCCACAAAGTGAGACTTGCGTCTGGAACACACAGTACACTTGAAAAAAAAATTGGATACACTGTAACCATGCTTGGCCTCTCTGGACCATACTGTAATGTTTTTGTGCAATAAAATGCTACAAAAATAGAATTCTCCACAAAGTGATATTTTCTGGGACATGCTGGACACATGAAAAATATTTTTGGGACATACTGTTATCATATTTGGCCTTTCTGGACAACACTGTAAAGTTGTTGTGATGTAAAATACCAATTGATAAATTGTGAAGTTTTGCGTCACAATGGAAACTGTACACTTTGGAGGGGGGGGGGGGGATGTTAAGAATGGCTCATGGTTAAAGCAATTTAAAGGCATGACATGATAATCATATAACCAGAACCGTCACCTTCAGTGGTTAGCAATGTGATACACTGTTCTGATGAGGTTAAACAAGGCCAAAACCGGTCAGTAGTTTCCACCTTTTCAGCCAATGCACTGCATGGTGACTCTCCCATTTGAACTGCAAGCCTGCAGTCATGGTGAAATATGTTGCTAGTTTAGCCTGCAGTCATGGTGCCATATGTTGCTAGTTTAGCCTACAGTCATGGTGAAATATGTTGCTAGTTTAGCCTGCAGTCATGGTGCCATATGTTGCTAGTTTAGCCTACAGTCATGGTGAAATAAGTTGCTAGTTTACAATGAGAGAAATATGCCACTGTATTCACGATTCATTGCATTCAGATTTCACGCCTTCAAATCACAAATATATGACTCCAACAATCCCTCATGGGGGTTGTTGAGGAAAGACAATGTGCTCGAGCAGTAGACAGTTCATGCTGTCCTGGGTTCGTTTCGGACCGCATCACTCACCATCAGTTGTGTGTCATTGACGAGTGTGTGTGTGTATGTGTATGTGTATGTGTATGTGTATGTGTATGTGTGTGTGTGTGTGTGTGTGTGTGTGTGTGTGTGTGTGTGTGTGTGTGTGTGTGTGTGTGTGTGTGTGTGTGTGTGTGTGTGTGTGTGTGTGTGTGTGTGTGTGTGTGTGTGTGTGTGTGTGTATATGTACACATTAGCTCCATTATATTAAGATAATGAACTGGCTATCCCATCTCCATGCACTCTCTTATGAACATTCGATTTGATTTACCCTTTGGAGAACAAGGCTATGGGTGCCAGTGGACCAATGAATGGAATCAACATGGTGTTGATCGAGGTATGCTCACTTCCATGAGAAGCAAGAAGAAGCTGATGTTTCTGAAAACCTATAGAAAACCAAGACACCAAGGTGAACAACGAATAGCCAAGATCTTGTGAAAAAAAGCCGAGTGGTCACACTGGTTGAACGTCAGGCCTGGCTAGCCGGTTCTTGGAAGACTTTGGTCAAGCTTCCCCCAGCCCACTCCCAAGAATGTGGGAATGATTGTGGCCATTAGAGAAGAAGAAAAAGAAGAAGAGGAAGAAGAAGAAGAAGCACTGTATTCCATGTTAGACCCTGGCGGTTTCAGCCTGTGTTAAATAATACAGTTCTTGGGTTGGCATATTGGCCTCGAGGTGTGCACTCTCGTCTCTGAGCTATCTAACCTGGGTTCGAATGTTGGCCCATCTATGAAATATCACCTTGATGTCCGTTGGCAGGGTGAGGCACAGCGGGTTTGCCATCCCTCGGATGGATGTTAAACTGGGAAAAACATCTAACAGCATTAGTTGGGGGACCTAAAATATCCCTCTGTGTCCTTCGTGAAGAGTAGGCGAAGTATCACCGGCACCATGAACAAATTACAAATTCCTGTGCTAAACGAAAGGGAGCTCTGCATTAATTGCACAGCCATCCATACTCCTGCACTGATACAACCAGCAGCCACAGGCTGCACACAAAATTAATGAATCGAGTTACTGTTTGATTGTAAATAAGTTCTAACAAATGAAGTTTGATGCCATTGAGATAAAACTACCTAGAAAGCGATTTTAACAACACACAATCTGTTTGGCCAGGCCAACTGGCATGGGTGGCAGTTTGCCTTCTCACAAGTCCATTGGGGTGCCATATGCACAGCATCTGATAAAATTCCATCTGGACTTACTTCCACAAAGCCATAAACATATCTATCTCTATCTCTATCTCTATCTCTATCTCTATCTCTATCTCTCTCCCCGCAACATGCTAATCTCATTCCCTCTGCGGCTAGCCTATCGATCCTCTCAGCCATGGTGCACCAAATTCTGTCAAGCTAGTTGTCAAGGAACTTTCTTTCTCAATGACAAAGGCTAAACCTGACTGAAGGTAATATCATGTCACTCCGCACAACTTGTACGTCCATCCTGAGGCAAGCCATCCTGCATGTGGCTCATGTCCTCTCCACATCTACTCCCTCACCTCATCCAGCCTCATACTGCAGATTCTGCTCAAGAAAATTTGGTGTTTGCCTCCAAATCTGTCACCCCCTAACTCCCTTGTACACACTGCCTATATAACTCTGTGTCTTTCTCACCTGAGAAGATATAAACTACAATCATTGTGTGAAGAAAATCCAGTTGAACAGGATCTTAAACTTGAACCTGATTTGGGTGACTCGAGTATTACCCAAACTTTTCCTGATCTTAACTACTTCACTGACAAAGTAATGTGAAAAGTCATTCGCTAGATCAGATGGATCACAACATTAAGGGATAACCTCACTTCCAACATTAAGTAATTTAGTCCAGTGCATATCTTTGATTTTACAATGAGAAAGTTTTTCATCACAATAATCCTTGGCGGCTGAAACTGTCTCGCAAACATTCCGTTGGGATTGGATGAGCTTCCTGCAATCGGCATCTGTTTTTGTTCGCTCAGTGTCGTCAAACTCGGCGAGCTTCATTGCCTCCACCACCAAAGCTGGATGGAGGTTATGTTTTCACCCCAGTTTGTCTGTCTGTCTGTCTGTCTGTCTGTCTGTCTGTGAGCAGAATATCTCAAAAAGTTTTGGGCGGATTTAGATGAAACTTGGTGGACAGGTTGGGTGTGTTACAAGGACAAATTGGTTAGATTTTGGTGACGATATGGATGCAGATCTGGATCCAAATCCGAGAA
Organism: Eptatretus burgeri; assembly: GCF_056783735.1. NCBI lineage: Eukaryota > Metazoa > Chordata > Myxini > Myxiniformes > Myxinidae > Eptatretus > Eptatretus burgeri. The sequence continues at coordinate 11,676,690 of NC_140962.1, read as the reverse complement.
TTTTTAAAGTGATATTTCAAAACGTTGTGGACGCATTATAACAAAACATTGTGGAAGAGTTGGAGAGGTGACAAGAACAAGCTGATTCGATTTTGGTTAAGGTCCAGATACAAACCGTAGATCCGACCTGTCTCCATAGTGCACTGTGCGTTGAATTTCGCAAGAACTGTACTTGCAAAAGATGTTTCTCCTGCAAAGGTACAAATTAATCGATGATGACAAGTTCTCCATTGATCTAGCGACTAAAATGGGATTCATTCTGGAAAGCTGTGGCTATGATGCAAATGTTCTTGTCCAGTATTACAATGAAGCCTGCCATGAAGTCTTGGATGTGCATTTTCCTGCGACAACGAGGAAGCGCTCTGTCTCAAATCTAGCTGCTAGGATGACAAGCAAATAATACCACATTTATAAGCAAATATAAGTAAATAAGCAAATATCTCTGTCTCCTCCTTGCTTCCCTTTCCTAATAAAATGCAGCACTCTCCTCCCACACCTCTGTCTCCCTCTCTCTCTCTCTCTCGCCTCCTCCTCACATCCCTCCCTCCCTCAATGTATTGCAATGTTTGGTGAGGTGTCACTCTCCCCACACCCTCCCTTCCTCACTATTCCCCCCTTACTAGCAACCCCTCCCTCCTCCCTCCGTTCTCTCCCCTCCCTTCCCTTTCCTCCGTCCTTTCCACTCCCCTCCCCTCGCTTCCCTCCATTCCTCGCTCTTCCCCCCTTACTAGTTTCCCCTCCCTCCTCTCCCGTCTCTCCATTCCCTCACCTCCCTCCCCCAAAAATAAAAAGGCTTAGGCCATTAAACCGTGTCACAGGCCAGTCAAAGTAGCGGCATGTGATCGCGTAAACCTATCCAGACACTTTGAAACTGGTGCTCACAAGAGCAAAGAGCAATGTATCAAAGTACAAACAACATGTCCCAAAAGACAAGCACTTCTGGCACCAAGAGAAGAACATCAACAAAAAAAAAAAAGTAACTGAATGTGAAGATTTGTTTTCCAAGTCCATGGTGGAACACAACTTGCCTACAACTGTTATCACTTCTCGATTTCATGAAAAAAAAACACATCACATTCAAAAAACACATTCAAAAGCATCTGCAAAAGTTTGCTTGCAAAAGGACAAAAGTGACTGAGATTGTAAGAAATGCCTGCTGTTGAGGTGACCAAGCCAGTTGTTGAGAAATGTACAAGTCGATAGCATTTTTCTTGATCATCGATGAGAACAACGACAAGAACACCTCCAAAAGACTTGTGATTCTTGTGCGTGTGTTTGATGAGAAGATTGGCACCAAAGCTAGAACCCTGGATCTGCCAGGCCGGGGTGGTGGAATAGCCTTAGACATCTTCACACTGCTGTTGAGTCTACCATTGAGTAAGCATTCTTTTCCTCAGTTTTGTCGAGTTCATTTATTGATATTACGAGCAAATACCACCCGTCGATTCGCTGATGGGACGACTAAAGTGGGGGGGGGGGGAGAGGGGTGAAAGGGAGAGAGGGGGGGAAAGAGAGAGAAGGGAGCAGGAGCAAGGAGGGAGGGAGAGTGAGGAGTGGTGGGGGAAGGGAAGGCAGAGTGGGGTGAGAGGAAAGGAAGGCCGACGTGTGGTGTAGTGTTAAATACAATTCATACTGTTTCATTAAAATGATTCTGCTTAGAAAAACAGTGAAGATCGAAACAAAATGATGTCTGAAATCCATTTTTTGCCGGTCATACTATAAACACAGGCCAGAGACAAACACGGCCCGGACATGTCCAGAGACAAAACCCACCGCTTCGCATCCAGAGCCAAGCCGTCTGGAGACAAACACTGCCTAGACACATCCAGAGACAAACAGACATGGCACGGACAGTTCCGGACACAAACACTGTCCGAGGATACACAACACCTGGACACAAACTCAGTCCGGAGAGAAACAATGCCTTGACATATCCAGAGACAAACACCACCCGGAGATAAACACCATCCAGATACATCCGGAGACAAACACCGTTTGGACTTAAACACCGCCTAGACATGTCTAGATACAGAGAGAGAAAGAGAAAAAGAGAAAGAGAAAAAGAGAAAGAGAAAGAGAAAGAGAAAGGTGGAGGGAGGGGAATTAGCAGAGCAAATGTTATGCTTTATGAAGAACTAACACACACACACACACACACACACACACACACACACACACACACACACACACACACACACACACACACACACACACACACCTGTGCTTGGCCGATATTTAGGCAATCGGTAGATTGGAGTCAGTGTGATTACCGACTACAGTACATATTGTACAGACAACAGTTATACAGCCCAAAAACCTTGAGTTGCTTTCACACTCGCGGAGAGTCCACACAGATCCAAATCTACCCATATGTACCACCTGCCTATGTGCTGTATACGTACCTCTACCTTGAATAGCAATTGCCGACTGTACATCCCGATCGGGACATGAACTGCACTGTTATCAACTGCAGGGCACTCAACAAGTGGCTTAAGCACTAAAGCAAGCAATCCAATGGAACGCATGGCTTGGCAAGCGATTACCAATTGCTGTCGATAAACTCATGCACCTGGAAACACCCAAGCAATGTCCAAATTGGACAAATGAATACTTTCTAGCAGTCGTAACTGCTGCTAAGTTCAAATCTGGAGCTTCAATTTGGTAATTCGGCTTAATTTAAGAGATTCTCGAGGTTATAGCATGTGTGGAAATGAAATGAAGTCACAAACGCTGGCATTTCTGGGCGTTTATAAGCATTGCAATATACCCAGCGATTCGTAGGTGTCGATAATATGAGTGAGGAGAGTGAAAAAAAAAAACTTTATCGTGGCGGCTTCAGACCCCAGCGATGTAACCCAGGATATGCCTTAAGACCCCATATAAAGCGAAGTGGCTAAAGATGTGTCTGATAAATGATATAATTAAATAAGGTCATTAATTATGTTCAAAATGGGTGTTTTAATTACCCCAAACACCCAATTTTCACTCATGCACTTCCTTGGAGTTCCTTTAGTATGCACGCAAAATTTCAGGCTGCTCGGTTTCATGATTTTTTTAGTTATGGAGGAGATACAATTATTAGTTTAGATTATCTCCTGTTTATGGCTTTGTTTTCATAAATGACGTGTATAATATCTTGTTTCTTTCCCTACCCTCCGGCTATCCTGGGTACAGCCAACAGGTATGCAAAATTTTTTGATCAGGTGAAAATTGTAAGTCGTTCACCCCCTCTTCCCCACTCCTCAAAGGAGGGGGGGTTCCTTGCGGATATTTCTTGACCTTGAGTAATACCAACATGATGCAAATTTTGTTGGAGATCAGGGCAGTCTTTTGTTTTTTTTTTCTTTGATATTCAGATGTTCATATATATATATATATATATATATATATATATATATATATATATATATATATATATATATATATATATATATATATATGGAGAATTGTCTTATTTAATATAGTGGGATGCAGTTGTTTGATAATGCAGAGCCTGTGTGGTTGTGTTGTTTTTTTCCTACATCTGTTACTGATTCATTGAGACCGTCAACTATTCAATCATGGGATCATAAAAACGGGTAAGTTTTACTTTGTGTCGTATTTTTATGCACATAATCACTCCATTTTGAAATTTTTTGCTAACTTGGTGATGGCGATGTAACGACTACAGCGGTGTATTCAAGTTTCACTTTTAGTTTTAACAGTAAATAAAGTGTGTTGACCATTTGTATGGTTTTATGTCAAATATTAATGTATGAAGGACCATATAATATGGTACGGCCCTAAATGTGTTCGACATGTATGGGTAATTGTTACAGGTATGACATTATAATGGCATCATCACACCTTATCAGAGGAAAAAGGTGATATCACGATTGAAATGTTTGGTCACAAAAACATACAGTAACTTACATCCCAGTTATGGCATTTAAAGCTTGAAATTCTACAAATAATTTTTTTTTAATCAGACAATTAGGAGATTATAACGTCATAATGACATCATGCAAGACCCTTCCAGTTATTCTTTTTTTTAAAACATGACTTTAAAAAACAAAAAATCTGAGTCCATGTGGTCCTTTTGTCCACCATGTAACGATTCCATCATCAAGTCTCCTCATTGAAAGGATCGATGGAGGTTCTCATACTTTCCCGCACATTTTATTTTGCTCACAAGGAGCGCTACCGAGAAAGAGCATGCAAAATAAATAAAATGCTCAGAAACACACAGCCACGTACCACATTCCCCACCCGGACACAAGCACACAAAGAACAACACACTCACGCACAGTTCCTCAGTGTCCGCAGGAAACTCGGTCCGCTCGGACCACGTACAGCCCGTGCAAGTCACTGTCAAGCCCTTGCAGCTGCACATATCGGGGCACGCTCCCCACGTTCCACGAAATGCCACGACAGCGCACACGAACATCGCGAGTCTCACATGACCCATGCCTTGTGTATCGCCTGCGATTGCACCATTGGGTATTCTTTTCAAAAAAAAAAAAAAATTAAGGAAATCGACACTTTTTTTGTTTGAGGGTCGTTTCAAGCAGGTAATTAAGTATCTATAATGTTCGAGGCTGTTTTCTACAGAACAGTGAGTATGGAAGAAACTGGAGCCCACGAATCAGTGCGAAACTTTGGTGCGGCGGGGATGAAGGTATACCCAAAGTACATCCCCCGCCCAATATCCCTCCCATTTCACCTTCTCGTCTTCACCATGAACTTTTCTCGCCTTCCCCATTCCTTCCCTTGACATCGCTTCTCCCCTCATGCCACCCTTCATCGTCTCCCTCTCATCTCTGTCCTTCCCAAGGGCGACTGGAGTTCAACGCCTTGACGTTTCCCTTTCTTTAATGTTTACCCTTTGTACGTCCAGATAAAGAGGCGCCGTTAGTCCTTGCATCCTCCCCCCTCTTCCCCTTCTCCCAGCCCCAATGGTTATGAGGCATATATATTTTAGACTCAATATGCGAAGCAGATGGTGAACATAATGCAACAAATCATTAAACAGAATACAAGTGCTCTAATTTTCCTGTGTGTTCACCAACATTTGCCTCATTTAATTGAGCGAATTCCATTAGGAGGACCTGCTGAACGACCGAACACAAATTCAGTACACAGCATTGGCAAAGACAAAGCACAAACAACTTTTTACCCCCACTTGTTCTTAGCTTATTCCTTCGTCTTATCGCAAATAGATTGATCACACAATATCAACTTTAAATAGTTGTCGTTTGTTTTGGAGAGGAATGGAAAGGGCTAGGGTTGAGGTTATTTAAGTATATGGTAACAAAGAGAATAGCAAAAGAGAGAAGCGAAGAAACAAAATATTAGTGAAAGAATGCAAAATAAACTTTATGGAATCTAGCTGGGATACCCATAGTGCGAGAGGAAAGAATTGATGCCACTTTTTGTTGTAAAACTGCACCACGCCACAATATTCCTAACTAGTGAAAACCTGTGGCTTTACCATGGCATGTTTAATTGAGAATTCTGTTCACATGTAAGATTTTTATTGCCACTGTTGAGATCTCTATTCATTGCGCTTGAGGCCCGTCACAAAGAGCTAGACGTCTCGATAAGGAGCTCTGTTTAAAGCATAGTAGGTCATAAGCAGGATTCATCACTTATCATAAGATGCAAGAATTCAGGCTTCTGATGCAGCCCACGGGTAGCAGGTGGTATGTTGAGGAATAATGCCTGTGAATCTGTGATGCTTCCTGAGATCGGGCAGCAGCACCTGCGTCTCCGCTTGCCTTGAAGTCACTTTTCACGCTGCTCAAATGTGTCTTTCTGCCCAGAAGCAGCCATACATTGTGCAGTTGATGCTGATCTGGATAGGCTTCTTTTTCTTTTTACCATTACAATTGAAACCTTTGGTTATACAAACATATAGACACTTATAACCCAGTTATGGCACCTAAAGGTAGGAGTGAGTCGGGTGAGGGAGAGGAGTTGAGTGTTGAGGGTGAATATTAAAACAAGGGAGGGGGGGAGGAGAGCGGAAAAAGAGGTGTGTGTGTGTGTGTGTGTGTGTGTGTGTGTGTGTGTGTGTGTGTGTGTGTGTGTGTGTGTGTGTGTGTGTGTGTGTGTGTGTGTGTGTGTGTGTGTGTGTGTGTGTGTGTCCACATGATGAGGACAACAGGTTAAAGTGGTAGGTTCCAGCAGGTCAGCCAGGGCAGTGCTGCTGATTTATGACCTATATGTCCCAAATTATCCAAGATGGTACTAGCTCTGTCAGGTGGGCAGCGATTCAGAAGTGGGGTCCAGCTAGGTAGTTTGAATGTGGGACCAATGGGGTGGAGAGGGGTCAAAGTGGTGCAGATTATGCAGAGACGAAGTATGGAAGTGTTATGTGTGCAGAAGACCAGTTAGAAAGGGAACAGGAAAAGGAGGTTGGTAGGAGGATACAAGCTGTTGCACGCGGGTGGGGATGGAAGGAGTCATGGCGTGGGAATAATAGTATCAGAAGAGATCAGCAAGCAGGTGGTCAGACTGGAAGGATGGGAGGGATGGATAGTTATGGCATGGGTGGTGATACAGAGGCAAATGATGTGTGTTATGTTGATATGTGGGCCACAAACAGGAAAGACTGGGGCAGAGAAGCAGGAATTCAGGGATGCACTGGAGAGGATTGTGGAAATGGTTGAGCTGGAGGTGATGCGGTGCATTGCAGGAGACTTCAATGCGCACGAGTGGTGAAGCCGGGTGAAGAGGATTGTATTGGTAAATTTGGGTGGGGAATGAGGAAAACAGAGGGTCAGGAGCTGGTGGAGCTGGTGGCAAGGAATAGGATAGCCATACCTAGTTCATTCTTTCAAAAGCTGGAAAACCACAGGATTATCTATAGGAGTGGACAACATAGAACAGAACTGGATTTGGTGGTGGTAAGGAAGCAACATTTGTGGAGGGTTAAGGAGTGCCAGGTAGTGGCGGGAGAGTATGTTAGCACCCAGCACAAGCTTGTGGTGATTGTGGTATGGATGAAGAAAAATAGGGAGGCGAAGAGCATGGGAGGGAAAATTATTAGGAGGGGAAAGTGTGGGGGAAATGTCCTCATAGAGTACAAGGAGAGGTTGAGGGCTAGGTTTTATCAACTTTGTGAAGAAGCGGAGGGTTTGGAGGAGTGGAAGAAGTAGGGAGAGGCGTTTACGGGAATTGCAGAAGTTTTGTGTGGAAGGACGTACTTCCAGTCTTGCTCTATGGATGTGAGACTCGGACTCTGACCAAGGATCTGAGACGGAGACTTAATTCCTTCGGTACCAGTTCTCTTCGGAGAATCCTTGGCTATCGCTGGTCGGATTTTGTGTCCAACGAGCGGTTGCTGAGAGAGACTCGGATGAGATTTGTTACCTGTATAGTCCGTGAGCGTCAGTTGCGGCTGTATGGACATGTGGCTCGTTTTCCTGATGCTGATCCTGCTCACCAGATTCTCTCAGCGAGGGAGTCTCATGAGTGGAGGAGGCCAGTGGGCCGACCACGTGCCTCGTGGTTGCAGCAGGTTGACCATCATCTCAAGGAGATGGGGATGGGCCTGGCATCTGCCTGGGGGATGGCCAGACAGAGGCCCCTGGAGTATCGGCGGAAAGTGGACGCAGCGACGCGCTGTTCTGGCACATGCTCCCATACCTGACCTGACCTGACGATCGGAAAGGGGTGCATCGTCAAGGGATAAATACCAGGTATGGTGGACGGAGGAGGGAGCAAAGGCAGTTGGTGAATTAAAAGAAGGAGGTTTGCTAGAGGATAGAGACAATCAAGGAATCAAGGATAGGGGGAGACAGCCAGATGTGCGATTGCTACACCTGTATGGGCAGAAGAAGAAAGCAGAAAGGAGAACTGTGAATAAGGCGAGGAATGACATGAAAGAGGAGGTAACAAGTTGGAAGAGGATGGTGAGAGCAAGATGATATATAAATTGGCTTGTGACAGGGATGAGGATGGAAAGGACATGAGGGGGGGGTGATGAAGGATGGTGGTGGGAGGCTAGTGACAGAGAGGGGAGCAGTATTGAAGGTGTGGGAAGAATATTTCAAAGAGTTGTGGAATCGGGAAGGAAGCAACGGCGAGCTGGAACTCCCATGTTATGTAGAGGGGAAAGCGGAGTTAATGGAAATCACAGAGGAGGCAGTGTGGATGGCATTCAAAACGATGAATAAGGGAAGAGCGCCAGGCATTGATGAGGTGGGTACAGAGATGATAATTGCAGTAGAAGAAGTCGGAGTTAGTTGGAAGAAGAGGCTGTTGAATATATGTATGAGCTCCGGATTCAAAGGGTTCAATTCCGGAGGATTGGAAGACAGGGTTAATTGTGCTGATATGGAAGGGGAAGGGCGATATTCAAGATCCAGGGAAGTACACGAGCATTATGCTCCTAAGTCATGGAATGAAGGTGCTGGAGAAGATTCTGGATGGGAGGATAAGGAAGTATGCAGATGGTAATCGGAGAACAGTAGCAGGGGTTTAGAAAGGGTGTGGGGATGACAGATGGAATGTTTGTGCTGAGACAGCTGGTGAGAAGAGGTTGGAGGTGCAAGGTGAGGTGACATTGGGATATGTGGACCTGGAGAAGGTCTACGACACTGTCCTGAGTGAGATGGTGATGACGACACTGAGATGGATGGGAGTGCCAGAAGCAGAAGTCAGGTTGGTGGAAGGGATGTAAAAGGGAACAAAGGGAAGAGTTTTGGTTGGTCCTGAGATGTGGAGTTCAGTATGAACATCGGTTTGAGGCAGGGAAGCGCTCTCAGTCAACTCATGTTTATCGTGGTGATGGAACTGGAAAGCAGGAAGGTGAGCTTGAGGGTTAGTATGGAGGGCATGTTGTGTGCGGATGATCTGGCTGTTGTGGTGGAGAGTGGGTGGGAGATGCAGAAGGTACTGGGGATATGGAAGGAGGCATTTGAGAAACATGGGCTGAAGATGAGTATGGAAAAGACTGAGGTGATGTGGGTCGGGCAGCAGAGAAAAGAAATGAATGTCAGGTTGGAGGCGAAGGAGATCAGACAGGGAAATAGGTTTGAGAATCAGGGAGTAACAATGACCAAGGATGGTAAGTCTGAGGCAGTGGTGCGGAGGAGGATTCAGGTGGGTGAGAATGTGTGGAGGGTGGAGGGAGTAATGACAGACTGAGAGATTTCAAGAAAATTGAAAGGGAAGGTTCTGATGTCATGTGTAATGCCGGCCTGCCTTTACGGTCTGGAGACGGTGGCACTGACAGAGAGACAACAACAGAGGCTGCAGATTTGCGAGAAGAACTGGGTCAGGAGGATTGCATGAGTGAAGAGGGTGGATAGAAGGAAGATGGATGACCAAAGGGAGGAGATTGGTGTGTAGATGAGCTTGACAGGGAGATTGGTGAAATACCAGCTGAGATGGGCTGGACACTTGGTGCAGATGGTGGAAGAGATAATGGCAAAGAAAGCAGATAGATTGAGGGAGCAAGGTATGAGGAAAAGAGGTGGGCCATGGTTGAGATGGGAGGATTATGTGATGAGGGATATCTGTAGGGTGGGGGTGGTTAGAGAGTGGAGGGAGTTAGCTGAGGACAGAGGGAGGTGGAGGATATGATGGTCAAGGCAGAACAGAAGCTTGGTGCCATCGGACCCTTTTAAAGGGAAAAGGAGGAGAACACCAACAACAACATGGTTAAAAGTATGGTATGAAGATCTATGTGAATAGTGGGAACAGCCACACAGGAGGGGGAGGGTCAGAGGTGAGGGAGCATGAACATGGAGACCGTTATAATAAAATCTGCATACGTAATTAACAGCTTTCCAGACAAGTTTGACATCACCCTCCCCCAAAAAGCGAGACTTAAAAATAAACAGTTGCCATCACCAAATATGTTGTTGACTAAAAATCTCCGATTGTTCGCTCCAACAAAAAATCTTTGATTGTTCGCACAACCAGTGATCGCATGGGGTCGCAAAAGTTGAGGCTGTGGAGCTTCCACAGAACAGACATGGAGGTTTTGAGGTGGGGGAGAAATTAGTCAAGGAAAAATGGTCACTCCCCCCCCAAAAAACCTCAGGTGGTGTAAAAGCATGAACCTCTCTCGAGGGCTGAAGGCCAAAAGGCTGAGGCCAATACATGCTAACTAGGGCCTTCTCAAGGGCCGTGAAACCCACCATATACCGTAAAACCCTGACATTCGCGGATTCGCAATTCGTGTAACGCAGCTACTCCCAGATTTTAAAATAAGTACTGTTCCTACTTTTGAGGCCGTGCTCCAGCTACTTTCGAATTTTTCGGACATAGATCATCACCACACACCCATGGATCCGCCCCCCCCCCCCCAACAATGGCAACTACCACCCACTAGTACTGGGCTGATATCAGTATCAGGAATGGGCACAGGCCAATATCAGAAATTTTTCGGTAATCATAATCGGCCGAATGGAGTCAGTGCGAGTACTGAATACCAATTACAATACTGACTCGGTCTACAACCGAAAAACCTTTTGAGTAGCTTTCACCCTTATGTCGGGTGAATTTCAACAAACAAATTGAAAGAAAACATTAAATTATAGACGTTTCAAGGAGATGTGCATGAACATTATTCTTTATAAATATCTGGCAATCGTTGTGTGACGGGTAGAAAAATATTGGCTTGGTAATTTAAAAAAAAACATGTGAATATGGTAAAAGGCTCAGAAATTAGGTGTTATCAAATTTTATTTTGCTTTGAAACTTACAAAGAGAAGCAACATAATCTTTCGAAAGCACACCCGATTCATGTAAAATAACCAATTGCTTTCGAAACAGCCGCTGGTGCAAAGGAAAACGCGATCACTCATACGCTGCTGAGGTTAAAAGTTAAAACCTACTGTACCTCCTTCCTGGCTGTACCAAGGCAATATGTTTCCCGAGCACCCAATTGAACATCGGTTTGAGGCCGATGAACATCTGTAAAAAAAAAAACAGACTGTCTCTCTTCCTCCCTCTCGCTCTCTCTCTTTCTCTTGCTCCCACTACCCTCCTCGGACCCCCTCCCTCTCGCAGTGTTTAGTGACATGTGGTGAGGCATCGCTCTCCCCACCCCCTTCCTTTCTCTCCCCCTTGTTCCGAGCTCCCCTCCTTGCTCGCTCCTCCTCCTCTCTTCACCCTCCCCCTCCTCATGCTCCCCTCCCTCCTCTCTCTCTCTCTCTCTCCCCTGTCTCTCCCTCCCCCCTACCCCCTTCAATGCACCCACATGATTGGTCTCCTGCTGAGCTTGTAAAATCACTGGGTTAGTCGTCCCCACTCGTGCGCTGACACCACTATTTATAACACTTAGTCAACGTCCTGATCAATTTACTTACAGTATGAACGATTATCCGGAACAGACCCCTTTGTAACCTGAGGACTGAACTTCCTGGACTGTATTTTGTATAAAACTTGCTTTTCACATGGCCAGACAAGTATGAAACGCTTCATTATATATCCGTCAATAGCTCATCTTCAACATAGCTCACGGTGAGAGAGTTGGAAGGGCTTCAACATAGCTCACTGCAACCCCCCATGACCTAACCCACTTATCCCATTGAAACAATGCCCCGACATTGGCATATTCGAGATTCGTGGCAGTTTTCAAGAACATATCCCCCACCTATGGTGGGGTTTTACTGTATGGGCTCATGCTTGCTTTACAATGAAGGGAAAACATAGGGAAGGCATGGTGATTGTGAACACTGTACAACTTACCGTCGAAGATGGCTACAGCATACCGCGGCACGAAAATGGCATGAAAATTCTTTAATTAGGCTATAATTGTGGGTGGAGTCAGGCCAGCTGTCCAGCCAATGGGTGGATGCCACAATTCGGCTTATTAGATGTGCTGGCCTTCATCCGTGTTATGTGTCATGTGATAGCTGTTAGCCAATCAGATTGTATATAAATGAAAAAGATGCAAAAGTGACCTTTAAAGGATGAAGTGGTGGATGAAAATACCATGTGAACAATCCTCTGGTCGGACTTTGCCTGTGTGCCAAGTATGGTGGTTGGTGGCCCAGTGGTCTTTGCAAAAACGCGACCATCAAGACACAGACAGAAGACAAATATAGTGTTACGGCTGTGGAAATTCGCAAACCACCATTCAGGGCCCGTAGGTGAGATAACTCTAAGTACATGTGTAGTTAGCCCCAAACCCGTTGTTTAGAGGGAATTTATGTGACTCATTGGGGCTGCGACGCTTTGAGATAGCCGTTTTTCTGTTCTATCTTTATTTTGAACCAACCACGTCTCAACCGCCATCACACAACAACCACCTTAACCACCACGCCAGCCATCATCACCAACTACAACAACGCTCCAACCCTCAGACAACAACAACGCCAACAGCCACGACCTTCACCTTCACAACTCAATCCCGCAAACATCGCATCACCGTCATTCCCAAACGGCACCATAACCATCAAACCACCACCGATAAACCCTCCACCACCCTCACCTCTCTCCTTCTACGGCCATTCCCGCACCACCTGTGAACACTGAGCGCCGGGCTGTCTTGGGCTCGTTCAGGATACGCAGCGAGCCGCGAGTGCAAATAGCGGCCTTTCCAAGGAAGAATTCGGATCAAGAACGCTACACGCCCACTTCTGATCCGTCCAATTAGCAAGTGCGGAGCGGTTTGGCCCCCCCTCCATGCACGTCTGAGTGAAATCGAAATATGCAAATTCTAGGATCAGGGGAGGTTCACGCCCACTCTTCCTCCGTCCAATTGGCGAGCGTGGCTCCGCCCCTGAGGTGATCCTGATCCGGAAATTTGCATATTGTTTTCTCCTGCCGACCTATAAAACGGCGAGCGCAAGGCGAATCGGGGCAGTCAAGTCGGGTCTGGAGAGCCGAGTGGAGCCCAAAGTCTGGGGAGCGTCAGTTTTTGGTTGGAGGGCAGAGTGTGGCAGCGGCAGAGAGTAGAGTCGGGTGGCGAAGGCATCGAGTGGGTTCTGCAGTCGGCTGAGGAGAGTTGTGGGAAGAGGCCAAGGAGCTCGGGTCCGAGGCGAGAAGGACGGCAGTCGGCGACGAGGTCGCGGTGGGAGATCGCTTGTCGCGGGACCCAAGCAAGCCAGCTATTCTCCTCCCCCAGAGCATCAACAATTCCCCCTTTCCTCCACGCTGAGATAGTGCAACAAAGGGGGCCCCGTTCCCACCCCACTCCAAGCGTCGTGCCAACGAAACCCGCGAAGGAGCACGGAGTCGGGGCACAACCACGCGGCCACATCTGCGGCTCGTCCACCAACGCGTCACGAGGACGCGGGTAGGACCCCCCCCGGTCTCGCGGGCCTGGCCGCTCCTTCAAGTTACGTGCGCATATTGGCCTACAGGCCCGTCTGCCCCCTTGTCTATGAGGGTGGCTTCTTTCCTTTGCTTTTGAGTGAATGTGTGTTGGCGCCGCCTGTGAAGTAAAACTGTGTCAGTGTTGCCGTGTGTACACGTATTCAGTTGTAACTCTGCGTCATCGTTTCTTTTGTTTTACTGATATAGGTGCACGTGGGTACTTAGGGAGGTCGAGTTTGGCGAACAACCCTATCCTACGCGGGTGGCTGATTGGCACGATTGTGGTGAGGTCGAAAGGCCCACCCGTGACTGGCTCCGGGCGATATTTCCCGGAGGGTCACGACTGAATTGTCCGTCCGGTGGGCGAGGCGGCCGCCATTCGAGTTGAGCTGCCGATCGCACGCCAGCGGGTGCGAATTCGCAACAATATTTATTAGATATAATCTTCTTCTTCTTCTTCGTATGCAGCAGGAGGCCAAAACCATGATCTTTTCTACCCTTGTTACCCCCCCCACCATCCCAATCCCTCCTCCTTCCAAATTTCCAGTTCTTTCTCCTGAGGGTTCCCTTTTTGTCCAACCCACACATCCTCTTCCGCTCCCCATTCCTGATCTCCACTTTCATTGTTTGTCCAATTCACTCTTTCTTGACATTCGGCTGTGCTGTTGGTGTCCCCAACTCCCCCCCCCCCCCGCTGTTTGTTTTGTCGTGTTGCGTCCTGATCTGTTCAGTGTACTTCTTCGAGCTCTTCCACGAGCCTCGACTGTGCTTCCAAAAAAGGGCTGCGGGGTAGCATAATTGGCTAAGGGTGCAGCTGTGAATGATGAGCGAGGAAAGGACAAGATGATGAATACGGAAGATAAAGGCTCTATCGGGGTTTATAGGGTATAGCATTGGAAGGGTGGAAGAGCCCTCATCAGGGCATCTAAAGAGTCTTAAAAGGTCGAATGATCTAAAACGTCTTAAATCTTAAAGGGTCAAAAGGATACCATAGGTCTTGAATTGATGAAAAACGTTCCATTAGGTTTTGTCCAGTGAAAGAACCCTTAAAACTTTTCCGACCATAAAGGTGTCTCAAGGGTTTGCGAGTCCAACAGGTCTAATGGATTTAACGGGTCTTTGAGATCTAAGGGGCCAGTCAAACATTACGTAATGCATTTTTGTTCAAATCTGACACTCCTCCCCTCCACCCCCCACCCCCCGTAACATTCCACAACGCTTCAACAGACACCCACTAAAATATTACATAACACTCAATGAAGACATCCCTCTCCCCCTATTTCTACCTTAAACTTGGGATGCTATTAATCCCGTTGTTTTCTTCAGTTACTATGAACTATATTTGAAAAAGTAAAGGCAGTACAGTGTACTGTCAATAAGAACTAGCAGTAGCTGCAGTTGGAATCCCTACATTGATGTCATGGACTTATCTCTTGGAGTGATGTAATTGTTTCTAAATATGTTAAATTGCTTTCATTTGCAAATGAGATCGAGTGTCAAAAAAGTAATGATGGAATAGCTGTCAAAACTTCACAAACAATATTAATTTTGTACTTTTACAATTAACATTTCAATTATTTTATAAAATTTTATAAATATTGTACAGATCTTGGCAATGTAAAAAAAGAAGGTTTTAATAAAATGGTACAATTTAAAGGATATGAATATCAATAATAAGAAACTCGCAAAAACCACCCGTCGCTTCGCTGACGGGAATAGTAAAGGGGGGAGGGAGAAAAAGAGGGGGAAGAGGGAGAAAGGGTGGGGGAGAGAGAGCATGGAGAGTGAACAGGTGGAGGGTAAAGGAGAGAGGAGGGAGGGGGAGCGAGTAGGGGTGGGGGAAGCGAAGACAGTGTGAGGTGAGAGGAAAGGAAGGCAGACATGCAGTGCAGAATTAATTACGATTCATACTGTTTAAATCAGAATTATTATGCAATGAATAACAATGAAGGTGGAAACAAAATCATGTCTCAAATCAATTTTCGACCGGTCACCGCCCGGACACATCCAGAGACAAAACCCACTGGACGCATCCGGAGCCAAGCCGTCTGGACAAAAACACTGCTCAGACATCTTAAAACCCCCCGCCCAGACATGTCCAGAGACCAACACCGTCTGGACACATCCGGAGACAAACACTCTGTTGGAGTGCTTAAGCCACCTGGCGAGCGCTCTATAATATTCGAACTGTCACTGAATACTGTATGTCGATCAACTTGAACAAAGTTCAGGGACACTCGCATGCGTTGTTGGCCATGTGTTGTTCTGCGGTGAAATTGGCGGTGGCTGGCTCACTGAAAATGTAAAATTTTATTTTCCATGACGTTTCTGTAATGTCCGGGGAGCAGTGAGACACGGAGAGTCGTGAGGGTTGTCGTAACTCTGTTTATTGCGTTCCCGGATGCACACTACTACGAACCTCTTGCGGGCGCGAACAGCTATATGCATTGCAGACACGTGACTATTATTACAACTCCTCCACGCCCCCTCAAAGCTCTATCCCAATACACCACACTCCTCCCTCCTAAAAGTATGATTATAAAATGACAATTATAAAATGACAACATGACACTAACCAAAAATCATTGGCACTGCGACACAAAAAGCAACTGGTGAAAAAGAAAGGACACGAATCATCCAAAAGCCCCAGGTTTCTCGATCCGCCCCGGGCAGATAGCGCCCCCAGATGGCCCATGCTTAAACGCCTTCCGACGAGGTCGAGGTGACACCCCAGGCGAACCTCCCCCGGCACCATCAAATGCCCCCGGTCGACAAGCTGGCTCGTCTCCCTCAGACAGGACCGAATCAGGTAAGCACCCCGAGCCTACAAGTCCCGCGGGCGCCAGCGCGGCTGACCTTGGTGAGATCAGAGGTTTGCGCTCCATGGTGCCTGGCACGTCTGACCTTGGCGCTATCAGGGGTGGGGGTGACGCTGAACAGCGAACCAGCCCCGGCTCCCCGCCAACAACCCGAACCAGGCAATTAGCCGGCTCCATTAGCAGCTGTCCCACACCAAAATCGCGCACCAGCGCCGGGCGCAACACCGCCCCTGCCACCGACCCCTTAGGTCGCAGCAAATCCAGCCGAGACTTCAACGCACATCCATACAGACGATCAGCATTGGCTGGACGCATAGCAATGTCATACAGCAGCAGAAACATCGTTTGCGCAGATGCAAACTTCTCTTTACGTACAGCGCATTCCCACAGTATAATTTCAACACATGAAGCTGCAGTGAACTGCGGACTGTCATCGAAGACCGGGATCTGGAAGACCTCTTAATTCGCAACGATCGTCCGCAAGTTCTTCACATTAAAGAAAGCATTGATCCCAATCAAACACATTTTGCTCACACGCGGACTGTCGGCATTTGCTTTTATAACGCCATGCTTAATCACTCGTGCTGTGAGAATCAAACATACAACCATTAACAAATCATGAACCACGCTGCGAGCAAGCCTCTTGGTTGTCACGACGTTGAGGCGACTTGCGTGCAGGTCCTCATCTGAATGTCGAAGAGGACACCGTCGATGGTCGCGCATCGCGAACTTGTTGGATGCGACCGGTTGGCTTTGGACTTGGCACAATGCCAACACATCAACTCGGTTGGTTGATCCAGATGACGTTGGACCCTCCGCGCAAGCTCAAGGGACCGTCGCCAATGGCATGCTTCCCGTGGCCCTCCGCGCAAGGCAAGCGCGAGAGACCATCGCAGTCGGCATGCCCCCCGTTGCTCCAGAACTGTATATCGTCGTTGTCGGAACCAAGGAACAGACACCAACGTTGTATCGCCGTGGCCCCTGCCACTGGGACCTCGCCCTCGGGGCCTCGGGCTCAAACGGAGGTACGGGGCCCGAAGGAGATACAGGCACACCTGGAGGTACGAACTCCGAAAGAGGAACCTCCTCCCACCGACTCTCTAATTGGCTCGGTACGGGACATCAAAGGCCACTGGCTGGCGCCGTACCATTGGCGCAGTTGAATGCGGGCCAACCAGCTCCGACCCAAAAGGGCGGGGCCCTCCCCTCGCACCACGAACAGCGAGAGCTCAACCCGCTGACCTTGATGGGCGACCAAGACGTGTGCCCTGCCAACCGCTGGTAGCGCTTCACCGGTATACGTGTGCAACGCGAGGGTAGACCTGAAAAGATGTAGACCGGGGAGTGCACGAGTGTGCGCTCGCTTATGATCGACACCGCCGCTCCGGTACCAACTTGAAACATGATCGGCGTTCCAGTCACAGAACCTCGCACAGGCTGCAGGACTCGACCCGGGACGTAAAAGCGTATGTCATGCACAAAACCTCGCACAGGTTGCAGGCCCTGCCCCGGGTCGTCGGGGTGGTCTCGTACCGGGTGTAGGTCTCGCCCCGCGTCGCCGGGGTTGCCTCGCACATCGCCATCTATGACCATTATGGTGGCCAATGACACCTGGCACACACACGCTGTAGATGCCCCTGAGTGTTCACAATGCCGTCTGACTGGCCGCGTTGCAACGCCTGGCCACGGCCCGCACCGAAGACTGTGCGTACGGTCGTGGGCGCCTGGTTCTTCGCGCAGACCTCCGGATCACCTGACATGCTCTGGCCAGCGAAGGCTCGGACATCCCTCAGAGTCTGTGCGACAGCCGACGCCACTTCAACTGCTGAGTTGAATGTAATGTCTTCGCCCTTTGGCCGCGAAACCGCCGAACCCACATCCGCGTCGTGCAATCCAGCAATAAAACGATCTTCGAGCCTGGCCTGCTGTTCACTCGACGTGAATTTGCAGGCGACGGCGAGATGTCTCACCCACTCGGCCCAACTCACGATGCACTCCCCTAGGCTCCTCGCCAGGCGATCGAACTCAAACCGCGCAAGCTGCGCTGATTCTCCCGGCGCTCTGTGCGCCCAGCAATCCAATTGCTCCGGCAACGACTCAAAGGCAACGCCGAGGAAAACAGGCACTCTGCACGCGTCGATCCGAAACATCCTCGTCGCCAATGTAATGTCCGGGGAGCAGTGAGACACGGAGAGTCATGAGGGTTGTCGTAACTCTGTTTATTGCGTTCCCGGATGCACACTACTACGAACCTCGAGCAGGCGCGAACAGCTATATGCATTGCAGACACGTGACTATTATCACAACTCCTCCACGCCCCCCTCAACGCTCTATGCCAATACACCACTTTCCCCCTTTTGTACAATCTTCCATTGTACGACCTGTCACTTCAGCATAGATAAATACAAATAAAAATTAAACATTTCGTTTTTAAAAGTTTCTTAAATCATTTTGGTTGGCGTGCATTTAAGTTTCATTGGCGATACCGTGGTTCTCCACCCGAGGTAGGAAGGGAAAACAAATTATTTGATCACAATGAGTAAAAAATATTTTCAATAATGAAATGATGAATCGCCACACCACGGAGGGAAAGCCGAGAGGTACGCATGCTTGCTTTGTGTAGCTTGGATATTAATCCCAACCCAGATATAAACTGTCATCCCGGTATTTCGCAGGCCACGTGATTCATCAATGTGTGTGCAGTCTCTGGATGGATGATAAACTGGGCATCACATCTGCTGGAATCCTTCACCCCTCTGCCTTCCTCATCCCTCTCCCTCTTTCTGCCCTCCCCTCACTCAGCCCTCTGCCTCTCTCACCCTGATCCCACCCACCTCTCTCTCTCTCCCTCTTTCTCTTGCTCCCACCCTACTTCTCGGACCCCCTCCCTCCCACAGTGTATAGTGACGTGTTGAGGCATCACTCTCCCCACCTCCTTCCTCTCTCTCCACTTTGTTCCTAGCTCCCCTCCTTGCTCACCCCTCCTCCTTACTCTTCTCTCCATCCTCTCTCTTCCCTCTCTCTCCCCTTCTCTTTATTTTGCAGGAAGATGGCTCCAACCAAAATAAATAATTGTACAAGAAGTGAACTTGACCAAAAACGACTTGCAAAAGCAGCATCCAGAGCAGCCTTAACTCCTCAACAGAAAGAAGCAAGACGAGAAGCAAACACTGCAGCAATAACTGCTTCCAGAGCAACTGAAACTTCTCAACAGCAAGAAGAAAGAACAGAAGCAAACACAGCAACAATGACTGCCTTCTGCTCTCCCATACCTGCGTTCTCCTAGTCATTGTGTTGTACTTCAGTCAGTCGTCCGTACTATCTGGTTCAGGAGAACACGGTTCAAACCTTCAACACTTTTGTCACCACTGTGTGAAGCGGAGCCATGGCTATGAAATGCAAATCACACAGGAAATGGCGCTCTGTTTTGAGGCCTGGCGGTGATGGTCTTGTTTAATCGTCCACCAGTCAAAGATTCCCGGGGGGTTAAATATCACAGCAAGGTAAGCTTTTAGTCCGTGAGCTTATGTAACATTTTCTGGATTTGTCATTTTTGGGGGTAGATTCGTGTTACCCATGTCTAAACACATCTGAAAACTTAACTGGTTTAGAAAAAAAAGGGTGCCAGTTTTCCATTAACATTTAGGGCCTCCATTTTGAATTTCAAAATGGCCACCGCCAAAAATCTTCTTTTAAAAATAATATTGCAAATTAACCATAACTATTCATTCAAATGTCATACAATATTTATTTTATTTTATCTAAACTTATATAAAGGGGACAAAGATTCATTAGAAGCAAACTAAGAGCACTAGAAATACTCTAAATATTGGGAAAAATTCAAAATGGCCACCTGATTTTGGGGGTTTTCTATGTAAAATGCCATTACTTTTGAACCAATAGACATAAGAAGATGTTTTTGGTGTCTAATCATATGTTTTGGCACATGAGGATTCCAATAATAACAACATATTTATGATTGGAACACTCTTTGCCAATCCTCCAAAACATTTTTAACAGAAATAATATAGAGCATGTAATTCAATATAAATTTATTTGGGCGGTTATACAATTAGAAGATGGATAAGTTTTTTTTCAAAGGTATGAAAATGCGACATGTATGAATCGGGAGTGTCAATGTTACTGATTAAACATTTATAATTGTCATTACTTCAATCATCTTCTATATCTCTGCCAATCCTTGGTGGTGTTATGTTCGTACAGCTGTCGCCTTCCCCACCACATTTGCAAAGTTCGGTACAGACCACACTGTTTCCTCTGCATGAGCACCTTCTTGAACACTTTGATTTTTCACAGTTACACCTGACGAGCTGCAGCACTGAGACTGGAGCTGGTGCAACCTGAGAAAGAACAATCAGTAGCTTTTTGTCTTGGTTTCGCCACCCCAAGGTCAAAGAGTCAAGAAAAGTTGGGTTCAATACCATATCCTGGCACCAGATATTACACTGGACATGGGCACGGAGTATATGTTCAATCCATGCTCCCTGAGTCGGTGGCAGTTTGTCAACTCCTTGTTCATCTGTAGACTCCAACTGGAGAGAAAAGAGAGCAAAGAAACTCTTCACAACCACAAAGAACTTCTTCAGATGGCTCATCCCCTTCGCCAAGGTTAGCTAGTGCTCTCAGAATGGTGGGGCTTGCCTTCAGCAAAGTTGTAAAGCACCCCTTCTTTCCCTTCCCTTGGATATGTCCTGTCGTATCACAGCCTGCACCAGAAATCAGCTGTATTTGATTTTGGTGTCAGAGACATTTGCCTCTTTGTTTTGCATGCTTGCACTATGGAATGTGAAAGAGTGTGACATGTGTTGCTGATCTCTTTGGCACGTGTGTCTGTTGTTGCAGCTTGAGTTCCTTGTAATGTCCACCTCATCATAGCAACGAGTTCTGCAGGTACACACTATTCTTCACAATTGTCAATGAGCCATTAAAGGTCCATGGGTTAGATTCGCGGTCTTGCAAGAGAAATTGCCTGATAAGTTTTGAGCAATGAAAGATGGTCTTCATGTCTCATCTGATAGCTAAAACATCACGTTCCTCCACAACAGTATCTATTGCTGACCGAACAGTTTCCTTAGAATGAATGAGTGCAGGTTTTCTTCCTTTTGCTTCAGTAATTGTGAAGTTTGATATTTGTTGTTCTATTTTGGTGAGTGTAATCTGTGGTTTGGAATCAAATGATTGTGCATAATTTGGATGTATCCTGTTGCTACTTCACTCAAAGTAAGGATGCTTCCTTGATCTATAGATTCCTGCAATTCAGCACTGAACTCGTTCGCTGCAGAAATAAATTCCACTGTATTTTCTGCCTGATGTTCTCTGTTGCTGACTCTTTCTTTGGCGTGTATGTACTTTCGCCAGTTAATGGTATGGCAATTTTTGTGATATTTAATGTCCCTTGAAAGAAAGTCGCCATCAGTTATGATGTTTGCCAGGTTTACTTTCCATTGTTCATTCCCGCTAACATCAACTATGTTTTGGATTGACACTCCAATATCAACACTTCGACAAGTAATAAGGCGTTCTGTCTGACCACCACAAATCTTCTCGTTTTGACAGAAGAAACAGTGTTCCTTTTGGAATGGAGGGTAACGAGATATTGTTAGTGTGCTGGTAGATGCAGGAGTTACTTGCTTTGGGGTGTTAGATGTTTGTGATGCGGGAGGGAGACCACCGACTTTGCTGTATGGCAATACACTTGATTCTTGAGATAAAACTGCTTTGTCATATCTAGCTTTGTCTCTCTCAAAGTGTTGCTTGTGTGTTGCTTTACCATGACATGATTTGTGCCACACTGCATGTTGGTTGTTCAGTTCTTTTCCAGATATGCCACTCAGTTGTTGATGCAAACGAACATACTCAGCGTTTTGATATTGAGCCCTCTTGCTTATACAGTCCAACAATGATTGGTATGATTCCAGTTCTGGTAGTCACAGATGCTCCAGTTGATGAACACCTTTAATGTCAGTGAACTTGTCTCCTTGACACAACAAGCACATTTGAAAGTCAATGGAATGTTCAGTTGCACGCTTCTTACATGATGGTTCTCCACAGGACGCCATGGTTAATCTGGAATCATAACCATAAGTGAAATTAACAAGTTGCCATAAATTTCAATGCCTTAAGTATTTTATAGGATGGGATGTCCACTATGCATTTTTGGTCTTCTGAAATAAAGCAGTAAGTTATTTGGTTCACAGTGGATATGCATCATATTGCAAGCAGAAAATATTCGTCAGATACCAGTAATAAGTGTCACATTCATACCAATATTTCTTGACATTAACATCAAACCTGTTGATATCCATGCAAACAGAGTTCAGATGAACAGTTGTCTCAACTACAATGCATTTTAGTAGAGTTCCCACAATAGGGTCCTGTGACCGTTTTTCCGGGACCAAGGTTTGAAGGTTGATTTTACTCAATTTGAGGGTGCTGATTAAAATGAGCTGGGGTGAACCTCGTGAAAATGTGGGCTAACTCGGCCAGATGCGAAAATTTAAAATGGCCGCCATGCTACTTCCAGTATATCAAAAATTGCATATCTTTGGTTCTACATGTCCAATTTTTATGATTTTTGGATCAAAATATATGTTTTAAAGGTCAAGGATGTCATATATTACCATTCCAGATTGTTATCTTTAAGGCTTTAGTCACAAAATATGAAATATAACTTTTTGGGGGCCAAATCCAAGATTGTCGTCGAGTAACATCTGGAAAATAGTAAAAAAAAAAATCAATTTTCTTCTCATAATATTATTGGCAGTGAATCTTTTCATGCAAGTAAATGTTTGTTTATATGTGGGAGTGCACAACAAATTGAGACAAGAAGAGAAGGACACAATCATTGTCTTTATTTTCAGAACATGATGTGTACATAATATCAATTTCTCAACTTTTACACTGTTCAGGTAGGTTATACCATTCTTTTGTATGTCCCTCCTGTACTTTATCTAGAACAGTAATATGATGAAAGAATATCAACATTCCTTCATTTTGTCTGTAGAGCAACACTGTTTCAATGGAAAAATGAAATAAAACATGAATTATCTGAATTCCCGGCAATTATTCTTGTAATTTGCATTGACCAAAGTTTGATGTACTGTCCAAACTGTCTTTTATCTAAAGGCCTGGTCACACCTTGACGTTTTAGCCAACGTATGCCGATTTTTGAATTTTTTTTTCTAAAACGCTGGCACACATTGAATACGTTATGGGTAAGTTTTGATAACATTGAGAGCACGCTGAAAAACACTGCCATATGTCGTTGTACGCTGGCTTTAAACGTTGTACTTTTTGGTTGTCCTCAAATTTTTTCATGCTTGAAATTTCACGACGTATGCCGGCGTATGACTCACGTTCCGCTACGCTGGCCACAAGTTGTATGCACGGTCTGCGATCGTTGACAGACGTCAACACATGTTACTTGTAAGTTAATCATAAGTTGAGACACGCCGAGGTAATGTTTAGCGTACCCGAAACTTATTTCTAACCTATGATTAACGTGTTGTTGGCACGTTACGCGATCGTTGCCACACATCGACAGACGTTACTTTTAAGTACTCACAGGCTGAAAGACGTCGGTATAATGGATCGTACTTGCGTCGGCGTCCACGGCCACGGCCAGGACATTTATTTGCAGCATTCTTCAAACTTTTCTTTGGCATGACGAGGATGTTCACACTTCGATGTCTAGCTTGGCTATGATTCCAATTGTCCATCGGCAGCGTCTATTTAAAATAGTCGAGTTTGAGCGTTTTAACACGTTCAGAAGAAACGCTTCAAATTTCAAAACCCCAGCGTCAAAAAACAAAGGCGAGTGACAGCAATTTAAATCGTTCATTGTAAACAATGAAAATAGCTGAGTGGTACCGTTTAAAAGTCGTTGAGTGTAAAAAAAAAATCTAATTTTTGAGCGCAAGCATCTACTTTCAATAGTGGGGTTTGAGCGATTTAGCACGTTCAATAGAAACGATTAAAATTTCCGAGCGCCAGCGTCAAAAAACAAAGGCGAGTGACAGTAATTTAAATCGTTCATTGTAAACAATGAAAATAGCTGAGTGGTACCGTTTAAAAGTCGTTGAGTGTAAAAAAAAATCCAATTGTTGAGCGCAAGTGTTTACTTTCAATAGTGGAGATGCAGCCATTTAAATCGTTGAGTGGCAGCCTATGAATAGCAAACCCTACGTCACCGGCAAAGATAAACTGCCGCACGATATGGATAAGTTAGGCTATCATTGGGCATAGTTTGTGAACGCCGGCTTCACGATAATTATTCGTTGGTATATCGTATCTATAAGTAATCAAAGCGCTCTATGCACATTATTAGTTCATTGTGCATTTGTCCAACCCGTTATGAATAGACCTAAATCGTAAAAACAAGCTATAGCTCATTGTTGAAAAAGCCCCATAAAAAATTAGCCGCGAAGAACTTCGAACAATGGTGAAAAGATGTCTCCTACCCGTGGACACGTGGACGCAAGGACAATCCATCATAACCCACACCCTCCCCCTCACACTCACCTACTACTGCCAACATGAACAAACTACTACTAATACTAATACTAATACTGATACTGATACTGCTGACATGGACATCGACTCAAAAAGGACTCGAAAACACTGTTGGGTTCCCCTTTTATGAGCAGCATTTTTATATACCAATTCCCAAAACCGCTGGGAACACGTCTTTATATGGCAGTTGTAAAGGCCCGGTCACACCTTGACGTTTTAGCCAGCGATGGCAACGTGTTAAAATTTATGTAAAACGCTGGCTTACGTTGAACTTTTGATGTTTTTTTTTAAAGATTCGGACGTATTCATAGCGACTTCGTCTTATGTATAACGCATTGGTAACGGACACAGAACGTTTCGTTGTGTTATAGATAACTTATACCAACGAATGCTGAACCTGTTGTCGGCCTACACAACCGATGCCCAACGATAGTCTAACTTAGGCATAGCGCGTTGCACGCATCGCCGACGATGTCGTGGCGTAGCCTATTAAAAGGCTGACGCACAACGATTCAAATCATAACTGCCGTAGAAATGGAAGGGTCAAAATCGCGGTCACACCTTGGCGATCTTGCCAGCGTATGCCGACGTAACAAAAAGTGTGTCTAAAACGTTGGGGCACGTCGAATACGGTATGGGTAAGTTTGGTATGCGCGAGTAGAACGCTAAATACGCTATCATAAGTCGTAGTAAGTAGAGTACGTCAAGAAATTTTGAACATGTTCAAAATTTTACGACGTACTCGGCGTATGACACACGTTCCGCTTGCGATGGGGATAAGTTTTACACACGATATGTGGACGCTTACACACGTCCACAAAGGCTACTTATAAGCTACTCATAAGTCGAAACACGTCGCGGTAATGTCTTTTTTACGCGAAACTTATTTCTAACTTATGTTTGATGTGCTTTGAACCAATTCTTTACGTAGCCCCAACACACATCGACGTATGTAGACGTATTCCAATGACGTCTTCCGGTCGACAAAAAAAATAAATGAACGTGTTTCTAGGTTACAACTGCCATATAAAGACGTGTTCCCAGCGGTTTTGGGAATTGGTATATAAAAATGGTGTTCATAAAAGGGGAACCCAACAGTGTTTTCGAGTCCTTTTTGAGTCGATGTCCATGTCAGCAGTAACAGTATCAGTATCAGTATTACTATTAGTATTAGTATTAGTAGTAGTTTGTTCATGTTGGCAGTAGTAGGTGGGTGTGAGGGGGAGGGTGTGGGTTATGATGGATCGTCCTTGCATCCGCGTGTCCACGGGTAGGTTCATAGGCTGCCACTCAACGATTTAAATGGCTGCATCTCCACTATTGAAAGTAGATGCTTGCGCTCAACAATTGGATTTTTTTTTACACTCAACGACTTTTAAACGGTACCACTCAGCTAGTTTCATTGTTTACAATGAACGATTTAAATTGCTGTCACCCGCCTTTGTTTTTTTTTTTTTTTTTTTTTTTTTTGACGCTGGGGTTTGGAAATTTGAAACGTTTCTTCTGAACGTGTTAAAACGCTCAAACTAGACTATTTTAAATAGACGCTGCCGATGGACAATTGGAATCATAGCCAAGCTAGACATCGAAGTGTGAACATCCTCGTCATGCCAAAGAAAAGTTTCAAGAATGCTGCAAATAAGTGTCCTGGCCGTGGCCATGGACGCTGACGCAAGGACGATCCATTATACCGACGTCTTTCAGCCTATGAGTAACTTAAAAGCAACGTCTGTCGACGTGTGGCAACGATCGCGTAACGTGCCAACAACACGTTAATCATAGGTAGGAAATAAGTTTCGGGTACGCTAAACATTACCTCGGCGTGTCTCAACTTATGATTAACTTACAAGTAGCATGTGTTGACGTCTGTCAACGATCGCAGACCGTGCCTACAACTTGTGGCCAGCGTAACGGAACGTGTGAGTCATACGCCGGCATATGTCGTGAAATTTCAAGCATGAAAAAATTTGAGGACAACCGAAAAGTACAACGTTTAAAGCCAACATACAACGACGTATGCCAGCGTGCTCTCAATGTTATCAAAACTTACCCATAACGTATTCAACGTGTGCCAGCGTTTTAGAAAAAAAAATTCAAAAATCGGCATACGTTGGCTAAAACGTCAAGGTGTGACCGGGCCTTAAGCTAGAAACACGTTCATTTTTTTTTTTGTCGACCGGAAGACGTCATTGGAATACGTCTACATACGTCGATGTGTGTTGGGACTACGTAAAGAATTGGTTCAAAGCACGTCAAAAATAAGTTAGAAATAAGTTTCGCGTAAAAAAAAGACATTACCGTGACGTGTTTCAACTTATGAGTAGCTTATAAGTAGTGTTTGTGGACGTGTGTAAGCGTCCACATATCGTGTGTAAAACTTATAGCCATCGCATGCGGAACGTGTGTCATACGCAGAGTACGTCCAAAAATTTTGAATATGTTTAAAATGTCTTGACATACTCTACTTACTACGACGTATGATAGCGTACTTTAGCGTTCTACTCACGTATACCAAACTTACTCATACCTTATTTGACGTGCCCCAACGTTTTAGACACACTTTTCTTAGGTCGGCATACGCTGGCAAGATCGCCAAGGTGTGACCGCGATGTTGTCACTTCCATTTCTACGGCAGTTATGATTCGAATCGTTGTGCGTCAGCCTTTTAATAGGCTACGTCACGACATCGTCGGCGATGCGTGCAACGCGCTATGCCTAAGTTAGACTATCGTTGGGCATCGGTTGTGTAGGCCGACAACAGGTTCAGCATTCACTGGTATAAGTTATCTATAACACAACAAAACGTTCTGTGTCCATTACCAATGCGTTATACATAAGACCAAGTCACTATGAATACGTCTGAATCTTTAAAAAAAAACATCAAAAGTTCAACGTAAGCCAGCGTTTTACATACATTTTAATACGTTGCCATCGCTGGCTAAAACGTCAAGGTGTGACCGGGCCTTAAGACAGTCATAATAAAATAATATTAACATCTCTTATATTTTGACTGCGGCAATGTTTTTTACAGTTGTAAATTAAATGAAATGAAATCTCCATTGAAACACATACATGTAATCCTTCAGTCACTATCTGAGTCGCTGGCTCCAGAGTCACAAACTTCATCATTACTTTCAGCCTCATCATCATCGTGCAACAATGTCTGTTCTTGTTCAACCAAGTCATGTAAACTTCTTGGGAGTGCATCATGGGTATACCTCACTGACACACATCCATCGTCTTTCATTGTCCATCCATTGTTGGTGGGATTTGGGGATGCATCCGGCTTGTCATAGTTTAGTTGAATGTAAACTTGGTAGTTAACTCGCGTTACATGCAGATTGTGAGAATCTGGATCTGGTGGGATGCGGGATGTGGACTTGTTTTTCATCTGACCCCACTTCCGTGCTCTGGCTTCACCTAACGTTTTACTGATTGTGTCATTATAGATGTGTCTAATCGTGAATGTGGCCATTTGCTGAAGCACCTCTTGTGTCACTGGAAGTGTTTTGCCAACATCTTTCAAAAGATTGCGTGCCTCCTGAGTTTCTGTTCCTTTTTCATAAACTGTGTTTTTCCCATGTCCATAGAAGCCAGATGTTGTATCAGATCCACTATGGATGTGTGATGGGATTAATATTTCAGCTACATCATCAGAGCAAAGGTCTCTGCAGCTGATGATTTTGTCTTTCCGTTTGATAGCAAGGGTGCCCTCCAGTTGATGTGCAACATATGCAGAAAGAATCACTACATCTGTGTCCTCGGCATCAATCACGACTGTCTCCATTTTTCCTGCTTTTAGGATTTGCGAATAGATGAAGAACAGCATTGTGTCCGCCTCAATGTGACTACATTCAAATTCTTCCATCCTTTCTCCGGAGGAGATGTTCCAAAAATTTTGCCTGATGGAATACACAAAGTCAATTTCTCTATGATTCTTTACAAGCTTGGTGAACTCATCCTTTAGAAACTTTTGCAGCCTTTGTTTGTTTCCCTGATTGCTGAACAGCACCTGGAAGTTCTTTGTGGCAGGAAACCTATCTGATGTTTTCCTGTACACATTTCTGGACCATCTCTATATGCTGTCGTGGATTTACGACGCTCATGCTCACTGTCTTTGATGAAATTTTCCACACCATAGGCAACATTTACAAAAACAATCTGGCTTGCATTTGGATGCCTTCTGCGAATAACGAAAAAAAGCTTTTCAGCGTAATCTCCCCACGTGAGGGCAGACCCATCAGCTTTCTCAGGATCTTCTGCAGTTGGGGTCGCTAATCTCCACAGGAAACCCATATCGACTTGGGCAATGTACTGATCTGGAAAAGGTTCGACAGGCTGCATGTTTAATTTCTCAACTAACTTTGATTTTTGCACTTTCTTCATGGTACCGTTGATGTTAAATATGGGTAAACACTCATCTGTCACGCGAAATTCCATCACCTGTGCGAGAGTCAACTTCTCTTCACCAGATTCTGCCAGCCAAATTAACGATGCCATTGCTCTGTTTTCAATTGCATCTGTCTTTGTCACTTTGCCTGAGACTGAATCCCTAGTTACAGGAGGTTTGCTGAAAGTGTATCTTGAACATCTGTGTATAGTAGCATCAAATGGTGTGTTCTGTGAAAACATTCGTTCTCTGAAGAATTGAGTCACTCTTGTTTCACCATCTTCATGAGCACTTTCAAAATCACGTACCAGGTCACCTGAGGCGACAACACCGGATACCAGAGCTCTCAGTTGTGGTTTATCCAAGTCAAATGGGTCACAGTCAAACTCAGTGATGCAACTGTCTAGGTCTTGGACAACCTGTTCGTCAATCTTCGGACGACGGGGTGTTCTCAATATGCTTCAGAGCAGAGGTCTTCATCTGTGCCAGTGTGTGAAGAGCTGCCCTTACTCTGTTGACTGAGTTCACGTTCCTCGTAGTAGTTAATAGCATCTTCTCATTCCGCAGAATTTTCAGCCATCCAGCCTTCATCTTGGAACCTTTGTTCATTGTCATTTCAATCCAGAGGTCTAGAGGCAAACACAAATATGTACTGCCAGTCATTGATTGTGCAAACAATCCATCTCGTAGGTATCTGGCCTTTTCCTCGGGAAGACTACTTACTTCAAGCCAGAATTCCACAAGCCAGCGAGCATACCGGTCATTGTCGTAGACATGGAGCCATGGCATCATCATTCACAATGAAGCCTTGAATTCATCGCAGTTCCTTGTTTTCACTGCATGGATATTCAGCATCAGAACTTTTACCATGGACATGAAACTCAACCAATACTTAACCATCAAACTGTTAGATGACTCGGCGCTCTGGAACACTTGTTCCACGAAGGACACAATATCTGGGTGAGATTCCAACTCCGAGTAGACTTCCTGCTTTTTCTCTGGAGTTGTGGAGGATTCCTGAAGTATGGCAATCTTCTCCTTTGTATTTTCAGACGGGGACACCCCATCCTGCATGCCTTCTCTGATCATCCGTCGACTCAGAGCATCATACATCAACCGAAGACATCTGATGTTACGTTTGTAGCGTTTCCCACGTCGTGCCTTCTCTACTGAACCTTCAGCAATGGCCTGTGCAGCAACCAGTATGTCAGACAAGCCAGAACCATCAAACTGTTTATAAATGGCAGACATGAATGAATTGCCGGGAATTCGGATAATTCATGATTTATTTCATTTTTCCATTGAAACGCTATTGCTCTACAGACAAAATGAAGGAATGTTGATATTCTTTCATCATATTACTGTTCAAGATAAAGTACAGGAGGGACATACAAAAGAATAGTATAACCTACCTGAACAGTGTAAAAGTTGAGAAATTGATATTATGTACACATCATGTTCTAAAAAATAAAGACAATGATTGCGTCCTTCTCTTCTTGTCTCAATTTGTTGTGCACTCCCACATATAAACAAACATTTACTTGCATGAAAAGATTCACTGCCAATAATATTATGAGAAGAAAATTGATTTTTTACGATTTTCCAGATGTTACTCGACGACAATCTTGGATTTGGCCCCCAAAAAGTTATATTTCATATTTTGTGACTTAACCCTTAAATATAACAATCTGGAATGGTAATATATGACATCCTTGATTTTCAAAACATATATTTTCACCCAAAAATCGTAAAAATCGGACATGTAGAACCAAAGATATGCAATTTTTGATATACTGGAAGTAGCATGGTGGCCATTTTGAATTTTCGCATCTGGCCGAGTTAGCCCACATTTTCACGAGGTTCACCCCAACTCATTTTAATCAGCACCCTCAAATTGACTAAAATCAACCTTCAAACCTTGGTCTCGGAAAAACGGTCACGGAACCCTATTGTGGGAACTCTACTATTTGGTACCCAAACACTATTTGCACACACTTTGAATTATATGTTCAAAATAACGTTAAATACCAAAAAATCATACATATAGGGTAAAAACGGCAGCCATTTTGAAATTCAAAATGGAGGCCCTAAAAGCTAATAGAACCAGAGTTGGTGTCAAAGCCACCCAATGCTCGCCTGTTTATACATTTATCGTTTTTAAAAGACGAGTCTAATAATTAATATTTTTTATAATTCTCTAACAATTTTTTTTTGGGGGGGACCAAGTCCAAAATCTAATGGCATGATCCTTAGACCATACCTAACCCCCCCCCACACCAAGTTTCGTCGAAATCCATCAAGGAGTTTTTCCGTAATACAAAAAATTTAACATTTTCACGCTCACGCTCACGCTCACGCCGGGGGTATCGCTATAGCTCTCTGTTCTTCGAACAGGCGAGCTAAAAACTGGCACCTTTTTTTTCTGAATTAGTGACGTTTATGGATGTGTTTAAACACGGGTGACAAGAATCTACCCAAAATTTTGCTTTTTTTACATAAACCCACAGACTATTTGGTCTTATTTGCTTTCTCCCACCTGTCTCCTTCTTTCTCTTTCCTCTCGCCCCCTACTCTCTCTCCCCCTTCTCTCTCCCATCCCCCGCTTCTTTCTCTCCCCTCCCCAACACCCTCACTGTCTCCCACCCTCTCCCTCTCTTTCTCTCCCCTCTCTTAGTATTCCCATCAATGGAGCAACTGGTGGTATTTGTGAGTACAAAATATAATGTCTTCTCAGGGAAGTAACGTCATTTTTCCTTCAGTCATCACTTTACAGTAAGATCTCTCGACAAAGCCATGGCTGATAGAGAAAAGCTGTACCAGAATATCATTCAAGCTTGTGGGAAAGCTCACCCAGAAATGGAGAATGAAGAATTAGAATGGCTTGGTGAAGACGACATTGACATGGATAGTTTGGAAATTCCACCTTGTGTATCTGTTGGTATGGGTACACCACCACGACTTCCTCTTCAAACTCGACGACTACAATGGGAAGACAATGTTTAAACTAAGCAATTTGCTTTTATCATTAATGTTTGGAGTACGTGTGTCATTAAAAACTTTCATATTCCCGGAAGAAAGTTTGCATTGATTTATTTAGCATTATGTAACGGCACTGGAAACACTTCACTTCCCCTCTGTAGCACTCCATAGCATTTGGGCCTACAACATCCCCCTCCCCCTACCACCCCCACTCCCCCAATGCATTACCTAATTTTTGAATGCCCCCAAATGGGTATAAAAGGGCACATTCCAATAGTAGTTAGGGTCAAAACAGTCGAAGGGGTCTAAAGGCTCTGAAAGTCTCTGGGCTATAAAGTGTAAAATGTAAGGGTCTGAAGGGGTCTAAAGTGTCGAAAGGATTTTAAAAGGTTTAAATGGGTCGAAGGAGTCTAACTCTAAATAGTCAAAAGATCTACATGTGTAAGGATCGATACATTTTTGTATATGGTCTAGAGAGGTTTAAAGGATCTAAAGGGTACATTTCAAAATTAGTTAGGATCTAAAGGATGTAGATGTCGAACGTCTTCTAAGGGTCTTAAAAGTCTTAAAAGAGTCTTAATAGGTGTAGGGTTTTAAAAGTATATGGGGTCTAAAGGGTATGTTCCAATCGTAGTTATTGTTTAAAGGGTCTAATGGGGTTCAAATATTCTTCAGGTCAAAAGGGTTTACAGATGTAAGGGGTCTTTTAGTGTTTAAATGGTCATAAAGGGTCTATGGGAAATTCTAAAGATTGAAAGATTATAAAGTGTTCATAGAGTCTTAAAAGGTCTGAAGCAATCTCAAGAGTTTAAAGGTCAAAAGGGTCTCCAGGTGTAAGGGATTTAAAAGGTCATAGTAGTCTAAAGTTCTGTAGAGTTTAAGAGGTCATAGGAGTCTAAAGTTCTGTAGCGTTTAAGAGGTCTAAAGGGTAAATTCCAAAACGTTGTTCAGGTTTAACAAGTATAAAGGATGTAAATGTCAAAAGGGTCTTAAGGGGTCAAAAGGTTAATGGGGTTTAGAGGGTCAAAAGTGTCTTAAGGGGTCTAATGTCTGAAGGTCCAAAGGGTACATTCCAATAATAGTTGGGGTCTCAAGGTCTAAAGGATCTTGAGGGTTTCAAGGGGTATATGGGATATTAATGGGTCTAAAGGGTGTAAAGTGTCAAAAGAGTAAAAGAACTGAAAGGACTATCCCTTCTCTGTCCTATAGAGTCCATAGATACTAGGAGTAGCGACATGGCACATCCCAGAGAATTCTGACCACTCGAGTCATCAGCACCATTTTGTATCCTTCGATCGTTCATTGAATGAGCGCACAATGGCTTTACCATTCATTTAAAATGGCAGGACGCTGTGCCATTGGATGTACCAATTGAACAGAGAACAGTTTCAAAATGTATCGATTACTTGCAGATTCCCTGAATGAAAAAAAAATTGGGAAAATAAAGTTAGTCGTCTGCGATGGAAACAGACCTCGGGGTGGTTTCTGTGATAGATAAGTTGTAGTTCTGTGTGTGTACATTTACTGTATGTGTGGTGCTGTATTCACATTGTACTGTATTTGGCAATTGGGTATAATTCGTAAACAGACATAAATCAACATCAAAACATCGATCGATAATATATGGCATATCAAGAAGATCCTGGCCAATCAAAACATTTATACATTTATAATCTATGACATACCAAGAAGATCCTGGCCAAGTTTTTGTTTTTTGTACACAAAGTTGAGGCTCGTGGTGGAGCACATACCTCCACCAGGCTGAACAGTTTATGTTTGGTATCCCATTGATAGCCCGGATCAGGATCCAGATCTTCACCAAAATATGCCAATCATTTCATCCTCGTCACACATCCAATCCATCCACCAATTTTCGTCCGAATCTGTCGACAACATTTTGAGATATCCTGCTCACAGACAGATCGGGGTAAAAACATAACTTCCACCCACTGAGGTAGGGAACAGTAGAGAGGGGAAAGGGGGGGGGGACACCAACAGTAGAGTTGAAGGCCAAGATAGAGGGAGACTTGGATAAACATTAGGTGTGGAGAGGAATGGATAAGATGATAAATTGGATTAGTTGCTTATAAGTAAACACGTCACTTGTGTGTGTAATGTAATTTTGTTCGAATTAGTCGAAGTGTTGTAGTTAACAATGGTTAACAATAAGTCATGGTTAATTCCAAAATAATTCAGGATCAATTTGCCTTCAGCCTCACCTTGTAGCAAAACAGCATATTTTGTTGGAAAAAGTGGAGGAATCCAAAGAGTGGGAGAAAAGACAGTCAGAGAGTTTATCAACATTCATGATGTTGAGTTTTACGGATATATTGTAAATGGGAATACATTTTGGGAATTTACACTCTATCCCAAATTTTGAAGGCCAAGGTCAAATGGTGGTCCGAAAAAGTATGGCCATCATTGGATCATGGGCCAAGAGTAAATCACGGGCGATCACCAAGGGTAAGCCTCCCCCGTTGAGGGAACCTTACCCTTGGTGATTGCTTTGTGATTGCAGATATCTAGCTGCAAGTTGTCACTCCTCTTAATATACAGTAATACAGGGACTCGACTCTGTCCTCCCTCCCCATTCCTTTCGTGTTCTTCAAAGCAAGAGAGCATTAATGATATTAAGAGGTTAAAATGTAATGAATAGGTTGAATTAAATAATGACAAGTAATAAAAACATTTCAAACACGAAAAAGAGCAATCAGAGAGTGCAGACCCTCGCCAGGGCTTGTTTTTTTGTGGTATTTGTGCACTGCTGTGTTACGTAATTAATAAGAGAGCTAATTAGAACTGCCACTTTATAACTGCTGGCAGTGATGACCGGATACCAAGATATCCAACTTTGATGCAACTCCACTTTGATCAGACATCTGACCCTGACCCATGACGTTTTTATTATTATTCAATTGAATTCAGAAAGGGATTAAAATAAATTCAATTCAAATCAAATGGATGACCAAATAGGTACAGTCCTGCATTGGAGAAATCAAAAGGAACCCGAACAAGCAAAAAGCAAAGATGAAGTCATCAAGAGGAACCTGAATAGGATTCACATTTCAGCTGCTGATCCTCTACTCTCAATCCCACCCAGGCATAACCAAGTGAACCTTATTCAAAAAAAAAAAAAAAAAAAAAAAAAAAAAAAAAAAAAAAACCGCACATCAAAAATTAAATAATTCTGGCTGCCAGACCATGTATCTGATGAGGTTGAAATTTAAAACATACCAGATGACCCATGAACCTGTTGGG
This sequence comes from Eptatretus burgeri, assembly GCF_056783735.1. NCBI lineage: Eukaryota > Metazoa > Chordata > Myxini > Myxiniformes > Myxinidae > Eptatretus > Eptatretus burgeri. The sequence continues at coordinate 11,641,455 of NC_140962.1, read as the reverse complement.
TTCCTGTTGTGACAGCATTTGATGAAAAAAATAATTTCAAGAAAAAACAAAAGATAGCTCCAGTGAACTATACCGCTGAGGTTGTCTGCATTGATCAAATACTCCCGAAGACAACTTGACTGAATCGGTAATTGATTTTTCAATATTTTTTTTCGTTGCCCGATTTGAACGAATCTCGATACTGTGCGTCAATGTGAAGAAAAAAAAAACGGAGAAAAGAAAGTCAAAGAAATTATTGTGTGTTATCTTCTAAACACAATTTTATTTATTAATGGACACAGAAGTATTAGATCAAAATGGTGATGTTTACTTTATGCTTAAAAATAAATCGTTCTTTGTCTATACGAAATGTATGAGATTTTTTATTAAATCATTTCAAGAAAAAAAAAAGATAGCTACAGCGAACGATACCGCTGAGGTTGTTTGCATTTATCAAATTCTCCCGAAGAGTACTTGACTGAATCGGTAATTGATTTTTAAATAATTTTTTCGTTGCCAGATTTTAACTTAACTTGATACTGCACACTGCAGGAAAATGGTGAGTAAGGTGGGCTGAAAAATTTTGCGCTATCATGTACCGTTTTGGCTGTATTTCGGGAACATACATACATACATACGTACAAGATGAGAGTTTTAGTAATATACTAGACGACCCGTGATCCCGTTGGGTTCCCCCCTTGTGACAGCGTTTGATGAAAAAACAAGACACGAAATTTTAACATTATTTAGTGGTCAAACTTTAACTTGAAGAAAAATAGCGCATTTACCTAAGGAGTCATCGTTCAACGGGGCACACGTCTAAACATAATTTTATTTATTCACGAACACGGAAGTATTAGATCAAAATGTCGATGTTTATTTTATGCTTAAAAATAAATCGGTCTTTGTCTAAACTAAATGTTTGAGATTTTAAAATAAATCATTTCAACAACAAAAAAAAGATAGCTCCAGCAAGCTATACCACTGAGGTTGTTTGCATTGATCAAATACTCCTGGAGAGTACTTGACTGAATCGGGAATTGCTTTTTTAATAATTTTTTTTGTTGCCCAATTTTAACGAAACTTGATACTGCACACCGCAGGAGAATGGTGAGCAAGGTGGGCCGAAAAGTTTTGTGCTATCATGTACAGTTTTGGCTGTATTTTGGGAACATACATACATCCATACAAGATGAGAGTTTTAGTAATATATAGATAGATATTCAGGGGTTCACACAATTTTTTTTTATTTCGTTCTCCAATGAATACCAGCAGAAATGGTTTGGTACTCACGAAAAAAAAATGTCAGCTTCGAGCATGCTAATCTGCTTTCCCAAGTGCCACTCTGAATTTTAAAGTGCCTCTAAGCTTAGTATGCATCTTACTCCTCTGTAAGCACGCTCTCAGAACATCCACTCCAGACGAAACTCGCAAGCCACTCGTTTTTCATTCGGGACGTTCCTGAACCTCCTCTTCTTCCTCCTTCGATCTTTTCTTTTATCTTCTAAGTTACAAACCTACAACATGACTTGTAAATTATAATGTAATCATTTATAAACTTAATTTTGAAATCACAGTATATTGTTGCGGATTAGGGGTGGCGGGATTCTCACCCGGTCCAAGGCGCCACCCTCACCACCACAGTCTCTGGGGTTTATAACGCCGGCCGGCTCAGCACAGGCCTCGGGTCATGCGCCTTCAATCACGATACCAACGTAATCCTTGTACCTTGCCAGTTGGGGAAATAGAACCCCTGGTTACAGACTGGTTTTGTCAGAGACCGAGCGGAGTCTACCAGTCTGTAACCATTTTTTTGGTGTTATATGCCAATCGAACGGATCGTTCCTCGACGCGACACAAATTAATCCATAGCGGCAACTTCATACGAATAAACCAGATTTATTGGGGAACATAGGGGATCACAACACAAGAAAACTTCACGACAATGTTTTTATTACCAATTCTCAACCCGTTCTTAACTAGGGAACCACAGTCTACAGGTTTCGAGGGGATCGCTACCGAAATATGCCTTGTACAACACGTGCAGACAAAGACAAACACCATGCATGCAAGACAAGACAGAGTACTTGGTGATGTCTCATGGACGAGAGGAAAGTGTCAAAAAGCACGAATGTCGCTCGTAACAGGCGAATGTCCACGGATTCGAACTCCCGCTCGAACCACGCCGCGAGGCAAAATGGCGCTTGTCCGTTTGTCACAGACCTCACGCACGCGGTCTCCGTGCGCTCTGGCCCCGCGCAATGTTGATGGCACAAGTCCGCCAGATCAACGATGGGCCTCAGCCGATCTCTCTCCATGGTTCAGCAAACAAATCCAGGCCTGGCCCGTTCACAAGACAAGGCCCAAATCGAGGTCCTGGGCTCCGGCAAACGTGTCGAGCCGTTGGTGTGAGCAGGGACCGTCAGAAGGTCCGGCGTCTCCTCTCCTGCCTTCCCGCCTCGAAGACCGACTGTCGTCGTATTCTCTCGGCAGAATCTCACGTGCAGGCAGCCTCTCAAAAGCCCACTGCCATTTCTCAAAACTCAATTCCTCCATTCGCTCGTTTTGAATCACGAGCACGCTTTTAGAGCGACTATTTCCACACACTCAACCCCTTTTCTTCCCTTCGTTTCTTCTACACATGAGGACGCCTTCTCTCAGCGACTGTCGACCAAAGCTCCTCCCCTTCGTGTCACTTCCTCCCATTAACTCCACCTCCTCCCCTTGGCCACACCCTCCCAGCCAACTGGGCGGGGCCTATCGTCCGTAGAGGGGAGGAAGAAGAGGGGGCCCCTGTTCCACCACCATCGCCCAGACAACAAAACAGCCTTTTACACCTCCCGACACACATATGACGTCCTTTTTACCACACAACCTAGCTAAACAGGCATTTAATGGGGGATCTGAGCTAATCCTATATTTAGTATTCCAATAAGGGCCATTTCCGTAACAATATCATTTGTCAGAATTATTACGGAACAATCTTACCTACACTCGCTGAGAAAACCTTCCAACAACAACCTCTGTTGTGCGTGTATGCTTTTGAGCTTTTGGAGCATCGTTGAAATATGTATTTAGGTCTTTTTAACCGCACATGAATACCTGCATACCAGTTATGTGAACTGCTGCCTATACTCCCCATCACTACTACTATACATCATAATTGTACAGTTTCATGTCAATGGATGAAGCTTTTGAAGATAAAAAAAAAATTAAAAGATTTTCATTCAATCTAATATGGCTGTCAGACCATGTGACCTATCAATTATTCGTGAACACCCTGTTATCCCCCAAGGCTTGGGGAATGTGTGTGAAGTTTTCCCTCAATCTGTCCAGCCGTTCTGAAGAAGAAGAATATTTTTTGTAGGTTTTAGGGTAAATCCAATATGGCTGTCAAACCATGTGACCTATGATGCCATAGGTGGGAATGTTTTGTTCCTCATGGAGAGGCGGTCATACCTGTAAAGTTTCACCGTGATCTGTTCAGCCATTTCAGAGAATATTTTTGAAGCCTTTTTTCAAAACAATATGGCTGATGAACCATGCGACCAAGGACGTCATCATTTTTTTTTCTGTTTACCAATTAATCCCTCGATGACCCACAAAAATTTTCATACTGATTGGATGTAGCGTTCTACGTATGCAATTATGATGTCATAATGAAGGCACCTATGACATCATCAAAAAAATTATCACATTCTCATGTGGAGTACTTGCCATGTGCCAAGTTTCAATCTTTTCTTTGGTGCAGTTTTGTAGGTACAGAGGTCCAAAGCTTTTCCGTTTTTCCAACATGGCTGCCACACCACGTGATCTATGACATTGTAGATGGGGACAAGTCTGGAGACGGCGATGGTTCACGAGCAATGTACACGGTTCGCCTTTTTTATTTTTTGACCATTGAGGGGATGCCACGAGCAAACTGGCGGGAATTGGGAAAAACGTAAATGATGAAAGTTGTAGTAGTCGAAGAGCACTACTTGCATACCAACTTTCATTCGAAACAGTTGAAAACCCTAGGAGCTCGATGCCCGATTTATTGATTTTTTTGACATTTTCTAAGTTCGTGACCTTGTGACCTTGACCTTGGGACGAAAATGAAAAATCGAGCTCCGTGGGGCTATGCAGGTGCCATTGGGCTAACCAAATACCGAAAACCCCTGCCAGATTCAACAAACCCCCTCTGAGAAGATGTAACTTGAAACCGGCTACCCCCTAAAAACACATGTTTTTTGGGCGTGGCTCTGCCCATAATGGGCGCAGCACGCCCATTCTCCGGAAAACACAACTAGATCATCATACAAACCTCGCACCCTAATTTTATCAAGATCGGATCAAAACCAACGGAGCTATGCTCGGGACAGACAGACAGACAGACAGACACACACCCATAACGAATATAGTGGTCACTTACTGACTCGTGAACCAACAATACATTTTGATAATTTACCATGGGATGTGACACTATAATTATCATTAAAACATTGTACTTGAGTTGTCACACCAATGGTGAAAATTTCATCTCAGTCCAACAAGTGATTGCAGAGAAAAACACAAAAGTTCTGTGCGAACAAAGAAACAAACAAATGAATCACTCATGGAGTGAGGAAGTTTGTCGAAGTTGTTTGAAAATTTATTATAACTTCATTGCAGTCACACGGATACAGCACAAGAAACAGAATTTACAGTTCAGTCAGTTGCCATCATGAACAACATTCGAATGTGGAATGTGATGTCAATGGTTTAAGTCAAAAACTCCATCATCACCTCCACATAAAAACAAGCAAAATTCTTACTGAAAACGGAAAATTGACACACCTGCGTGATGGTAACGTCATAATGGATTGGTACGATTAGATGTGGAGGGCCTTTCATTGTTCATAAAACTGGCCTGCACTGCAAAATAATACATCACGTTTGCAGAATAGTGCCATTGGCGCCTGAGCGTGATAGACGAATTTTCGGTGTCAGGCGAACTATTGAACCGGAACAGTCACAACGAAGGCCTGGATATCTCATGAAAGAATAATATCTGAACTACATTCTCACCTAGTTTGAGCCACATATCACAAAAATTGATGGAGATACGCGCTTTCAAAAATGGCCAAATTATGACACATTTTTGCTGATGGGATCCAGAATACAAACCGGAAGTTGATCAAATTACGTCAGCTAATGGCCAATCGTATGTTTTACATTCCCTAAAAGTTTGAGCGAAAAATATAAAACTTTCGAATTTTAAGAATTTTTTTGTCATGTAAATGGGCTTTTCAATGCAAATTTCAAACATTTTGTGACGTCCCAATCTGGATCAGATCTGGTTGAAACATGGCAGGGTGAAAGATATTATGACCCTACATAAGCACATTAAATATCTAAGCAATTGAACAAGAAATGGCAGAGAAATTATTTTTTGAAATTTCGTCCCATGTAAATGATTGGGATTTTTTGAAACTTTGAGAATTTTTCGTGACGTCATCATTTGATCCAGGTTCACCCAAATTTATAGGTTCAGTCCTTGGGTGATTATCTTTCATGTCAAAATGTTTCGTGGACATATACTCAAGGACCGCTGAGAAAATCGATGCACAGACAGACAGACAAAAACACACACACACACACACACACACACACACACACACACACACACACACACACACACACACACACACACACACACACACACACACACACACACACACACACACACACTCTTAACTGTACAAAGTGACAGAAGTTGTCTTCGACAACTTAACAAACAGACTCAAATGCAATACCCTCTCCGTCAGCAAGGGTAACTACAGTATGTCCAACATTTTCATGGGCCTCGGCACGAGTTGGATGGGAGTGATGAATATCCCCACTTTGAACATCTGCTGCAGATTCAAGAATTTGTTCAGCTCAAGTTGTGATGCTATCTATTCACTGGTGCCTTTTATTTACATATATATATATATATATATATATATATATATATATATATATATATATAGTTGAGGTTTATGGAAGAGTTAGTATGACTACACTACACAGATCAGGATGCAACAGGACAAAAGGAACAGTCGAGAGAGTGGGGGAAAGATCAACAGCAGAGTTGAAGGTCAAGATAGAGGGAGACTTGGACAAACAATGGGTGTGGGGAGGAATGAGGGGTAGGAAAGGATGCATAGGGTGGTGGACAAGATGGATGCAGAAGGAAACTCTTGGGAGGGAAATCTGTAAATTTGTAAGGAGGAGGGATTGGGGTGGGGTTGGGGGGAGGGAGTGTTCATGAGTTTAGAAAGTTCATGGTTTTGGATTGGGGACGATCTGAGATGGTGGTGAACAGCTGTCTTGAGGACCAAGAGGCCTTTATCGGACATCTGTTGAATCATCATTGCCAGTTAAGTACCTGTTGGGCCGTTGAATTAATACCAGGTGGGTTAACTCAACCTGTCATCCTTCCAAGGTCAGCAAAACATCAGCCTGTCATCCTTCCTAGGTCAGCAAAACGAATACTAGCTTAATGGTAACAGGGGCATTAAATCAGCGGCACAGTCATGCCCCCAGAAAATGATACAGCCAAGCCGCCACATACGAAAATAAATAAATAAATAAATAAACAAATCACCATCATCCCAATCCAGAAGTCTGTCTTCATCTCTCTGCCCTTGGAATCCTTATAGCCAACCCCTTTTGTACAGTGTGTCAGTCTATGTTGACAAATGGTCTCATGTCATAGCCTCCCTCCCCCATGTCATCTTCACACCCAGGTTCCCCATGACCTGCTCAAGGCTCCCCAAATTTTGTGTACCTCCACCCAATGCCCCTCCTCCACTTTGCTTCCTCCATGCCCTACCCTCTTCCTTGCTTCCTTCACACCCTATTTGCGTCCCTTGTACCCATCTCCTCTCTGCTTCCCCAGCACCCCCTCTATTCTTCCCATACATCCTGGCCCTTCTCTTCTTCCCCAGCATCCCTACCCATCTCTGCACACAGACAAACAAGAGGTGGTTGCAGAGGGGAAATCTCTACATCCCTGACTCCCCATTTCTACCTCATTGTGTCCCTTTAGGTAAAAAAAGAAATGGTGGTGGAGCTGTGACTTTATAATCTTTACAATGTCCACAAATTATTCCATTCTGCACCTGGGTTTGCAGGTATTTTCATCTTTTACACTTAGCTTTACTTTCTTTTTTTTTCTCACCTATTGTCCTTTCTATTCACTCTGCTCTCTGTTCAGAACCTGATAACCTATTTGCTTGTGTTTTTCATCATTTTGATTTGTCAGCCTGTTCGCATGGCTGCCTTATTTTCCAAAGGCATAATAGTTGTGCATCCCAATTAAAGGCTGTTGTCATGTTTTGTTTTAATTGCTGGAATCAGATGATAAGGCCCTAGAAGAAGCAGAGGTAGACCAAAGATCAGAAAAAGAGATGAAATTGGAAAGTTTGCTGGAGTACAAGTAAAGGGCCTCAACTTTCATTGATAGAACAGAATGGGCCATGTTGAGGGAGACCTTCATCCTGCAAAGGACGGAATAGGCTGGTCTAGTCAAGTCATGCTTGCTTGTCTTTTTTCCTATTTTAAAATATCTTTTCGACTTGTTCTCTCCTTTTTTTATTGTTTATTGAATTTATTACCTCCTCCATCTGTGATGGATGGCGGATATGTTTTCACCCCGTCTGTCTGTTTGTTTGTCTGTCTGTGTACAGGAAATCTTAAAAAGTTGTGGACGGATTCGGATGAAACTTGGTGGACATGTTGGGAGTGCAACACCAGGATCTGGGCGGATGTATGCAGTCTACCAAGTTCCCTTCTAGTTACCTCTGCCACTGAAGGTGGAAGGAGGTTATGTTTTCACCCCTGTCTGTCGCTTTGTTTGTCTGTTTGTTTGTTTGTTTGTATGTCTTTGTGAGCAGGATATATCAAAAGGTTGTGTATGGAATTGATTGAAATTTAGTGGACAGGTTGGGAGGGTGACAAGGACAAACTCATTCGATTTTAGTGGAGATCTGGATCTGGCTTTGAGAAAATTTTAAGTGATTCTTCACCATCGAGAGATCGGGCTAAACCGATATATAACACAATATCTCAAAAAGTTGTGTACGGATTCGGACGAAACTTGATGGATAGGTTAGGTGTGGAACAAGGACTAATTGATTCGATTTTGGTGACGATCTAGATCTAGATCTAGATCCAGACAACAGACTTTTTTAATTTTTGAAGTGATTCTTCACCATTGAGAGATGGGGCCAAAAAACGATAAATATGATGATATTTCAAAAATTCCTGAGGCTCGATATGTTCTCCTAGCCATTGCATGGCAGAGATATGTGCTCCAGCGAGTGTCCTTCGAGTTATCATTGTTTTTGCCTATGAAGTGCTTTGAGGCATCTCATTGTGAAAGGTACTTGTTGTATAACTAAATACTAATATATTACAAGGAACATTTCTTGTAACCTATTTCTTTATCATGATTGATAGATAATCCTGTTTTAACAAGTGAATATCGACTCAATATAATGAACAGTGAAATGTAGAAGAAAAACATATTAACCTCGCCACTGGAGAGGGTATTGCACTTGGGTCTGTTTGTTGGTTTGTCTTTCGCTTGTTTGTTTGTTATTTATGAAATCGAACATTCTCCAGTTGCTTCCTCCGTGTGCTTTGGGGGGTTTTTTTTGCAGGGTTGGGTGTGGGGGAAGGTTTTAGAGGGTGGGTTGAGGGGAAGTTTTGTGGGGGTGGGGTGAGGGGGAAGAATTGAGAGGGTAGTGTGAGGAGGGATGCAGAAAGGTGGGGACATGATGCTTTGATGGGGTGGGGTGGGGTGGATGCTTATTCTGATTCCAAATTCCCAACTTTGACAAACAGGGATAAAGATCATGGGATGCAAAATAAGATCACTTGTTGAAGGCACGGAGAAACACAGCACTGTATGTGTGGGGTGTGTGGGGTGGGGGGGTGGGAAGACGTTTGGTGGTCCAAGTGCCAAGCTGACAAACAGCTCTGAAAAATAATCAGTGTGAAGAAGGAAAATGTGTGTAGCATTTATGAAGGAGACACAAGGGATTAAATGCATTTATAAAATTATTTTAAATGCTTTCAGAGGAAGAAGAAACATTTCAAGAAATTCAAGTCAAAATGAGAATTGTTATGGAGTGAGAAATAAAGTTTTTTTAGTTTTGTTTGTTTGTTTTTTATTTTTTTGAAGCAAGGAGAGGAAATTGGATAGTGTTGAGGAGATGGAAGCAAGATACCAAGGATAGAAGCAGGATAGCAAGATACACTTTCTATCCTAAGAAAGGCCATGTCAGGCCTTGAACAACCCGAAATGAACGAAACTAACACCAGAACCAACGAACGAATTAACATGAAATATTGCCTGGGATACAACAGAAACACTAAGACGAAGACACAACAACATCAAAACACGACAAATCCGGTTCGGAAAATTCAGCTTTATGAAATGGAAATGAGGAGCTCAAATTTTCACCAACACGTGCAAAAAAACCCCGAACCAGAAATCTAAAGGGTGTAAATGTCTTCAGGACCTTTTAGACCATTTTGATCGCTTGACCCTTTACACATTTAGACACTTTAGACCATTGCAGAAACCTTAAGACCTTTTAAGAACCTTTAGACCACTTAGACACCAGAAGACATTTATACCATTTAGACCGCTTCGACCCCTTGACCCTGAGACCTTCAGACTCATTCAACCCCTTTAAACTCCAACTCCCATTGGAAAATACCCTTTAGATCTCTTAAGACCCTTATAGAGCATTATAGACTCCTATCGACCATTTGGATCACCGAGACACTTTGGACCCCTTTTGACCCTTTCGACGCACACCACACAAAAATCTATAGAGTCTTCTGGCAATATACAGACAATACTTTTACAGCAAATGATGTGCAATCTTCAGCAACCCGGAGTGCGAGTACTCAGCTCGGTTGAACACAAATTGCATATTGCATTACTGAATTGGTTCACCAATCAAAACCGAGAGGCATATTGTTTTTGAGGTCAAAAGTTCAAAGGGTCATATGTCAAGGTCACATAAAAAATCTTTCATCTGATTGACTTCAAATTTGAACAGGGTTTGTACATGTCACTGAAGCCTATTGTCTGAGGTCAATAGGTCAAAGTTCAAGATCGCATAAAATGACCAATTTCCATCATATTCTGAGCATGTTCCAGCCGAGTGGAAAAATGGCATAATAATCCTCATCTACAAAGGCAAAGCCCCCCCCCCCCCCTCGCTCCATCTGCAGCAGCTATTGCCAAATCACCTTGCTATCAGTCCCTGGAAAGGTTTTTGCTCATGTTCTCTTGAACCGTATTCACCCCCTCCTGCTACAATGCCCCCAGCAATCGGGTTTCATTCCAAACAGGTCTACAACAGATGCCATACTCGCCCTCCATATTCCTGCAGAACTTCATCGGGAATTTCAGCGTCCATTAAATGTGGTGTATATCGAAATCAAGGCCGCATTTGACTGTTGACCGAACATTCCTATGGAAGGTGCTCAGAGACAATGGAGTTCCATCATCACTTCTCAACCTGATCCAGAACCTCCATGAACATACAACAGCCCACGTCAGAGTGGACACCAACTTATCATCACCTTTCCCCACATCTTCTGGAGTTCGTCAAGGGTTGTGTCCTTGCTCCTTTCCTCTTCTGCTGTGCCATGGACTGGATAATGTCAAAGTGTACAGATCAGCTTGGAATTAATGCCAGTAGAGAAATCATCACTGAACTACTCTATGCAAATGATGCTGCCCTATTTGTGAGAGACCTTATTTATTGGCCTGATGTGTTCAACCGCTTTGAATCGACTGATAAAAGCCTCGGCCTTAGGCTCTCATGGCAAAAAACGAAAGTATAGAATGTTGCCATTGGTCCTTCTCCCTGCCAGTACATATCTCTGGTGTAGTTGTGGAGTCAGTGGACCATTTCACCTTCCTCGGCTCCTGATGTGCGTAGACGAATGGGCATGGCTGGCTCTGTCATGGGGCAACGGGATTGCTGTCTGGAAACAGCACCGGCTTAGTTTACCATCAAAGCTCCGCATTTACAGAACATGTGTCCTACCTGTTCTCCTCTATAGTTGCGAGACGTGGACTCTTTTGAAAAAGGACCAAGACACTTTACAAGCTTTCCACATGCCATGTCAAAGTCACTTCCTTGGGGTACGATGGTATGACCAAGTTTCAAACAGGACTATTCGTGAGATCACTTGACTAGGCCCCATCACACACGATATTGCAAGGAGATGTTATTCTCTGTTTGGACACATCTGACATTTAAATGATCATGTACCGGCTCATATTTCCTTGGAATTTGCCACGAATCTTTACCATGGTCACGGACCCAATCCAACCTGGCGCAGTCCTCGAGGATGCCCAAGACTTTCTTGGTTATGCCAGTGACCAACGAGTTTGGCCTTAGCCCACATGCATGTTGGCAGAGGGCGGAAGACCGACAGTTACGGGGGTCGCTACATCCCCTAGTTGGGCATGTGTATTCGTAGTAATAGTAGCAGCTTGAAATTTGAACAGGATTTGCATCTTGGGTCAGACGTGGTTCACCAAAAAAACAGAACGATAGATTTTGCATTTTTGACATGTCAACAGTATCCAAGACAACAATTTCACCCAATTATATTCAAATGGGAATTTTGTGAATTAATTATTGCCATACCTCAGTAATTTTGTCAAGATATCAAATTGAAACGCACACAGCTATTTGTGTGCATGTGTGCCGATGCGAGTAAACTTTGGTCAAACTTCAAGGTCAAGGTCAAGACCATGTGAAGAAAATGTATCAATCAAGTTTGTTGATGCATACCTTTCAATCAAGTAAAACAGTTGATGAGTCAAATTTTTGAAATTTACAAACTGCTGTTTCCATGGCAACTATTATTTATTTGGATTTCGCAAGTATCGTGCTATGGCAGCTAAGTATGACATCGTTCTTGCTTGCTCGTTTGTTTGTCTGTCACCACAGAATGTGCTAACGTAGGTCACAAACTCCACCTAGTGGTAACCGGGTCACAAACGCACTTTTTCTTTTTTTCATCCGAGTATCTCCATAAAGTATGTACAATTAGAATGTTAGTATGCCTATAAAGTACTACGGTACAATTAGAATGTTAGTATGCCTATAAAGTACTACGGTACAATTAGAATGTTAGTATGCCTATAAAGTACTACGGTACAATTAGAATGCGAATATGTCTCCAAAATACGTATTATAAAACTACACAAAAGGATAGACTTGGCAAGGGTCCATACTCTGTGCAGAGCGTTGGTGCTGCGTAAGCAGTCTCCTTGGCTATGGGGCACAATCATAGACGGGTCATCACTCCAACACAGGATACCAGAAAGCTGGCACTCATTTTGCCAACCTCAGAAGGATAGCAGGCAGTCAACCCGACCTGGTATTAATTCATCAGTGAGTGGGATTTGAACTGAGGATCTTAGGGTCCCAAGTCCACCACTCTAGTCATTAAGCCAACACGAAGCATGTGGCAAGGGTCCGCAATCATTAATTGCTCATTCTTGTAATTGAAAGCTGTTGAGCCATTACAGAGAAATTAAATAAAACTCTCGATGATGGCCAATTTTTGAAGCACTATTGTGGCCAAACGAGAACTACAGGTTGGACCATATAACTATAACTCCACTGTTGAACCGTCTTTCTGAGCCTATTGCCTCGACTTCTTCCCTCCAGGATTTGAAAGCTGCAGGCTGCCTCCACCTCATGATATATTCAGTTTCCAATACTGAGGTTTACTACACCTTCTGAGACCCTGTTCCCACCTTTCACCTGCAATTCCTCTTGTGCTGTGATGCATCGATTTCTTCTGCACCGGTGTTTTCCATTCACACCGTTTTGTGTCTGCCGACCCTTTGTCCGCTGTTATAGTCTGCTCTTACAAAGAGCCTCAATATCTGTATAAGAAGATGAAATGTTTAAAAAAAAAATCCTTTGCCAATGTTAGTGGAGTGCCATGAAAGCAAGGGGGTGCCCTTGATTTTTTGATTTTTTTTAAAGATTATGGAGGGGGTAGTGCAGAGAGTCGTGGAATCATTAATTTTTGATACAATGACCAATCCATGGAATGTATCCGTCCATTCATTATCAGGAGACTAAATGATGCTCCTGTTGGTTTTTAAACAAATTTCCAATATCTCGTCTGCATTTAATATGTTTAACGATTACTCAAAATAAACACGTGACAAACTTGGGGAAAAATGCATTGGGATGAGTTTCTTGGGTGGTAGAATCGAGTGGAGGTGAGTTGACTTGTTGGCATCTTCACTTAAAGTGATTTGGTAATCGGTAACGAAATTGTGGATTCTGAAAGACAAAATTAGTAATGGATAACTAATTGTGAATCCTGTTACTACACATCACCCTAACACCAAAATGTAAGCTATACTTTGCTTAACTTGTAACATTTCGGTTGTGTTATTTCAACCCTAAGTTGATAAGACCTACTTTTCAATTTCTCCGCCTTGATGAAGCATTTGTCAACATCAGACACTTTAAAATCACGTCCAGGGCTAAATGCGGAACAATCATATGCACACGGTGGTATTATCGTTGTCACAATTGGTTTATATATATATATATATATATATATATATATATATATATATATATATATATATATATATATAACAGGGATTGGATCCAATAATATGTACTTGTATTTCTGTTGAAACGTTAAGCTTTAGCGGAGTTCTTAATCCACTGTATCCTTTGTGAAGAGTACGCGAGCTATCACCAACACCCTGGCCAAATTACAAATTCATGACCTAACATACAGAGGGCATTGCCTCAGCGGCACCACCGCACCCTCAGCTAATGATGCTACCCCTCAGTCTTATGCTACATACGAAAGAATAAGAAGATGAGTTGTTTAAACCTCCTCTAAGAGCTTTCATTTTGTAAAAGGAACCCTGACTTGAAAGGCCAAAAGTTTGTTCATTTGATTTGACTCTGTTGGACGTTTTTAACCCTTTAATGCACGATCACAAATCTTTTTCGCGAAATGGGATCAAACGAGGTGAAATGGGTTTATCATCTTCCTACCAGCATGGATATCCGATTGTGATTCTTGTTTGAGTTTATCAGAGAAGAAATTTCTCAAAATGTCTTTTTTGCCCCCCTCTGTGTAAAATTTGTGCATGTTGTATGGATTGTAATATTAACTCAGCAATGTGATCCGTCTCGTTTCTCCGCATCACACGCGTCATAATCGGCAGAAAACATATTACATTCTTCCACTTATTCTTACTTTGTTATTTTTTTTATTCTAAAAAAAAAAAAAAATCCATCTCAACTGAAAAAAAAATGTAAGACGTGGCAATTTCCATCGCATTACAGGTAGAGCAAGATTCTTTTGTTTTCATGCCACACCTCAGCACAGTGATCTATCATGTTGCTCCAGCACTGATGGGGAAGTGCAAGAAAAGGGGATGAATGGATGAGATGAGGAAGAAAATAGTGTGTTGTCTTATTAAACACATCATTTGCGTGTTCATGTACACTATTGGAATGGCACACGAAAAGTAGTTGAACGGTGCATCCCAAGTTGAAAGGAACTCCATCAACCTGTCTGTGCCTATTTCCAAGCAACTAAATGCCCACGGGTTTTGTAAACGTGTGCATCAGGTATTTTAACTCACCTGTAGTCAAGATACCATGACGTCAAGCAGGCAGTGAACCGCCACCAAGTGTCACACCCTGCCTTATCCACATCATTGCTCTTCTATGAGCCTCAATGTTGCAGAGAAAAAAAATTTCAGGATATGACTAACCTTCAATGTGGAATGCCTATTGTGTGTCAAAGGTTTCAGTTTCAGTTTATTTCTACATCTTGAATCAATCAAACACAGAATACAAGAAACATGCATCTTATTATGACAAAGGTGGAGGAACCTGAATAGAAGCTTGGTTTGTAAAAGTTCAGGTCCCGATGGCAACGATTTGTGATTAAAAATGTATTAAAATATGAAGACAGAAATAAAGATATTAATATGAAATAAAATAGACATATATATATTGATTTATATATTTTGTATACATCGTCTCGGCTTATGGAAGAGCTAGTAGTAGGATACTGAACGGATCAGGACGCAACAGGCCAAAAGCAACAGGAGAGAGAGGGGGGACACCAACAGCAGAGTTTAAGGCCAAGATAGTGGCAGACTTGGACAAACAGTGGGTGTGAGAAAGAATGGGGCAGGAGAGGGTGCATGGGGTGGAAGAGATGGATACAGAAGGAAACACTCAGGAGGGAAAACTAGAAATTTGGAAGGTGGAGGGCTTAGAGTCGGGTGAAGAGGAGAGGGGCCGTTAACGAGGATAGAAAAGATCATGGTTTTGGATTGGGGACGATCTGAGATGGTAATGAACAGCTATCGTGAAGACCTGGAGGGAAGAATGAGATTGAAAAGAATGTGGAAGATGGTTCCATAGGTGGAGGGGAAAAAAAGAGGAACAAATGAGTGGAGGTGAGCAGTAATTCTGGATTTTGGGAGTTTCACGAGAAGAGTCCAAAGGTTACAGAAACCTTTGGGGGACAAAGCATGGAAAGATCAGAGGGTGCAAGACCAGAAAGGAGGGGGTATAAGATAGAGAGACTACTGAACTGTCTGCGACGGCAATGTGATAGGCCCATTGACTCAGCTTTATCTTGAGAGGTTAAAATAATCTTCAAGGCCTTGGTTTCCATGGTGTCAAGCTAAGCAAGATATGAGGCAGGAGAGCCAGCCTAGAGGGGAGAGTAGTACTACAACCAGCTGCAGATGAAGGCCTTGTATGTGGATAGGAGTTCAGGTGTGCCAAGTCAAGACTTTGTACAATGGAGGATGCCCTGTCGGCACCTGGCTTTGGAAGCCAACTTTAAAATGTGGTTTGCCCAACAAAGATCATGGCTGATAGTGATACCCAGGAGTTTGAATGACTGAACTTCCTCAAGAGCATTGTTTAGAGTGAAGAAAGGAGGGTTTGCCAGATGATCCTTTTGGAGAGAGTTAGTGAGAGTGTGAGATTTGTCAGGTTTGAAAGATATATTCCAAGTGTTTGACCATCTTGTTATTTTGTCAAGGTCTAAACAGAGGGAAGAGGCTGGAGAAAAGGAAAAGGATGTCATGGTAGAGGGTAGCCTGGTGTTGGCTCAGTGGTTAGGGTGGCAGCTTGGGATCCTAGGGTTCTGAGTTCAAACCCTGTCCGCCGCTGAATTAATACACCAGGGGGTTGACTCAGCCTGTCATCCTTCTGAGGTCAGTGAAATGAGTACCAGTTCCAGTGTGTGTACTGGTAGAGGGGCACTGCATCAGCGACACAGTTGCACTTCAAGAAATGAAAGCTACCCCGGCAGCTAAGCTGCCATACGACCACCACCATGGTAGAGGGTGTAGTGATCAGCAATAAATAAAGGGGATTTTCCAGTGAGTCAGAGAGATCGTTGATGAAGATCAGGAATAGGACTGGGCCGAGAACACAGCCTTAGGGCTCTTTAGTTGCGCTTCAAGAAATGATAGCTACCCCGCAGCTAAGCTGCCATACGACCACCACCATGGTAGAGGGTGTAGTGATCAGCAATAAATAAAGGGGATTTTCCAGTGAGTCAGAGAGATCGTTGATGAAGATCAGCAATAGGACTGGGCTGAGAACACAGCCTTGGGGCTCTTCAGTCTTGACAGGGAGAGGAGACAAAAGGATTCCGTTGAGAGCCACACGTTGGCTACGAGAGTGAAAGAAGTCCTAAGCCATGCATGGAGTTTGGCATAACAACAAATTATTGAATAAACAAAATTGTTTTAATACAAATAAAGTTATTCCATTAATATGGGTTGGCAGGATAACCGAGTCCAAGAGGTACGCCCACTCACGTCTAAGCTGCCTTGCCTGGGTTTAAGTCTCGGCCCAACTACAAACTGTCCTGACAGCAGCACCATCATAATCTTGGGCAACTATCGACACAATCTGCAATCCATTTATCTCCAAAGCTTTCTTTATGGCAGTATATATTCATTCTGCATTTTCGGCAGATGAGCAATTTAAAAAGCACAGGAACCTTTCTCGGACCTTGAGGTTTTCTGCAAATCTGATACAAAATGAAAGCTTCTCTGTCTTAAACAATCTGGACTCATCTGCAATTATAGCAAAAAAAAACATTACCTGTACAATTTATTTAGAATTTAAATCTACACAGATCTGTAGGACTTCGTTTTGAAATTAAAAGTTAGGGTTAGGGTTATGGTTGGGATTAACCTGCATTTCCTTGAAAGTTTTGTCATACTTTGAAAATAAATCACTAAATTTGAGGAAATTCCCTTTCATTTTATCTTTTCCCTCATCATGCCCACAAACCGGTAAGCCAAGCTTTAAACGTAACTTGACAGTCACAAACCTTTGGAAGGTAATCCCTGTATATCAAAGGTGCTTAACTTATGACCATTTCCAAAAGGTTTGCACTGATACTGATCCCATTTGTTTGTCATGTTTGAAGCATTTTCACTTTTCCATACATTCCAAATGCACCTTGAAACAGCATGTGTAGCCAATTTCTCAAAGATTTTATTCCAATCATGCACGCCTTTCTTCCTCCTCCACCAAAGGTGAAGGAGGTTATGTTTTCACCCTTCTGTCTTGTCTGTTTGTTTGTTTGTTTGTTTGTTTGCAGGATATCTCAAAAAATTGTGGACGGATCCGGATGAAATTTTGTGGGGAGGTGTGGGTGTGTGACAAGGACGACCTTGATTTTAGTGAATATCTGAATCCAGATCTAGATACGATAATTATTTAATTTTCAAAGTGATTCTTCACCATTGAGAGATAGGGCCAAAAACTATATATAGCACAATATCTCAAAAATGTATTTGGCCGGATATGTTCTCCTGGAGCAAGCACTGCGTGGCGGAAGTGTGCGCTTTACCGAGTGCCCTTCTAGTTTGATAAATGAATCCTCAGCTTAGCTTGATTATGAGTGGAAGTGACTGACGGCAGGGAAAGCAGAACACAGCATCTTGTTCAACAGATATTCAACCCAAGGGAATTTGTTGTGATACAAAAATGAAAAAGAGCAGCTTTTTTCCCCGAATATTCTCAATGTAAAATCAGTCAGATGTGGTTGATTAGGCCCAACGTTCTTTTTTCTCCACGATGTGTAGGAACATTTATGCTTCTCACATCATCTTCAGTTGTATGTGTGCCGACAGAACCCATACTGACTGCATCCAAAGATTTGAGATAGTCTTGCTGTCCTTACGATGATACGGAGTCGAGAGCCGAGGTAGGCGGTCGTGGTTGGTCACGACCTGGGGCAGTTGTAAAATCCTATTGTGAATCATCTTCCGGCGATTCAACAATCGCTTTTAAGAGACTGGCTTTGGAGTCTCTCAACAACACAAGGCGATTCAACACAAAAAAAACTTTTGAAAGTCCATTTTAGCTTTTCTTCAGAGAGGTACATCAGTCCTGTTCGCTCTTATGTCATGTGCTGTGGCTAACTGTCAATCAAGTTTGAAAAAGGATGCAGCCAATCACATCACCATGCAAATTCCACGATATCTGCTGTCACTGCAGGATGGAAGCAAACACAGTTGGGTAGTTTGCTTTCCCACCCACGTTAGGTTTCAAGGGTGCATATAATTTTGTTTATTTTTAATCTTAATTGGAAACGAGAAAGCATCTCAAAATGCAATGCCCATCCATTTTGTACTCAAATTGAACTTGATGAAAACAACAGCTAAAAAACAAATGAAAAATGTATTAATTAGTGTTCTCCATATTCTCATAATAAAGGTTTCTGGAAAATCTGATGACAAAAGCTCAAATCGAAAAAAGTTATGGCTTCGACACACCACACACACGCACGCACGCACGCACTTGCAAAACCCGTTTCCCGCTGTATGGGCAGACGGGCAAACTACTGAAGGAAAAGGAATTCTGTTTGGTGGGGAGAGGGGGCATTGTCCCCCCCACATACCCTCCAAAATCCATCTGTGCTCATGATGATCCTTTGTGGTTGCAGAACTCATCGACATAATCCCTCTAAACAATGTCACACCACACAATGATCTTACCAATGATCACTGCAGAAAACCATTAACCGCACATATATATGTATATGTATATATGTGTATATATATATATATATATATATATATATATATATATATATATATATATATATATATATATATATATATATATATATATATATATATATATATATATATATATATATATATATATATATATAGCCTGGTGTTGGCGCAGTGGTTAGGGCAGCGGCTTGGGATCCAAAAGGTCCTGAGTTCAAGCCCCGTTGGGCCACTGAATTAATACACCAGGGGGTTGACTCAGCCTGTCATCCTTCCGAGGTCGGCGAAGTGAGTACCAGTATACTGGGCCGGTGTATACCCCGGTTAGAATAGGTGCACCATATCCCTGTGTCGTAAGAGGCGACCAGGGTTGCATCAGGAAGGGCATCCGGCGTAAAACATGTGCCAAATCACTATGCGGATCATGCGGATGATCCGCTGTGGCGACCCCGAACGGGAGCAGCCGAAAGAAGAAGAAGAAGAGATATATATATATATATATATATATATATATATATATATATATATATATATATATATATATATATATATCTCTCTCTCTCTCTCTCTCTCTCTCTCTCTCTCTCTCTCTCTCTCTCTGAAGGAATATTTTAAGGTCCACATATCTAATGCATGCATGGCCCACATCTGTGCCTAAAACTTGTGCCTTCATCACTCTGTCATCAGCTCTGCAATGTGACAGGTCTAATTTGCTTGAGGTGCAACATCAAATCCAAGTTAAAGATAGCTGAGTAAAAATAACACTTTGTCAAAGACTAAGAAGCCACACCCTTTCTCATCGTGATAAACTATGTGAACTATGTGCTTCGTGTTGCTAGCCAATTGTTCTTTGGCATTACCTTCTGAGAATATAGATGCTGCGATCCCAAGTTTATGGGTCTCACTATCTACTATGATCTTTCCTGGGAAAGCCACATTTCCAACCTGGCCTCCAAAGCCAGTCGCCGACTGGGCATCCTCTGTCGTGCAAAGTCCTTCCTCGGCCAACCTGAGCTCCTGACCATATACAAAGCTTTCGTCCACAGCCTGATGGAGTACTGCTCTCCCACTCGGCTGGTGCTCCTGCCTCTCACCTTTCTCGGCTTCATGCTGTGGAAACCAAGGCATTTAGGATCATTGGTATCTCCCACGATGAGGCTGAGTCTTTGGACCTCTTACTCTCTCACCGCAGGCTGGTCGGTGGTCTTTCTGTCTTCTACCGTCTACTCTCCAGTCTCACTCTACCCCCCCCCGCCACCCCTTGCTCTGTTTGCAATATGTCCCCCACATATTTCCGTAGGGCACACAAGGTCTGCCAGAAACCCCCCACGAATCACTGCTCACCTTCACTCTTTCATTCCTCTTTTTTCCCACCCTTGGCACAAACTCCCACACTCTCTTTAATCCCACTCCTCCCTCCAGATCGTCAAAACAGCTGTTCACCACCACCTCTTGTCTTCCCCTTCCAAAACCACGATCTTTTCTACCCCCATTAATCTACCCCAAACCCACCTCCTTCACATTCCCTGCTTTCCTTCCGGAAAGTTCCCCGTCATGTGAGGTCCTGAAAGTCCCTATGGTGTCCATCTTCTTTACTCCATGTACCCTGCCCCAACCCTCTCCCTTCCACAGATCTCCTAATGTCTCTATTCCCCACCGTTTTGTCCTTCCCTCTCCCGCCTCTCTCGTCTCCTGCCCCCCCCCCCCTTGTTGGTCATTCTGTGTGTTAGCTCTCATATGAGCCTCGACAATGTATACCAAAAAAAAAAAAATACAAACTATAAAGCAACCATCAACAATGTACAAATTCCAGTAAAGCCTAGCTCATGGCATATTCAATGATATTATCCATTTTTATAGAAGTTAAATTTTGGAGGCCATTTTAACTCAGAGACCGTGGCTGCTCTCATGCGACCTTTATAACATCTGACCAGCTTCCAGAGTTTTAGAGCAGAAGCTTCAAAGTCACAAATCAATACCATCTAGCTGTGCTTCAGATGTCTGCGAAACTCATCGCAATCGCTTTCATGGTTCTGGAGAAGAAGATTGTTTTAGGTTTGAGCCAAATCCAATATGGCCACCAACACAGGACATAATTCAAAAAACAAAATCTGTTGGGATCCAGTTCCCAAGGGTGTGCAATAAACTTGTGTAGATTGGCATATTCCTGTTTTTTAGCCTCCTCCTATGAAGATAGAGGGAGGCTTGTACCTGTTGTACAGTTTGTTTCTACAATCAGTGCCCACAATTTTTAATGGTACCCCTGAGAGTTTAGTTGACCCCTAGGAGTATGAAAGCACCATTTAAGTTGGGGGGGGGGGTTTCCTTCCTTTTTCTGCTAATGTCAAAGCTCTCTCAGTGCTGGCTGGGACTTTCAGAATGGAATTTTACATCAAAATGAGAATAAAAAGTGTCCAGTCCAAGGTTGACATCTTTTTTTTGACCTTGATCTAATTTTTTTAAGGTCATGCATGACCTCATGCTAGAACATTATAACACTTTTTTTTAACCACAACTCAACTAATTTTTGTCCGATCGGAACAAAATTGCCCTCTCTAAATACCAAGAGCAGGAGTCAGCAACCGATGGCTTGCGAGCCATATCTGGCTCTTCTACAATCCCAATGTGGCTTGCAGAGCCTCAAGGTTAATCGGAGTCGATGAACAAGACATATAAAGATCAAATAGACACACATAATTCAAAATATTACTATACCAGCAAATACAACCCGTCGCTTCGCTGACGGGGGGAATTAAGGAGGGGGGTTGAGAGAGGAGGGAGTGGAGGGAGGGGAAGCTAAGAAGGGGGGAAGGGCGAGGAAGGGGGGAGGTGGGGATAGCTATGCCTCACCAAACGTTGCTATACTGCGGGAGGGAGGGTTCTGAAGAGGGGGTGTGAGAGAGAGAGAGAGAAGTATGAAAAAAAAACAGAAGAGAGAAAGGTGAGGGGTGGAGGTGAGGTGAGTAAAGAGAATGGTATGTTATGCTTCATGACCGAACACACACACACACACACAAACAAACTCATGTCAGAACAGCTGTACAGATAATGACACAACAGAGTTTATAATGTAATCTGCTGGCATATCTGCAAAACTTTGATGTCCCAGTTACAGAAAATTTGTGGGAACCTGAACCAAAAGTAATCACTGAAAACATGGAAGTACCTACCGCTCACGTACAACCTAATGATCCCATCGAGCGTGAACATCGAAAACAAAGCGTTGTGACCAGTTATCATACTTAAGTACAAAAAGAAGAGAAGAAGGCATTGCTGATTGAGGTGTTAATAGCAGTGATTATGGTACTAAACGATGCAGAAATCAAGAAAATGACCAAACACCAAGACCTCAAGAATGAAGTGAAAAGATCCTGGAAGTTGAAGAATGCCAAAGTTGTACCAGTGATAGCTGGACCTACAGGAATGATGACTAAGAACCTCACAGAGATATTAAATATAGGGGCAATACCACTGGGTGCTCACCTGGTAGTGACTGGATAAGATAACCAGGCAACCACTGGTTGGCATGGATGACCCACAAAATACGAGGTGTGTTCAAAAAGTATCCAACCTTAATTTTTCGTGCGTAAACAAATGAAGCAAGGGAGGCGTGGTTTGGTGCACGTATGTAGGCGATCCTAATTCGTATGCGTGAATATTTTCCCGCCTGCAGAAGCTGTCAGTCGCCGACAGACCACCGATGAGTGAGGAAGTGTAAGTGAGCGCCGTCGGATTTTCGTTTTTGACAAAATGACGGAAAAACTTGAACAACGCTACTGCATCAAATTTTGTGTAAAGCTTGGCGATTCCCAAGTGGAAACGATCCGCAAGATTCAACAGGCCTTCGGGAACGAAGCAATGGGCACCACACAGATAAAAGAGTAGTACAACCGCTTCAAAGATGGTCGCACATCAGTGGAAGTGAAGCACGTTCTGGTAGGCCCTCAACATCCCGAAATGAGATCGTCATTGACCAAATCACGATCAGAGAACTTGCAGACGAGGCGGGCGTCAGCATTGGATCCGTTCATTCCATTGTGACTGAGGATTTGGGCTTCAGGAGAATCTCAGCGAAGTTCGTGCCAAAGCTGCTAACGATCGAGCAGAAGCAACTCCGTTTGGACATCGCACAGGACATGCTGGAGACTGTGAACAGCGATCCCCACTTCTTCAACACAGTGATCACTGGCGATGAGACCACAGTGATCCGTCATTTTGTCAAAAACGAAAATCCGACGGCGCTCACTTACACTTACTCACTCATCGGTGGTCTGTCGGTGACTGACAGCTTCTGCAGGCGGGAAAATATTCACGCATACAGATTAGGATCGCCTACATACGTGCACCAAACCACGCCTCCCTAGCTTCATTTGTTTACGCACGAAAAATTAAGGTTGGATACTTTTTGAACACACCTCGTATATTGGAGGAGAAAGTAAATACCTATGGATTTTTTTTAATGCGATGAACAAACCTTGGTACATCACAGGTGGTGAAGATGGTGGTCAAGTTTCATCGAAATTGCATGTGCAGTTTCTGAGAAGAAAGCAAATGCATATTTTGGGGGGCAACCCCCTTCTCCCCATTGACCCTCCTTGACCCCAATTTTTTTCCGTCGTGAACAAACTTTAGTACATCACAGGTGGTGATGATGGTGGTCAAGTTTCATCAGAATTGTATGTGTACAGTAGTTTTGGGGACAACCCCCCTTAAATCCTCTTTGAGCCAGATTTTTCTCATGTCATGAAAAACTTTGGTACGTCATGGGTGATGAAGGTTTTCATGAAGATTCAGTTTCATCGGAATCGTGTGTGTCATTTGAGAAGAAAGCAAATACCTCTTTGGGGGAGGCAACCCACTCCCCCGTAAACTCCCTCTGTAGACCCCTTGAGACCCCGTCTTATGTTTTTTTTTTTTAATGCCATCACAGGTGATGAAGATTGTGGTCAAATTTCAGTGAAATTGTGTCGTTTCTGAGAAGAAGTTGCAAATATTTGTGGACGGACGGACGGACGTGTGGACGGATGGACGGACGGATAGACGATGCACCATCCCATAAGCTCCCTGGAACTACTTTAAAGGTGAGCTAAAAACCATCCCTGGGAATATTATAACAAACAAACTGCAGTTGGAAGCCGTTCGGGGTTCAGCGACGATCCAGAAGAGAACCCTCGACACAAAACTTTGAGAATAGAAAACTTCACAGCTTGGTCCATGAATCGTGACCCCTTAACAAAATGAAGGAGAATGCTTTGAGCCCACCATGGGAGGACTCCATTCCACATTCTGAAACTCGCAGATGAAGATACCAATCAACGACACACACACACACACACACACACACACACACACACACACACACACACACACACACACACACACACACACACACACACACACACACACACACGTTGGAGTCATATTGATTACCGACTACAGTACTTACTGTATACAACCCAGAAATAGTCCATTTGCCATTTGGAGAACCTGGCAATGGTCTATAGTATAAGGTTTTTTAGTGGATTTGCTATCCCATGGGGTCACTGAAGCAATTCAGCTTGGTTGTTCTCGAAGCAACTTTGGGCATTTTTTAAAATATGCAAATTAGGGCCATCATTACTGAAAAACCTATTTTCTTCAGTATCTTTGCAACTATGAATGATAATGGCACAAAAATGTTATCTCGACCTATGTTTTCATGGTCAAGGATTACGATAAAGGCATACAAAAAGTTATTACATGTATTTATTTTGTCTGTATGGAAATTAATTTCCGCCATTACCGAAAAAAACCTATGTTCTTGAATATCGTTGCAACTAAGCATGGTAATGTCACAAACATGGTGTCTAGACTTATGTTTTCATGGTCAAGGATTACGATAAAGGCATGTAAAAAGTTATCACATATATATATATATATATATATATATATATATATATATATATATATATATATATATATATATATATATGACATAACTGTGGTGGCTCTCAAAACATAATCAATTCTCTTTTCAGGTGATCGAGATGGCTAGCGAAACGTGTCTCTTCCTGATCTGCCGTGAGAAGGGACCCCAATCAGACAGTCAAAGTCCAAGGCATCAGGACAATGATTCAGCGGAGTAAAGAGAGGGGTGACGATGATGTTCATGTCAAGTTACAGGCCATTTTGGACTCACAAGGAGAGAATTCATCTGTGGAATGTCATAAGACGTGTTACTGTACTTACACATCTAAACAGAATGTGGCTAAGTATATAGCCAAGAAAAGGAAAGAAGACTTTTCAACAACAGAGAGTGAACCAGAGACTGGCAGAGTAAGAAGGTCTCAACTTCCAACGTTTCAATTAAAAAAAAAACATTGTTTGATCTGTGGTGATGACTGTCTTCCTAAAGACCCCAAACAACCTGACAGGTGGGAGCGTATAATCCAGTGCGATACCAGTGATCGCCCTGGCCTTACACCTTTCAAAGATGTACTTTTAGATTTATGTGAGCAGAGAAATGATGAGTGGGGTAGAAAGGTTGAAATCCACATCAAAGGTGTTCTTACAGATTTACCTGCCGCAGACGCACAATACCATAAGAAGTGTTATGATGCGTTCATGGTTATTCCTAAGTATACCAATTTGTCATTGAACTCTGATGTAATCGATGATGATGCTCTGAATTTGGTAATTAATGACATGACTGTATGCTAACCAACAACTCCGTACATGGACAGCTATTGAATTACATGATATGTACTGTAGTTTGGGTGGATTGTTATCTCGCAGGCAGATATTCCAAAATCTCACAAACTATTTAGGTAATGACATTGTCGTTATACGTATGGAGGGTTGTTCCTCAGTTGTAGGGTTTACGCATCTTGTGGGTAAATCCTTGAAGCTGGTCGAGGTCGATTCAGTTGACGAAGATAGTGTGGCCGCTGTGGTCAGGCAGGTCAAAGGTGAGGCACGAGCTGTACAGTACAATGGTGCAAACTATGATCTCGGAGAATTCACGTACAACAACACACTCAAACAAACTAGCACCACACTTCTCAAGATAATTTCAGAATTGGTTTCGGGGGGGCGGGGGGGGGGGAGGTGACAAAAAAAGTCTCTCAGTCTAACCCAAGCTGTACAAAGTCACATCGCAGGTACTAGAACCCAGACAATGCTGGGGCTGGCAGTGAAGCTTCATCTCAGGTATGGGAGTTCAGAGTTGATCAAGCTCCTACATGATCACGGTTTCATAGTGTCCGATGACGAGATCATACGTTTCCGCAAATCAGCTGCAAAATTTGCGGGTGAAAAGAGCAGTGTGCTACATCAGGCCATGGGCTTGGAACGGAGGGTGGGGCCAATATTTGGGTGGTTCGACACCCACCTCCTGGTGGGTGTCGATGTCCAAAAAGA
>NC_140962.1:11524964-11609964 GCF_056783735.1 Eptatretus burgeri | reverse complement strand
CGCTTTCCACGGCTGATGATTTCTAGAACTTCCGCTTTGTCCGCATTTTGCGACGAAATCAAATCAAAATATCAAAAGGGGTGGAGCCAGCGAGGGGTGAAGGGTGAGAGGTGAGAGATCAACCTCACCCACGGACCCCATAAAAAGGTGCGCTGAATGCCAAGCAAGCAGTCTGTCGGGGAGCTGCAGAGAGTTGGGTTCTGAGTCGTGCTGCAGAGAGTTGAGGTTTTGCCTGCAGTCAGTCTGGGTGCGCCGTGGAGTTCATCTGAAGTCTGTCAGGGTTCGGAGTGGAAGTCTGGAGTCCAGCTGGCATCGAGTCGGAGGAAGCCAGCAGTGCGCCAAGGTTCGAGTCCAGTGGAGGGCAGTCGGAGCGCAGCCAAGCCTGGAGCGCAGCCAAGCCTGCAGGGCCGTGCAGAACTGCAGGAAGGTGGAGAAAGCCGGAGAGAGGTCGCCAGCCAGCGACAGAACGGTCTGAGCCAACGCTGAGGAATGGGCGGGCTCTTAAAAGAGCATCAACTCTCGAAAGAGCAAAGGCCCGTTCGTTCCTCTGAGGCGTCGTCGGCTTGTCCGATCCACCAGGCCGCACAGCGGGACCTGGACCAACCGAGCTGCCGTGTTTCCGACGAAACGTTGAGGGTCGCTCAGCGAGTCACCACGAGGGTGACAGGTAACCAGCACGGTCTTGTTGAGCTCTTGCGGTCTCCACAGCTCCATGAACATAAAGGCCTACGGGTCCTGTCTGCCCCTCCCTTTCCTGGGGTTTTCTTTGCATGAACATTGTGGCGCCGTGTTCTTAAGTAGAGAAACTGTTAAGTGATTGTGTACATAATAAATAGACAAACGGTTGTAGGTCTTTGTTACTCGTGTCTTGTCCCTACTCCCATTCATTGCATTAGTGTTTGAAATACCTGTATCGCTTCGTTGACTGCATGAGTGCATACGTGTTATAAATAAATGTCCTTGTTTAAATGTTCACCTGTTCGTTGCATCCTTTCCCTCAATTGAGCTGCCGTATTGCGTTCGGGATATTAGCTGGCTTTTAAATAGCCGATAACATAATCGGATCCGGCGAGGCTTGGCGATATACACCGCTCGGCAAATCGCAAACGGAGCGAGCTGCTTAAGCGGCTCGTTTCCAAGCAGGTCCCGTCGAGGTGTAAATCCCCGGCATTTCTGTCTACGCGCATACTTAGGTAAATCGACAATTCGGCGATAGGACCCTGTCGCGCGTGGAGAGAATAGTTGGCTGATTTACAGTGTGATTAAAAACACACCCGTAGCTGGATATCGGCGTTGATCCGAAAGCTGCGACTCGGTTTGCCACGTCCGGTGGGCGCGCGGCTGCAATTAGCTAAAAGCGGTCGCTCGCACGCCGGCGTGGTGGAAACCACAACAATGTATATATATATATATATATATATATATATATATATATATATATATATATATATATATATATATATATATATATATATATATATATATATATATATATATATATATATATATATATATGGACCAAGGCACCTTTACGCTTCATTTACATCATACCCTTCTGGGTTAAAGATCAATGTCAAATGATGGTCTAAAATAAAAACGAGTGTTTTGTCATTGCTCAATTTTGCCAATATGGAATTTTAGAGATTATGAATTTTAAAGATCAATTTTGCCAATCCGCTTGGCCTTCCTTCCAAGATGTCCTTGCACGAAAATAGTGGATCTGCATTGAAGTTGTGCACCTGCGAGTTGATAAGTGTTCTTGACCTGCTTTTTTTTTCGGATTGTGACACTTGAATAATTTTCTTCCTATTTTCATGATGTTGAGTTTTATGGATAGATTGTAGATGGGACCACATTTTCTTAATTTACACTCTATCCCTAAATTTAAAGGCCAAGGTCATATTGCGATCCAAAAATAATATCGCCATCATTGGATTGTGGGATTACCCTTGGCGATCGCTTTGTGATCGCAGATATCTATTTTTCAAGTTCGTCATCATTACATAAAAATCAGCATAACTAGAAAGTTAGAGCCTCCTTACTGAGTCTGGGTGGTCAGTGGTTCGAACCCCGACTGTAGAAAGAGAGCGACTTTGCTTACCTCCAGCCATTTAATAAGTTCTATAATTAAATTAATTGAAGTTACAAAGTATCCTCTTGTTGTAAAGGACCGACAAGACTAGAAGAGTTTAAGGACTTTGCTATTTACAATTGTCATATTTGCACTGATAGAATCATCTTAGAGAATGAGACCTTGCTGGTTTTATTCCTCGGGCGAGATTTCTGATGCACAAAGCTGGTTTTATAGGTTAGATGCGGGAAGTTTCATGAATGCATGAGACTCATGGGCGTTTGTGGGTAATAAGGGGTTGATGTCGGGTGTGTGTGTTTGTGATGTGTGTGCATTTTTTAAAGGAAATGAAAGGTTCTCTTGCACCGACCGCTCCCCTCGCCATACTCTTGTCATCTCGATATTGACAGATGTGTTCTCTGCACGATTGAGAATGATAATGAGGATGTGGGTGTGGTGTGGTATGGGGAAGGATCCATTTTCACCTGCAGGTCGGCGAATAAATTACTGCTGTTGTGCCTATTGCAAGAACTTGTATCATGATAAATGAGTGATGAGCCTTGTGACAAACCAAATGCCGGTGAATGTCCATTGAAATAAAAAATCCATGATTGTAGTTATAACAGCCTTGAAGTGCAGAAATGAAAGAGCGACTATATTAACAGGTTAGCACAATGACTTACAGTAGGTTTTACTCCACAGGTACACATTTTGGCTCCAAGTGCACATTTTGAACAGGAAAAGTTGCCCATGACCTTGAATTTTCAGACTAGAAGGACCTTGCTCTCTCTCGCTCTCTCTCTCTCTCTCCCGTGAGACTGTAGGCCGAAACAAAAGGCATTCTTTGTCAAGACTATTGTTGACTGCTTCACACAATGTGACGCAATTAAGGCAAACCCTCGGATTTGCTCGACCTAAGTGTGCAAACGATGCTGAGTTCACGACATTTCCATTTTATTTCTCCAACCTCGTCTCGATATGTTCTGCTTCCATTTGACCCTACACATATGAAAGTGGTTTTCTCTTCTTCGTCCACCTGCTCGATTCATTTCACCAACTCATTACAAAGGCACCTGTGTCAAACAATCAGAGAATCATTTAGAATTTAGATGATGAAAAATTTTAATTTCTTTTCAATCAAACCTCCGACAGAGGGACATTTACGCTTAATTTCACATCATACCTGTCTGGGGTAAAGGTCAAGGTAAAATGGCAGTCTGAAAAAAAGAAAAGTGTTTGTTGTCATCGCTCAATTTTGCCAATGCGGAATCTCAAAGACCGCCTCGCCCTCCAATGTGTTCTTGCTTCATAATAGTGGACCTGCATTGAAGTTGTGCACCTGATATTTGATAAGTAAGCCTGGTGTTGGCTTAACGGTTAAGCATAATATCTTAGGGTCATGAGTTTGAGCCCTGTCGGCTGTTGAATTAACACAAGGTGGGGTTTACTCAGCCTGTTAACCTTCCAAGGTCGGCGAAATGAGTACCAGTGCACTGGTAATAGAGGGCACTGCATCGGCGGCAAAGCCATGCCCCCAGAAAAATGATGCAGCCACCAGCCGCAGACTGCACATGATAGCTATTCGATTGGTGTCCTTGACCTACTTTTTGTCCGATTGTGACTTAACCTCTTGAACCCTGAGCTCCTTGGACTTTCGGCTCCCCCACCCTGGGTTCCCCTGGAGGAAAAAAAAAATCACTGAAAGGTTGAAATTTGTTTAATTTTGGTTTTCTGCAATAAAAATGTTTTTCTAGCCCTACAATTGCAAATAAATGATATTTTGAGTTTATCGCCAATACTCTACCTTGTGGCTCCAGTCAAACCAGGAGTTATTGCCCAGCTTTCCAATACGCAAGAGTTCTCCACGGTACGTGCACCAACGTATTATCTTTCAACGTTTTGGCAAGTTCCTGGCCTTTGCCCAAAGGTACTTCTCTCTGCACACAACACAACAATTATTATTAGTAGTAGTAGTCACATGGTGAGCATCCTGTTTCAGTCGTCGCTCGTCAGGAAACTCTGCTGAGCGTCGATTACCAAGTGGAGCATGGCGCTTAATGAAACCCATCAGTACGTATGCATTGCACACAGTGGACATGAAGAATAATATTATCAAGCGTCTTGGCCATTTATATAGTGGTCGTCTTGGCCATTTGGCGGGTGGCACTTCTGAAATCGAGTAATTTGGTCATTTTTGTCTGCCCCACCCCCCCACCCTGAATTATAGGCCTTCAGTGCATTTGGACAAGCAACAGGAATCATCCTTTTTTCAATATAATCAAATTACTGAACATGTTCAGGAGGGGAAGAAACATAGATTGACGAGACAAAATATATGGGCCCTTTCCCTGCGTAGTGATAACAGCAACAGTCCCATTGGATGGGATTTCCTATTCTCCTTTTTGCATTTCACTGTTTCTCCTAATGAGAGTGTTCTAAATTATCTTCTGATGGTCATAGTAGGTCCACACATCCTTATCCCTTGTTTTATGATCAAATGCTCAATGAGCTGAACTGAGTTGAGGAATCCGTCGGTGTACAGCGACTAATCCTGTCCTGAGAATTTGTCAGTCATTTGGACAACCAAGTTCCCTGTAACCCCAAAGTTATTGATAGCTCTTCGGCATCATTTCTCCACCCTGTGTAAACTTCAGCATTTACCAATATCCCCATTTTCACTTTCACATAATAGAAACGTCTTGATTCCCCCCCAATGGATCGGCTTGTTCTTTACAGGCTGTTTGAACGACCAGTTTGTTTTTAGTGGGAATCATTCCCTCATCAAGTAAAAGTTCACAATCTGGAACAAAGTAATGCTTGAACTTCTCAATTAAATAATTGAACACTGGGTGGGTTTTGTGTATTGCAAGTCGAGTCAAGCTGGGGATCATCCTCATTGACACAATGTCGGAAAGACCAGATTGCAAGGAACCGATCTCTTGTCATGACCTTTGGAAAACCAGTCGTGGAAGTAAGCGGAGCATCCTAACACCAGCAGTACTGCTCCTAGCTATCTTTATGTGTATCATCATTTCCATAGTGACTCAGAGCCCTGAAATGCCATCAACTCTGCCAAAGTAAGAGCCTGACGAAGAATCTCACAGAGATATTAAAAACCATCCCTGGGAACATCACTATAAACTAACTACAGTTGGAAACCGTCCTGAGCTCAGCAACGATCCAGAAGAGAGCCCTCGGCACAAAACTTTGAAAACAGAAAACTTCACAGCTTGGTCCATGAATCGTGACCCCTTTACTGAAATTAAGGTGGATACTTGGAGCCCACCCTGGGAGGACTCCATTCCACATTCTGAAACATGCATATGTAGATACCAATCAACAACAACACACACACACACACACACACACACACACACACACACACACTGACATTTATAATTATATATGTACTGAATATAAAGTAGCGTGCTGGACGTGGATTACCAGAGTGTTTTTCACTCTTTTTTCAGGGTAATTATTGTATGCCTGATTTTATTTTACACCACCCAGGGCCACCACCACCAGTAGATATTATTTACATGATCTCGGCTGACAGGATGACCCCACGCACACTCACCTCTATAAGCTGTCCAGCTTGGGTATGAATTTTTGACCCAGCTATAAAATGTCGTCCTGGTGCTTCACAGACAGGGTGATTCATCACTGTGTGTGTGTGTGTGTGTGTGTGTGTGTGTGTGTGTGTGTGTGTGTGTGTGTGTGTGTGTGTGTGTGTGTGTGTGTGTGTGTGTGTGTGTGTGTGTGTGTGTGTGTGTGTGTGTGTCGTCCCTCCAATGGACATTAAGCTGGGCGTTGTCTTCCGACATTAGTTGATGGACGTTAAAGATCCCCATGGTGTCCTTCACGAAGAGTGTCTAACCAAAGGTGTCGCTGCAATCAGCATTGAGAGGGCTTCCATTCAACCAATCACATAACCAGATTCTGTGGATGACCAAATTTTGATATTTTTATGATGTCATTGACTGTTGCTCCTGATCCAGATGGGCTTCAGGACCCATGGTCATATTTCTATTCTTTGGTATGACTCGGCTGTGGTTTTAACCTCCCAGACTCAGAGCAGACACTCTGACCATTATGCCACTGGTGTTGAATGATCTTCAGTTAAAATGTTGTTAGCATGTGAAATCAAAGCAATGGTTTGGTTGTTTCAACATTCTCTTGCATCCCTTTTCTTTGGCAATGTTATGTAGACTGACTGCTTCCATCTTTTGCACCATCCAATCCTGCTCCACATCTGTGTTCAGATAGCTGTTCAAATTTTGATTGCCTCCTCCCCCACAACCTTAAAGAGGTCCATTAGAAGTTCATCAGCACCTGGTGCTTTTCAATTTGCCAGCTCTTTCAAGGCTCTACAGACCTCACATTCTACCACAATTGGTTCTTGCTTATATTCCCTTTCTTAGAAGGTTGCCCGAAAATGAAAAATGTTTGTATCAAAATAAAGTCCAATTACTGCACCGTAGTCACAAGAAAGAAGCCAGACATAACAATACACACGTACATATAAATGCACACACATATATAAACACACAAACACAGATAAATTATGAATTGGTAAATACTTACAAAAGCTATTTTATTTGAAATTATAACCTTAACTTACAGTGCCTAAAGAAAGTCTACACCCCCCCCCCCCCCCCCCCCGTTCAAAATGCTCACCTTTTGTTTCCTTATATCCTGTAATTAAGTTTCATTAAATCAGACTTTTCCCACCTTTATTTACACATCGTAACCCACAACTTCCAAGTGAAAAGAAAATTCGACAAATTTCAGAAAATTAATTAAAAATACAAAACTAGAATATCTTGATTGAATGAGCGTCCACTCTCCCGAGTTAATACTTGGTGGAAGCACCTTTGACAGCAATTACAGTTTACAGCTGTGAGTCTGTTGGGATAGGTCTCCGCCAACTTTGCACACCTTGATTGGGCAATATTTACCCATTCATCTGAACAAAACTGTTCAAGCTCAGTCAAGTTGCATGGAGAGTGTTGACGAACAGCAATCTTCAAGCCATGCCACAGATTTTCGATTGGATTTAGGTCGAGGCTCTGACTGGGCCACTTAAGGACATTTATCCCTTTGTTCCTAAACCACACCAGTGCAGCTTTGGCTGTGTGCTTCTGGTCGTTGTCATGCTGAAACATGAACTTCCGTCCCAATTTCGGCTTTCTTGCAGAGGGCAGCAGGTTTTCCTCTTACATTTTTCTGCATTTTACTCCATCCATTTTCCCTTTTATCCTGATAAGAGCTCCAGTCCCTGCTGATAAGAAACATCCCCATAACATGATGCTGCCACCACCATGCTTCACAGTTGGGATGGTGTTCTTTGGGTGATGTGCTGTGTTGGGTTTGCACCAAACGTAACGTTTTGCATTTTGGCCAGAAAGTTCCATCTTGGTTTTGTCAGACCACAAAACTTTTTGCCACGTGACTTCAGAATCTCCACAATGTTTTTTTGCATACCACAAATGGAACTCAAGGTGGGCTTTTGAGTAATGGCTTCTTCTTGCCACCCTGTTATTCAGGCCAAACTTGTGGAGAGCTTGGGATATTGTTGTCACATGCATACAGTGACCAGTCTTTGCCATAAAGGCATGTAGCTCTTTCAAAGTTGCCATTAGCCTCTTGGTGGCCTCTCTGATCAGTCTCCTCCTTGCTTGGTCATCCAGTTTGGAGGGATCTAAGCAGGATCTTGGTGGTACCATACACCTTACACATCTTAATGATTATCTTGACTGTGCTTCAAGGGGTATTCAAGGCCTTTGAAATATTTTATACCCATCCCTTGATCTGTGCCTTTCCACAATTTTATCCCAGAGGTCTTTTGAAAGCTCCTTTGTGCTCATGATTGAGTCTTTGCTGTGAAATGCAGTACCCAACAGAGGAAACCAACAAGATCAACTGATTTATGCTGAAATTATCAGAATTACTACAATTTAACACAGGTGGAGGCCAATTAACTTGGTGTGTAATTTTGAAGGTGATTGGTTACACCTCAGCTAATTTACAATTGTTATTATAAGGAGAGTGAACACTCATCCAACCAAGATATTTTAGTTTTGTATTTTTAATTAATTTTCTGAAACTTGTAGAATTTCTTTTTCACTTGAAAGTTGTGGGTAACGATGTCTAAATAAAGGTGGGAAAAGTCTGATTTGATGCAATTTAATTCCAGGCTATAAGGCAACCAATTCCATTCTGGTTTCCCATTCGACGATCCAAAGATAAGTCATTTCAGTTTCACTTTTCCACATCAGTTTCACTTTGGGATATCAGTTTCGATTTGTCCATGCAACTTATGATGCAATGCGAATGGTAAACAAAAAAGGTCAGCAAAAACGATTTTTGGGAGAATTTTTTTGATTTTCTAAGGGGGTGTAGAGGGATCTAGAGTGGCTTAAGTGTCTTAAAAGGTAAAAAAAAAAAAGGGAACTAAAGTGTTTTAAGTGTCTTAAGAGTAATAAAGGAGCCAAAAGTGTTTCAAGGGTCTAAGAGTCTTAAATGGGTATAAATCTCTAAATGGGTCCAAATATGAAAGAGAAAAAGTGGTCTGAAGTGTCCAACTGGTCTGAAATTGTCCAAAGGGTCTCACAAAGGTCCATCAGTCTGAAAAGTGTCGAAAACGATCTGCACATCTCAAAAGGATCTAAATGGGTATTAAAGGGTGTAAAGGGTCTAATGGGGGTCTACAGGCCATACAGGGTGTAAAGGCGTAAAGCTGTAGCAAAGAAATTACCTCATGTTCGTAAATAAATTAACTATCGAGTACAACATGGCAATAATGGGCCAAATGACCTCCTCATGACTGATTAAAATGCCTATTTAGGTGCATCGTGGTTAAAAATCTGATTGTGAAAAGTTTCGTGGCAAATTAACTTTCGGAGCTCAAAGCAGTAAGGTCACAAAAAAAAAACATTTCGCTTTTATATACAGAGATGGACGACCTATTTTCCTGCTGCAGTCTCTTCTTCCTCTTCTCAGGGAGATGGAATCACTTTTTGTTTCTTCCATCAACCAGCTAACAGTGAGATCTCTCAACATAAAGCAAAAGGAGAGAACCTCATTCAAAGTCATCGGAAAAGCTCACCAAGAAACATCCCAAAAAATCCTTTTGTAGCTCGTTAACCTCCGCCATCAAAGATGGATGGAGGTTACTGTTTTCACCCCTGTCTGTTTGTTTGTGAACAGTATAACGGAAAAACTCCTGGACGGATTTCGACGAAACTTGGTGGGGAGATTAGGTATGGTCCAAGGATCATGCCATTAGATTTTGGACTCGGTCCAAAAAAATTTTTTTTTTCAAAAAAATTTCGATTTTATTTGAAAAATATTTGAATTTTTTTTTTTTTGCATTTCTACATGTTTCAAGTGATTTCCAACCAAAAAAAAAAACAAATTTGTTAGAGAAAAAAAAAAATTTGCAAGTTTTTTTTCAAAAAAAATTTCGATTTAATTTTTTTGGCATTTCTGCATGCGCGTCGATCTCGTTTAGTTTATTCAATCATGGTTCAGTGGAGTCTGATCCGTTTTGACCTACAATGAATAGGACATCAGGTTCACTTAAGTGACCCAGCAGTATTGGTGGCGGAGGTTTTGCACTCGACCGAGTGCTCCCCCTCTAGTTTTAATATGTAATGAAAAAGGTTGTTACATAATGGCTCTGAAAACACTCCCCAAACCCCTGAAAGTGTAAAACTCAATAACGTTCGCACATACACCCACTCCCACCCAACTCCAACTGCCACAAATTCGGTACGTACTTTTTTAATGGCCCCTCAGATAAGACATCGTTAAGAAGTCTGAGATATTGATAACATTGTAAGAAACTAGTACGTGCCCGTACGTGCGTGCCCGTGTCCTGTCATTGGTTTAGTAAATAAATGGCCATAACTTGGGAACCATTTGTCCGATTAATATCAAACCTTGAAAAGGCACATCCTCAGGTCCCCAGCAATATATCTGGCAAGTTTCAATTAGATCGGATTAGTGGTTGTCGAGAAACAGCGGTCACACAGACACACACACACACACACACACACACACACACACACACACACACACACACACAGATTGCTGGAATTATAAATAGATGAAATATATCTCACCTGTGATTGAATCTTTCTGATAGTGACCAGAAACCATTTGAAAATCAAAAAAAAAATAATGGTTGCCAAGGTTACCAGCTATACCCACTACGATATCTCCTCACTGAATTCCCATTTCTACACTCAAAAAAATTCTCATTGGAGCTGAGACATCTACGATGAAATTACGATCAAAAATCAAATTATGATGTTAACATGGTTCTTTTAAACTTGATGATGGATATACTATATATATATATATATATATATATATATATATATATATATATATATATATATATATATATATATATAAATATATATATAGTATATATATATTGTTACGGATTCGCGCCCGCCGGCGTGCGAACGGCCACGTAACTCGAATCGCGGCACGTCGCCCACCGGACGGACAATCCAGTCGTGACCCTCTCGGACTAACGCCGGGAACCAGTCACGGGTGGACCTTTCGGTCTCACCGCGATCGAGCCAATCGGCCCCCGCGTGGGATAGGGTTGCTCGCCAAATTCGACCTACCTAAGTACCCACACGGAGGGTAGACCGGGCGATCGCACCTCACCG
Source organism: Eptatretus burgeri (assembly GCF_056783735.1). NCBI lineage: Eukaryota > Metazoa > Chordata > Myxini > Myxiniformes > Myxinidae > Eptatretus > Eptatretus burgeri. The sequence continues at coordinate 11,599,206 of NC_140962.1, read as the reverse complement.
CAGGTCGACTTCGGACACGGGCCACTTAAGCGACCCGTTCCGTGCTATCGAGATAACCGAGCGGTGTTATCGTCGGCCTCGACGGTTCGATTAATTATCGGGCGTATTCAGCCCACTACCAACCCTTTACGTGAAGCAAGATGAGGATTCAATGAGAGAAATGACGAAGCGAAGCGGGAAACAGTTCAACACAAAGCACATTTATTCGCGATGAACGGAAAGCACACATATACAATTACACCAAAAGCACATGTAAAAGGAAAAGAAACACAATGCAATTTTACACAAAAAGCAAATGTAAAAGCGAAGACACAATGCAGAGCTATCCGACTACCGAGCACACGGCAACACTTATACAATTCTACTTCACAGACGGCGCCGACAACACATACCCAAAACCAAGAAAAAGAACACCCTCAAGGATGAGGCGGGCCTGGGGCCGAGACCGGGTCGGGCCTACCCGTCTGATGATGAGGCGCGAAGTGGCGATAGTGCCCCAACTCCGCGGCCTCGCGGACAGTGTCTGGTAGGGGGTGGGAAAGGGGCCCCCTCTGTCGCACTATCTCAGCGCGGGGGGAAACAGGAGGGGGTTGCTGATGCTCGGGGTAAGGAGGATTTTTACTCTGTCTCGGGTCCCGCGACGAGCGTCTCCACCTCGACCAGGTCGCGCCGTCGGCCTCCCGCCTTCAGCTCCCGGCACCGACGCGAGCACCCCTTCGTCCGTCTTCGCCGCAGCCACCTCTCCACAGCTCCGCCGACAACTCGTTCCAACGCACAGCTCGTTCCAACGCGCAACTTCCGACGACTCTCTTGAACTCCGAACTCACTCTTTCCAACGCACACCACGACTGCGAAGTCTTAACTAACTCACCGACGAACGCGGTCGCTTATATAAGCCCCGTGGCTTCGCCTTTGACCCCCTGCCTTCGACCTTTCACCTTGCTCCCCATTGGCCCGAGAAAAAGTGGGCGTGTATGCTTTTTGATCCATGAATTTGCATATAGCGACCGCCCTCCAACGCCCTGGAGGCGGGGCCAAATCGCCCCTCGCTCACCGATTGGACGGAACAAAAGTGGGCGTGAGTCGTTTTTGATCCGTTTTTCTGCGGAAAGTCCGCGATGCCCCTGAACACGCCGCTCGGCGCGCGCTCCACACGAGTCCAGCATCGGCGCCCACGAGTGGCGCGAGATGACGGTGATGCGATGGTGGCGAGTTGTGACGGTAAAGGTCGTGGCTGTTGTGGTGAAGCGGCGTTGTGGTGGGTGGTTGATGTTGTGATGACTGTTGAGACGTGGTTGGTGGTGGTAATAATGGTGGTTTGTCCAAAATAAAGATAGTAAAAGAAAAACGGCTATCCTGAAGAGTCGCAGCACGCATGAATAACATTTATTCCCTCTAGACAACGGGTTTGGGCCTAACTACACATATACTTACCGAGATACCTCACCTAAGGGACCTGAATGGTGGTTTGCGAATTTGGTCAACCACAACAATATATATATATATATATATATATATATATATATATATATATATATATATATATATATATATATATATATATATATATATATATATATATTGTTGCGGATTCGCGCCCGCCGGCGTGCGGACGGCCACGTAACTCGAATCGCGGCACGTCGCCCACCGGACGGACAATCCAGTCGTGACCCTCTCGGACTAACGCCGGGAACCAGTCATGGGTGGACCTTTCGGTCTCACCGCGATCGTGCCAATCGGCCCCCGCGTGGGATAGGGTTGCTCGCCAAATTCGACCTACCTAAGTACCCACACGGAGGGTAGACCGGGCGATCGCACCTCGCCGCAGGTCGACTTCGGACACGGGCCACTTTAAGCGACCTGTTCCGTACTATCGGGATAACCGAGCGGTGTTATTCGTCGGCCTCGACGGTTCGATTAATTATCGGGCGTTTTTAGCCCACGACCAACCCTTTACGTGAAGCAAGATGGGGATTCAATAGAGGGAAAGACGAAGCGAAGCGGGAAAACAGTTCAACAATAAGCACATTTATTTCGCGATGAACGGAAAGCACACATATACAATTCCACCAAAAGCACGTGTAAAAGAAGAAGACAATGCAATATTACACAAAAAGCAAATGCAACAATGCAGATCTAACCGACTACCGGGCACACGGCAACACTTATACAATTCTACTTCACAGACGGCGCCGACAACACATATTCCCAAAGCAAAAGAAAAAGAAAACCACCCTCCAGGATGAGGGGGGTAGACGGGCCTGGGGCCGAGACCGTGTCGGGCCTACCCGTCTGATGATGTGACGCAGAGCGGCGGTGGCGCCTCAACTCTGCGGGCCTCGCGGACAGTGTCTGGTATGGGGTGGGAAAGGGGCCCCCTTTGTCGCACTATCTCAGCGCGGGGGGAAACAGGAGGGGGTTGCTGATGCTCGGGGGAAGGAGGATATCACCCTGTCTCGGGTCCCGCGGTGAGCGTCTCCTCCTCGACCTCGGTCGCGTTGCTGGCCCCTCCCTGTGCAGCTCCCGGCACCGACGCGAGCACCCCCTCGTCCGCCTTCGCCGCCGTCACCTCTCCACAGCTCCGTCTACTCGCCCTCTCCGTCTCCTCTCTTGGCTCGCCCCAACTCTTCACTCTTGATTTCTCCCACTTCTTTCCAGCTCCACCGACGACTCTCTTGAACTCCGCACAACTGAACTGCCTTGACTGACGAACGCAGCCGTTTATATAAGCCCCGTGGCTTCGCTCTTTCACCCTTGACCCTCTGCCTCCGACCCTTCACCTCTCTAACTGGCTCCCCATTGGCCCGAGGAAAAGTGGACGTGAATGCTTTTTGATCCATGTATTTGCATATAGCGACCGCCCTCCAACGCCCTGGAGGCGGGGCCAAATCGCCCCTCGCTCACCGATTGGACGGAACAAAAGTGGGCGTGAGTCGTTTTTGATCCGGTTTTCTTCGGAAAGTCTGTGATGTCTCTGAACACGCTGCTCGGTGCGCGCCCCGCACGAGTCCAGCATCGGTGCCCACAAGTGGCGTGGGAATGACGGTGATGCGATGGTGGCGAGTTGTGACGGTAAAGGTCGTGCCTGTTGTTGTGAAGCGGCGTTGTGGTTGGTGGTTGTTGTTGTGAGGCGGCGTTGTGGTTGGTGGTTGTTGTTGTGAAGCGGCGTTGTGGTTGGTGGTTGTTGTTGTGAAGCGGCGTTGCGGTTGGTGGTTGTTGTTGTGAAGCGGCGTTGTGGTTGGTGGTTGTTGTTGTGATGGCTGTTGAGACGTGGTTGGTGGTGGTAGTAATGGCGGCTGGTCCAAAATAAAGATAGTAAAAGAAAAACGGCTATCCTGAAGAGTCGCAGCCCGCATGAATGACATTTATTCCCTCTAGACAACGGGTTTGGGCCTAACTACACATATACTTACCGAGATATCTCACCTAAGGGACCTGAATGGTGGTTTGTGAATTTCGTCAACCACAACAATATATATATATATATATATATATATATATATATATATATATATATATATATATATATATATATATATATATATATATATATATATATATATATATAGTGGAGGTGGATATTTCGTGAAGTTGGTGAATATGGCAACCTTTTTCTACAAATTCTTCTTTCACCCTTTAGAGTTATGTCTTCAGATGAGTAGTAAAATTACCTTTAAATCGATATCTGGGTTACATTTGTACTATGTTCGCTTTTTGAATGATTCGTGCGTTTGAGAGTCACTTGACTCCGTCTCCAATCTTTCCGATCATGATAACATCCTAAATGATAGTTATTGTTCACATGTGATCCCATATTTGATGATCGGAGGTTACCACCGCACCAAATATTGGTATCCAGTTGAAATCCGAAAGAAAATGGGCTTTTTAATGAAGCATTGTACATTTGGATCGACCGTTGCAAAGATGGCGACAGGTGGCAGTCGGGTGTTTATAATTTACTCGTACTTGCCCGTAAAAAAAAAAAAAAAAAAAAAAAAAATATTCCAACCGCGAGCAACAAACAACAACCACACAGGCTGTTTCTTCACTCTCGCGTGCCCGTACGTGCGTGGCGCGGAAGTTCCCATATCACAGTTACGATGATTTGCAATTTAGGTTTTAATGGCCAATTATTCAATTAGCGCCAACGTATTTTGCCTTTTCGCAATGTCGTCGCAAGGAAAAACAAAAAGAGAAGAGAAGAGAGAAAAAAAAATTCCTGGTTCGGAGCACACCAGCACTCTGATGTTACCGAAATTTATGCACCGTCTCATATGAAAACGATCATAACTTGCGGCATTGTGTTTATCTCTAAATGCGCATAAGAAATCGAGAAATTATTAGAATACACGAAGTCATCACTCTCCGGAAGTCCGTACGTTGTAACCCGTAATGGGGAACGCGGCTGAGGATCTCTTCCCCATCGGCCACGCCCACGCAACAACGTGTCTTGTCATTGGTTTGGTAAATAAATGGCCATAACTTGGGAAGCACTTGTCCAATTAATATCAAACCTTGAAAAGGCACATCCGCAGGGCCCCAGCAATATACCTGGCAAGTTTCAATTAGATCGGACCAGCGGTTTTCGAGAAACAGCGGTCACAGACACAGACACACACACACACACACACACACACACACACAGTGCTGGAATTATAGATACTAGTACGTGCCCGTAAAAATAAAATAATAATAATAATAATAATAATAATAATAAAAAATAAATATTCAAACTGCGAGCAACAAACAACAACCACACAGGCCATTTCTTCGCTCTCGCGTGCCCGGACGTGTGTGGCGCGGAAGTTCGTATATTATTCGCAGTTACGATTATTCGCAATTTAGTTTTAATACCGAATTATTCAATTAGTGCCAAAGTATTTGACCTTTTCGCAATGTCGTGGCAAGGAAAAACAAAAAGAGAATAGAAGAGAAGAGAAGAGAGAGAAAAAAATTTACTTCCTGGTTCGGAGCACACCAGCACTCTGATGTTACTGAAATTTATGCACCGTCTAATATGAAAACGATGATAACTTGGGGCATTGTGTTTATCTATAAATGCGCATAAGAAATCGAGAAATTATTAGAATACACGAAGTCATCACTCTTCGGAAGTCCGTACATTGTAACCTGTCATGGGGAATGCGGCTGAACTTCCCTTCCCCATCGGCCACGCCCACGCAACAACGTGTCTTGTCATTGGTTTGGTAAATAAATGGCCATAACTTGGGAAGCACTTGTCCGATTAATATCAAACCTTGAAAAGGCACATCCTCAGGTCCCCAGAAATATATCTGGCAAGTTTCAATTAGATCGGATCAGTGGTTGTCGAGAAACAGCGATCACAGACACACACACACACACACACACACACACACACACACACACACACACACACACACACACACACACACACACACACACACACACACACACATTGCTGTAATATATATATATATATTGTTACGGCTGTGGAAATTCGCATTACACCATAAAGGGCCCTCAGGTGAGATATCTCGATAAGTCCATGTGTAGTTAGCCCAAACCTGTTGTATAGAGGGAATTTATGTGATCCATTCGGGCTGCGATCCTCCAGTTAGTCGTTTTTCTTTCTCTATCTTTTATTTCAAACAAACAAAAACCGCCAACGATGCTGGTGGGCTTTTTCCCGGCATTCTTCCCCGCGCTTGGTGTGAGGGAAGGGGGAAGAGCAGCTCGCCGCCGATTGGTGAATAAACAGCATGAGGAGGTCAGGGTGAGGGAACGCCCCTTTTCGAGAATCCTCTCGAAGGAGGGTGGAGCCGAAAACGGGGCGGAGTGAAGGGCGGAGCCCCGCGCTATAAAAGACGGACACGGGCGGGACGCGCTCTCTCTCTCTCTTCCTCTTGCTCTTCCTCCACTCGCTTCCTCCTTCTCTTCCGCTTCGCTCTTCTGCATGCGGTTGTCGGTTGGTTGGTTGCCCCCTTGTCCCAGTGGGGTGGCTTGAGGCCTCGCTCTCTCACTGACTTGTGGAACTCGCCTCCGTCTGAAGTCATTGTTGGGACATCGCCGAGCTGTGTCGTCGTGGTCGAGTGTAACTGCATCGGTGTGGAACTTGTGGAACTCGCGGAGCCCGAGGAGCTCGTTGAAGTCGAGCTGTGTCGTCATCGAGTCTGGTCGAGTCGGCAGTGGAGGACGGCGTAGGAGACGGAGCTCGGAGTGGAGGTCGTGGGAGGAGGACTCGACGGCCGCACCAAGGGAAGTCCTTTCTTTCCTTTGGGTTTGTGTAAATGACTGTGGGTGGCGCCTGTCCTTCAAGTAAAACTGGTCAAGTGTTGCCGTGTGTATGCGTATTTGGTTTTAACTCTTCCTTTGCTTTTTATGTGCATTTTTCCTTTGCTGTGGATACATGCTTGTCTGTGTGTGTGTGAATAAAGTGCATTCATTGTGTGAACTTGTTCCCCGTTTCGCTGCGTCCTTTCCTTTGTTTGACTCTCCATCTTGCATCATGTAAGGGGTTCGTAGTGGGTTCAACATCCCGGTAATTAATCGGAACTGTCAAGGCCGACGATAACACCGCTCGATTATCACTGTAGCATGGAATGGACCGCTTAAGCGGTTCGTGTCCGGAGTCGGCCTATGACGTGGTATGATCGCCCGGTCGACCATTCGCGCAGGTACTTAGGGAGATCGAAATTGGCGAGCAACCCTATCCTGCGTGGGTGGGCAATTGGCACGATCGTGGTGAGGTTAAACCCCCACCCGTGACGAGCTCCCGGCATTGTTCCGAGAGGGTCACGACTGAATTGTCCATTCCGGTGGGCGAGGCGGCCGCCATTCGAGTCGAGCGGCCGAACGCACGCTGGCGGGCGCGAATTCGCAACTATATATATATATATATATATATATATATATATATATATATATATATATATATATATATATATATATATATATATATATATATATATATATCTCTGGAAAAAATTAAGAGACCATTGCAAAATTATCAGTTTTTCTAGGTTTATTATTTATTGATATGTGTTTGAGTAAAATGAACATTTTTGTTTTATTGTATAAACTACTGACAACATTTCTCCCAAATTCCGAATAAAAATATTGTCATTTCGAGCATTTATTTGAAGAAAATGACAACTGGTCAAAATAACAACAAAGATTCAGTGTTTTCAGACCTCAAACAACACAAACAAAACAAGTTCATATTCATTTTTAAACAACACAATACTAATGTTTTAACTTAGGAAGAGTTCAGAAATCAATATTTTTCTGGAATAACCCTGATTTTCAATCACAGCTTTCATGAGCCTTGGCATGCTCTCCACCAGTCTTTCACATTGCTGTTGGGTGACTTTATGCCCTCCTGGCACAAAAATTCAAGCAACTCGGCTTTGTTTGATGGCTTGTGACCATCCATCTTCCTCTTGATCAAATTCCAGAGGTTTTCAATGGGGTTCAGGTCTGGAGATTGGGCTGGCCATGACAGGGTCTTGAACTGATGTTCCTCCATCCACACCTTGATTGACCTGGCTGTGTGGCATGGAGCATTGTCCTGCTGGAAAAAACAATCCTCAGAGTTGAAGAACATTGTCAGAGCAGAAGGAAGCAAGTGTTCTTCCAGGACAACCTTGTACGTGGCTTGATTCATGAGTCCTTCACAAAGACAAATCTGCCCGATTCCAGCCTTGCTGAAGCACCCCAGATCATCACCGATCCTCCATCAAATTTCACAGTGGGTGCGAGACACTGTGGCGTGTAGGCCTCTCCAGGTCTCCATCTAACCATTAGATGACCAGGTATTGGACAAAGCTGAAAATTGGACTCATCAGAGAAGATGACCTTACTCCAGTCCTCTACGGTCCAATCCTTATGGTCTTTTGCAAACCTCAGCCTGGCTCTTCTTTGATTCTCATTGATGAAGGGCTTTTTTCTAGCTTTGCATGACTTCAGCCCTGCCCCAAGGAGCCTGTTTTGAACCGTCCTCGCCATGCACTTCACCCCAGCTGCCGTTTGCCATTCTTTTTGTAGGTCACTTGATGTCATCCTACGGTTGTTGAGTGACATTCGAATGAGTTGGCGGTCATCCCGGTCAGTGGAAAGTCGTTTTCGCCCTCTGCCGGTCTGTAGCTTTGTTGTCCTCAATGTCTGCTGCTTGACCTTGTTCTTATGAACCGCTGTCTTTGAAATTTTAACGATGGAAGCAACGTGACGCTCACTGTATCCCTCTGCCAGTAAAGCCAGAATTGAACCCTTCTTTTCCTTACTCAAAAGTTTTCTTTTCAACTCTTTTGGCATGGTTAATAGTTATTTTTTTGATTCCAAATTACTTTGGAGGAACTACTAGCACTGTTTTTGCCATCCAGCTGGTCCTATTGCAAGACGATAGTGATGACCACAGCAGTGGTTTTTATACTTTTCCTTGTTAAATAAGATTTGGTTCAGGTGATCATCTAATCAGTACCTCACTAAGTAGAATGAGGTGTACCTGTGTTGGAATTCAACAGACACCGGAATAGAATGGCTGCCATACATGTAGAGATGCTGATTGAAAAAATATTTTTGGAGTGGTCTCTTATTTTTTTCCAGAGCTGTATATACTTTTATTTTAAGTATTACTACATTTTAATAACTTTAATCATACATAACTTTATATGATAATATATTAAGCGATAAACATCTTTCCTTGTAGACATTCGCATGACACAGCACCTCCATCTAACCACACACTCAAACTGTCATTCAAATATTCAAACTCTTTCATTAATAACCGATTTTAACATGCGGCACCGCGTATCCAAGCAACCACTAACAATGTATTTTAATGCTTATTTTTATGTATTTTATAAATAATATATATATATATATTTATTTCTTCTCTAAATACCTCCATTATTTAATACCATCTACAAATGTATGTAAATATATGTTTAATTAATAATATTAATTGAAGAATTTACCGCACGAAAATAATTAATTCATATGACATATAAACTTAAAAGGACGACTTCCATTTATGGCAACAAACTTCCCCCCCCCCCCCCCATTGAATGAACCTGATGCTGGATATTTTGCATTGTGTTCGCCTGACTCAGCAAAACCTCCCCCTTTACATGAGCCAATAACCCTAAAGGGTGAGGTGTAGAATGCATGTGTTTTGATATTTGCATGTATGCATGTGTAGATGACGCATGACAACATTGGAGGGAGAGAATACCACACCCAAACGAAATCAGGTGATCCTCGAGCTATCTCGCGAAACCTGAAAATATTATCACCAAAGGTCACACACCAGGGCGGATCCTTTGCGTAGATTCTGTATATATATAGGATCATTGGAGAGAAAAATCAGTCAGTGAGGACAACTCCAGACTTGAGATCCATTTCAAAACTTCAGAAGGTGAGATGAGAAGAAATGCTTTTCTTCAACTCTTGAATGCTTAATAACCTCCTTTATTTTGACAGCTTTGCCCATTTTTTTTTTTTTTTTAAGTTTGCTTTAAGTTTGTTTGGCTTGGAGTTTCATGGCACAGTGATGTATCAGGAGAATTGTCTACTTTAGAGGACTACGTTGAATCTCAACTCTTTTAATGAAATTCCACTTTATTTCTGCTGTGAGATTACAGATGTGAAGTCCATAAGAGTAGTGATTTATGTTTGTGTTATTTTGTGAATGACAACATATTAATAACGTTTGCCCATCGAAAACCATGCGGTATACATTATTGTCGGCTCGCGGTGACTCCAAGTCGACAGCTTTTCCAAGCACAAACTTGTCTAATTTAATCTTTTCTCACATCGACGACACGAATTGTAAATTTTTTTTAAAGGGAATTCAAATTTTAATACATTTTTTTTTTAAGGGAATTAAAAGTCATATTGCTGTGCCACGTTAGCAATATTTCTGCAAGACAAGCCGAGCTTGTTCAAGGACTTCAAAGAGATAATGGTCGTGCCTTTCGATTCAGCTCAGTTGGTACAGCAACAAGCTCTGTTGCATTCCTCCAACAGTTACAAACAAACGAACTGGATTGACTGCAATTTTAAGCCTCTCTCATCATGTGTCAGAGAGATGGTGCTATCGATTCAAGTCATGTCATCAAGTTAAATATTTACTCTCGTTTGCTTAACGATGGCTTTTGTTTTATCTCCAGATTTGACGAGGAAGAGGAAGTGAAAAGCCTCTTGGGAATGTTCGTGTCAGGTTTTTCCATCCAGTGGTTCTAATCAGTTCACAATGTTCTGATATGACGATGTGAAATGTTTAGGACCACTATGATGGTTGAACTACGTACACCAATCGGAGCACATGCGACACTCCACGCGGACGGCTTTCCACGACTGAAGATTGTTTGGTTCACACTGTTCACCAGTGTTCATTTCCTATTAAATGGATTGATTGAGGTTTTTGCTGAACATGCCACTGTGCTTTCTTAACGCCGTGCTTTGAACGAAAAATAAATGACAAATCTTGCAACTATGTGTTGTTGTTTTTATTCACAGCAAAACGAAGAGATGAAAAATACTTTGAAATCGAAATCCGAGTGCTAGCTTTAGTTTTTTTCAATCTGAAGCCCTGCTTTATGATGTCGGGGGGGTCCCAGGTTCGACGAGAACAGCACTCGGTGGACCGCATTCCTCCGCAAGGCTGACAGTTTACGTTTGTGTCCTACTGATGGGCTGGATCTGGATCCAGATCTGAACCAACATCTAATCGGCTTGTTCTTGTCACTTGAATAACTCGTCCAGCTAGTTTTGTCGTAACTCGACCACAACTTTTTGAAATATCGTGATGTACAGGGTGTTCCACAAAGACCCGGACAACTTTGGTTGTTAATATATTTAGAACCACAAATGATACAACGATACCCTTTAGTTTATATGATACAGAAACTCATAAAGTTTTGTCCACACCATCAATACAGTTAAACGTGAGGTCCGTTTGTCACGCGCAGGACATCAAGGCGGTACATGAGTTCTTGCCTTGTTCGGCTCAGCGTGTTTGCGTCCACCAGTGCGCGTGCAGCTGTGATCCGAGAACGAAGATCCTGCAGGTTTGCCACCTTGGTGTTGTGGACAACATCTTTGACAAACCCCCACAGAAAAAAAAAAATCAAGGGGGGTTATGTCTGGTTATGTCCGGCCAAGCCAATCCAGCGACCTGGAAATATTTCATTCAGGACGGCTTGAACAACTAGGGCCCCATGAGGGGGAGCACCGTCCTGTTGAAAAATGATATCGGGTTGTCAGGTCTTCAGTCTGTGGGAAGGCGAATCCTTCCAACATGTTCATGTACATTGTTGAGGCCACTGTATCCTCCAAAAACAAAAACTGACCCACCATTTGACACACTATGCCTGGTGTTGGCTTAACGGTTTGGGTGGTGGGCTTGGGATCCGAGGATCCCGAGTTCAAATCACACTCGGCCGTTGAATTAATACCCGGTGGGGTTGACTCTGCCTGTCATCCTTCCGAGGTCGGCAAAATGAGTGGCAGCACTGGTGTCCTGTGTCGGAGTGGCGACCCCTCCAGGATTGCGTCCAGAAGCCGAGGAGACTGCTTCGGCAGCACCAACACTCTGTGCAGAGGATGGTCCCAATGCAATGGATGGATGGATTTGACTCACTGAGCTCTCTCCTGTGGAGTCGCCATTTTGTTTTACATTAAATCACCAGACCTGAAAATAAAGAAAACTTTATGAGTTTCTGTATCGTACAAATCAAAAGGTATCATTGTATCATTTGTGTTCGTAAATATATTAAACAACCAAAATTGTCCAAGTGTTTTTGGAAAACCATGTATATCGATTTTGGCTCCATCACTCATTGGTGAAGAATCACTTTAACAATTAAATAATTCTACTATCTGGATACAGATTTAGATCTTCACCAAAATCGAATAAATTCATCCTTGTCATACACCCAACCCATCCAGCAAGTTTTGTCCGAATCCATCCAAACTTTTTGAGATATCCTGCTCACCGACAGCGGTGAAAACGATCACCGATCACCAATTTGTGCCCTAATCTACAGCACAGCTGTGCCCACTCCTCCCTCCCAGCAAATTATGCGACCCACTAACAGCCATGCGCTGCATACAAAATAAGAAGTTAGGAAAAAGCATATTATAACCAGTGAAGTTCCCTTGAAAACAATTAAAGTTAGAACCAAAATGTTCAACTACCGACACTAAATACAATAAGGGTGAGGTTTCTCCAGGTGAATGTGTCATTCCTTCCTTTCAACAGGTATCACAGCTATTTCACACACCAATGGTCTCTGTAATCCCAATCCTACAATTCAAAATAAGGTGTGTGTGTGTGTGTGTGTGTGTGTGTGTGTGTGTGTGTGTGTGTGTGTGTGTGTGTGTGTGTGTGTGTGTGTGTGTGTGTGTGTGTGTGTGTGTGTGTGTGTGTGTGTGTGTGTGTGTGTGTGCGAAAATTAAATTACATGGCCTTGGGATTCAATCGTATAGACCCTCTCCAAGTTTAAACATTAACAGTAAATTAGGATGGTCAAGGGGGAGTGGGATAGCTCAGTTGGTTGGGTGCAAGTCTGTGATCAGAATCAAACTTAACTTTCTGCTGCACAGTGTTTGAAGAGAGAGGGATGAGGGGTGGGGGGGGGGGTAGGCTGGATCTCACATCATTATTTAGGTTGTGGATTTTAAAAATCCGACTGTGTGTCTTGAGAAGGTAAGGCTATTGTGTTCAACACTGGCTGTAGATGTAGAAATAGTAGTGGTTGTCCACAACCATCCTTGACCATGTTGTGCAATGTCAGCCAAGGCCCTCAATTTGTTTTTTTTTTGTTCACCCTTACATTTCCGCAACTGCTCGAGCGATTGATACGAAACTTTCAGCATCGGAGCATCTACCGATGGAGAACGTTTCAACGAAGTTACATGAGGATTGGATGGAAAATGTGGCCGGCGTTCCAAAAAGTCTGTTTTCTGTAGGCACGGGTTGCGGGGTGTTTTGCATATCAGGAATAAACGACCTTGATCTTGCTTCGCTCGGCCTCGACCGAATTGTATGAAGCTAACGGTCGGGTGGAGTGAGTATTGTAGAAAATAATCTTTTGATTATAATCTTGAAGATTATAATCTTATAAGAAAATAATCTCCAAGGGAAAAATATGGTGAGATGTACCAATTCGTTGGAAATGGGGACATCGAGACAAACAGCACTCGCACATGGCTGTGTTGATCCATATGTTTCCAGTAAAGCATCAGGTTACAATCAGTAAGTAAAGCATCAGGTTACAATCAGTTCTGAATACTTCACCTGATCTGTCATTGAAGATTTCCATTTTCCTTCGCCAAAGAACATTCTGATTGGCCGCCATCATTGTGGCGGCATTGAAAATATTCAAACATCTGTGATACCGAGATGGCAACTCTACAAGCAGTGTAAGGTTAATCAAGGGAAACACCAACATTGGAGTTGGGGGACAAAATAGAGGGAGACTTAAACAAATATTTGGTGTGGAGAGGAATAAGCGGTAGTGGAGGATGCATGGGGTGGACAAGATGGATGCAGAAACAAACTGTCAAGAATGAAAAACTGGAAATTTGGAAGGAAGGGTGATCTTGTGGGTTTTGGGGCGGAGGTAAACGGGGATAGAAAAGATCAAGGTTTTGGATGGGGGATGATCTGAGATGGTGGTCAAAAGCTGTCTTGGAGACTTGGAGAGAAGAATGAAATTGAAGAGAATGTGGAAGTTGGTTCCACAGGTGGGGAAAAAGGGAGAAGTAATTGAGTGCAGGTGGGCAGTGATTATGGATTTTAAGAGTTTCACTAAAAAAAAAAAGAGTTGATGGTTGACTGTGTGCAACCTGAAAAAAACTTGGGGGGTGTGGGATGGGTGAGGTTGGGGGGTTACGAAGCATGGAAAGAGCAGAGGTTGCAAGACGAGAAAGGAAGTGGTAGAAGACAGAGAGACCACAGACCTGTCTGCGATGGCCAAGTGATCGACCCATGGACTCAGCTTCATCGCTGGAGATTCCAATAATCTTGAGGACCTTGGTTTTCATGGCTTCAAGCTGAGAAAGATGTGAGGCAGGGATGCTGGCTCAGAGGGGAGAGCAGTACTCCATCAATCTGTAGAAGAAGGCCTTGTCTGTGGAGAGGAGTTCAGGTGTGCCAAGGAAGGACTTTGTATGACAGAGTATACCCAGTCTGCGGCTGGCTTTGGAAGCCAACTCTGAAACGTGGTTTGCTCAAGAAAGGTCATGGCTGATACCGAGAGCCAGGAGTTTGAGTGACTGAACCTCATCAAGAGGATTAGTAAGAAAGTAGATAGGAAGTGTTTTTCGTACAGTCCTTTCAGAGAAAGAGAGACAGATTGTGAGAGTGTGAGATTTTATCAGGATTGAAAGACATATTCCAAGTGTTTCACCATCTTGTGATTTTTGTCAAGGTCTGAAGAGAGGGAAGAGGATACAGACTGCCTGTCTGAAGGATGAGGGATGTCTTGGCAGAAGGTGGAGTCATCAGCAAATAGATAAAGGAGATTTTCTAGAGAGTCAGAGAGATCATTGATGAAGATCAGGAATAGGACTGGGCCCAGAACAATCCTTGGGACATTCCAGCTTTGACAGGGAGAGGAAAGGAAAGGATTCCATTGAGCGCCCCACGTTGGCTACAAGAGCGGAGCACGTCAATAAGCCATGTATGAAGTTGGTCTTAATTGGATGCCCAAGGCAGAGTTTGGAGTTTGGAGAGCAAGGCATGATGCCCGACTGTATCGAAAGCTCGAGATATGTCTGGAGAGATGTCCCTGATCTCAGGTCTGACATTGTAGATGTCCTCCATCCATTGTTGGGAGAGTAGTAGCAGCATGTCCAATGTAGAATGACCTGGTCTGAAACCAAATTTGTGATCTGAGATGAGGCCATGGGAGGAAACGAAGGATTTCATATGCGTCGTCGGCGGATGGGTAGAACAATGGATGGAATCAACAAAATGTCGATCAAGGTGTGCTCAACACCGTGGGAAGCAAGAAGCTGAGGTTTCGAGCTTAACGCTCAGTTGGGGCAAAATATGACAAAAGGGTTAATGCCTGAAACGTCATCTCCTTACTGTCCACCAGAGCAGAATGGCACTGACCTTCACGATCAAGGCTAGCTTTACATTCTACGAAGCGTCACATCGCATCGGCCTGATGAAATATACGTCGGAGTTCCCTGATAAGGTTCACTTCAACACAGGAGGAGGCTATTCGGCCCATCAAAAGTCTTTGCTAACGACTCGGCTGAGATTTGACTGCCGCTGCCAGACTCAGAGCGGACGCCTTTGTAACCATTACACCACCGAGTCGGGCTAAAAAGAAGGACTTGCACCAGTGTTGGAAAGCCAGACATGACGAAAAATGTTATTATTGTCTCCATGTCACATTACTTGCTCATTGTCTTTCAGCAGAAAACAGTGACCATCAAAAGTATGGCAGATTTGTTGTCTCAGAACTATGCGCTTTGATTTTGCAATGATACCGCGACAGTTTTACCACCTATAATCTGGGCTAACATATGCCAGCAGTGATCGTTTTACGTGCCATTGAACCTGTGCTCACCACTTCATCTTGGCCATAAGGACGGCTCAATAAGTTGTGAGGCCACTTAAAAGTACAGGGTGTCCACAAATTAGCATTCCAAATTTGAACTGTGATTTGAAACAAACAATGAAATGGGATACTACAATGCAGTTTGCTCCGTGTGAAACTTTTTCAAAGTTTTATTCACTTTTTACCATCACCAGAGGAGCGGGTATTGCATTTGGGTCCGTTTGTTCGTCCGTATGTTTGTTTGTTACGACCAAAATCGAAGATTTTTTCAAGTATATTAGTCAGTCCATTTTGTTATTCTGTCTGTCTGTTTGTCGCCTACGGGTCACAACTTTAAACCGATCTTCACGAAACTTCACCGCATGGAAGAATTGGGTATAAGCAAGAAGCCTATTGTTTTTGAGCTCAAAAGGTCAACATCGGCCAAAGGTCAACAACTTCGGTAAGATTTCTAAAATCCTCAATTTTTCATCCGATTGACTTAAAATTTTAGGAAGATTTGAAATTTCAAGATGTCACATGATCTGGCAGCCATATTGGATTGAGCAAAAATCTTAAAATAATTATTTATTTTGAACCACTTCATCAATTGACATAAAACTTCAAATTATGACCTCGTTGTGATATGATGGGGAATATATATGTTATAAAATTCAACCCGATCGGACGCGTGGTGTGGCAGCCAGAATTATTAAATTTTTTGAATTTGGGTTCTTTGTTGGGTTTTTTTTTAAAATAAGGCTGACTTGGCTGTGCCTGGATCAGTTTGAGGGTCGATGAGTAGTAGCTGAAACCTGAATCATATCCAGTTTCCTCCTGATGACTTCATCTTTGCTTTTTGCTTGTTCGGGTTCCTATATGGTTTTGGCCCCATCTTTCAACCGTGAAGAATCACAAAAAAGTTAAATCCACATCCAGATCTTCACCAAAATCGAATCAATTCATCATTGTCAAACATCCAAGTTGTCCACCAAGTTTCGTCCAAATCCATCCATAACTTTTTTAGATATCCTGCTCAGAGACAGACAGTGGTAAAAACATAATCCCTGTCCACCTTCAGTGACAGAGGTAATAAATCTGTCAAAATGGCTTAATTTCATTTAGAGAATGGGGGGGGGGGGTGGGGGAGGGGAGGAGTAAAGATCAGCGCTGATTGCGCTCACTGCATCATCACCACTGCCAGCACTTGCAGCACCCTCACCACTGCATGCACTCATTGCATCCTTACCACTACCAGTACTTGCTATACCCTCACCACAGCCTACACTTGTCACATCCTCAGCACTGCCTGCACTCACTACACCATCACTACCACTTTCACTTGCCACTGCCAACACTTGCTACACCCTCACAATTGCTTCCACTCGCTGGACCCTCACCACTGCTTCCACTTACTACACTCTCACAACCAAATGTATTCATCAACATCTCACCAATGCCTTCACTAACACCCTCACCACTACCTTCACTCACAACACTCCCACCACTGCCTGCACTCACAACACTCCCACCACTGCCTGCACTCACAACACTCCCACCACTGCCTGCACTCACAACACCCCCACCACTGCCTGCACTCACAACAACCCCACCACTGCCTGCACTCACAACACCCCCACCACTGCCTGCACTCACAACACCCCCACCACTGCCTGCACTCACAACACTCCCACCACTGCCTGCACTCACAACACTCCCACCACTGCCTGCACTCACAACACTCCCACCACTGCCTGCACTCACAACACCCCCACCACTGCCTGCACTCACAACACTCCCACCACTGCCTGCACTCACAACACCCCCACCACTGCCTGCACTCACTACACCCTCAATGTGATGTAATCAAGTTTGAATGTAAAACATATTCATGCTCCACCCATATTTTTCCTCATGCATATTCCTGTTCTATCCACGCGTCGTATCATCTCCACTGCAAGCAGGCGAGAGCAACTCTTCCCTGGTCTGACGGGGTGTGTGCAAATTTCTGGAAAAGGCATGGTTTTTAGCGAAGCATTTGTGGGTTTTAAAAAAAAAAAATGAAGAAGTGATTTGAGACTCTGCAAGTGTTTGGTTAAACTGCCTGGAGTACTCTTAATCAAGAATTGGAACACGTAGCTATCTTCATGTGAGCTATTTCCTCACACTTCTGACAACATTGATGACTCTGTTTCCAATATCCCTGATATAGCCCACACCAAGCATCCATAAACGCCGCATGAACATCTTCTCTTCTCTTTATTTCCCTGTTACCCCTTTTCCCAACCATATTTCCAACTGACTTAACCACTTGACTCGGAGCGACGAAGAAGGCGGCTTTAACCGACCACTTCCAAATAAAAATCATACAGTTACCCACTAATCTGTTAAACACCTAACTACAACCTTAAGTGATACCAAATACATAACACCGAGCACAAAATCACGATAACAATAAGAAAAACAGGGACAATGCCCCTGCGTTCCCCCTAGTAGAATCAGGGAACCACTGGTAGGTGTGGATTATGCACAAAGTATGTAAATTAAAAGATTGTTTGGACACGCGCAAAGATGATTCCTTCCTAGTTAATTTAGATCGGGTGAATACTTTTTTGAGAAGAAGTCAAAAGTAGCGATCCTAGAATCGTAATGACCTTTTGACCTTTAAATTGACCTACTTAACATGCAATTTTTTTTGATCGGATTTGCAAGGCATCATGAGGCCCTGGTCTTTAAAAGTTGTGCAAAGTTTGGTGCAAAATATGACTATTAGTTTTAACATCACGGGTCATGAAGGTTGCGGTCAAGTTTCATCAAAATTGTGCATGTAGTTTCAGAGAAGAAAGCAAATATGTATTTTGAGGGGTCAAACATGGACCCACTTTGATCCCACCTCAGACTCTTAATTTTTTATTTTTTTTAACGCCGTGAACAAACTTTAGTACATCACAGGTGATGGAAGTTGCGTTCAAGTTTCATCGAAACCGTGTGTGTCGTTTCGGAGAAGATCCCAGTGTTTACAAACTGACTGATGGACAATGCATGATGTTAATTCCTCACCTGAGCTATGTTCTCGGTGTGCTAAAAATAAATAAATAAAAATTTTAAAACACGACAAAAATTAAGCTCTTATTGTGTTCTGCCATACGTAGCTCTGAAATGAAATCTACACACGAACCCTAAAACCGATAGTCCAACCCTCCTCACAATTATGAGTCATAATCAAGCGCAGTCCCCATAAGTCCATTTGGATGATGATCTTGGCAAATGTTGACAATAAAACTTTTTGAAAGGTAATTTGTGCACACCTTGTAGGTATATCTTCGCGTACCTTTATTGGAGAGACAGGCATTGCTGGTCGGATTCATGATCAACGCTTGGAGTGAACACCATTTTACCTAATGTGTTAATTGTGGAAAATCGAGAGTTCTTAAACATGTTTGTGCCGTTGAGCTGGTTTTCCATCAAAAGGGGATTTCCTTTTGCACCCTGTTTTCTGGCTCCACACCCAGTCCTGAACAGGAATTATAGCTGAGGAGTGCTTGGTAAACTTTTAAAACTACTTTTGTGAATCATCTTGGATAATTTTTCTCAAACACATATGTTTTTGTGTTATTACTGCATCGTCATGTTGTATTGGACCTGCTTTTAGATAAAGTTCAGAGACATCGTTTGATTCATGACCACATGTTATTATACCAAGCAATGTTGATGAGCAGCTTCAGAACAACATACTTTTGGAATATTACAAGTGCAGATAGATTTATCTTACTGGAACAACAAAAATGTCTAACTCACCGACTTGTTTTCTGTGCTTTGCTAAAAATAACTCAATTCTGTCCATTGTTGCATAACATAAGTAGAATAACTATTCTCCTTGAGCAATCTCAGTACATAATTTTAGGTTAAGCCTCAGGTGTTTTTTTTTTTTTTTTAAACCTCAAAAACACCTCCAAGAGTTCGAATTCCAAAGATTTTTGAAGACGTACATTCAAAGTTAGCTTGTGTGATATTTATGATGTTCTGGCACTTCAATATTTAAATAATAATGCAATGAAAATGGCACAAGGGAATGGATAATTTAATTACATCAGTTAGTTATCTTTCCTGCAGTGTGTGTTCAGATTAGCTCTCTCCTTCAATTCTCCCAGACATCGAATGCTTCGACAGCACCTCGTCATTCCCTTCACCCCTCTGCGTTGTTTCACTATTAAATGTGATATCTTTTGATTAATTACCCCCCCCCCCGCCCCGCTCCTATGAAGCGTTCACTCCAGTGTGGTGCAGAGTGGTTGGTTGTTCAATTGTTGTTCAGCATGACGCTATGTGCGGGACGTCACGTGGCCAGTCATGAGTATCTTGGCTGATTCAGACCCATGTTGGCCAAAAAGTTTTGAACATGGAGAGTTTGTTAAAGGTGCGGACAATAGCTTGCCTACTCTTGATGAAGGTCATCTTTTGGGATATTTTTACATCCACCAACTAATACAGGCAAACAGGATGCCCAGTTTTACGTTCATCCGAGGGAAAGGCACACACATTGACACCTCACCCCTGCCTGCAAAATACCAAAAGAAAGTTTGTAGCTGGGTCGCAATTCGAACCCAGGCTAAATATCTCAGAAGTTAGAATAAATTATGAAGATATTATAAATTATGATAAATATCTAGTGTCGTAAGTATACCATATTATTCTCGTAGGAGAGTAAGCTCCAGCAAGGTAGTTTTCTGGACAAGGGAAACACGAGATTGTTTGCAATATTGTATTCCCAGATGAATTCCAGTGCAGCAATTTGGCCAAGGTTACCAGCAAACTGTGAACCATTATTTTTTTTTAAAGTACTGTGTGATTTTTAACATCCAACCATCAATTGTTAGCAAAGGAGAGTGCTTATGAATTTCAGGATCACAAAGGAAACATAAATTTTTTTTTAC
The DNA here is from genome assembly GCF_056783735.1 of Eptatretus burgeri. Lineage (NCBI taxonomy): Eukaryota > Metazoa > Chordata > Myxini > Myxiniformes > Myxinidae > Eptatretus > Eptatretus burgeri. Next base: position 11,578,736 of record NC_140962.1, on the reverse strand, counting down.
CCTTTTGCCGTTTCACCAAATATATTCCTGAAATTAGGTTCTGCAAGAAACATCCGCTCCATACAGGAGTGGTAAGAGGAGGGTTGGGGGAAACTTTAAGCTTGAGGTGGCCATCCCAACTGAGTAGAACATTCCCACACCCTGGGTACAACCACCAAGTTTCAACACATTTCGTTACAAAAATAAACAAACAAACAAGTGGTCATACCAGGAATTGCAAAATCAGTTAATGTGACCTTGCCCTTTTAACCTCAAAAACAATAGCTGTCTAGCTTTTGGTTGGTGAACTAATTCAGTGAGACAATATTCAAATTTGTTTCAAATTTCAAGTCAATCAAATGGGAATTGATGATTGTATGTGATCTTGACCGATGACCTTTTGACCTAAAAAAATAAAAATAAAAAAGAATAGGTTTCGGTGACTCAATAAGCAACCCCTGTTCAAATTTCAAGTCTATCGGATGAAGATTGATGATTTTATGTGACCTTGACCTTTGACCTCAAATAGAATATGGTTCTAGGTTTTGATTAGTGAAACAATTGAGTGACCCAATATGCAAATTCCGTTCAAATTTCAAGTCAATCAGATGAAAAGGAGGAGGAGGAGGTGGAGGAGGAGGAGGAGGAGGAGGAGGTTGTTGTTGTGCTGGGAGCGTGCTGTTTGTTGGGCTGATTCAATCCTGGATTTGATCGTGTCTCGTGGCCTTGCTGTGTCTCGTGCCTCACCTTGGTTGGCTCTGGGGTTCTGCTGGCTCGGAGTATGGGGTCGAATGGCGGGTGGACCTGCCTCCATCTCCTGCTCACAACTTGGCACCAGAACTGGTTCCCTGGCGGCTGTGAGCGGACTTGGGCCAGGACCAGGATGTCGACAGCACCACGGTGTCTCCTGCCCCTGACGAGCGCAACGCCAGTCCGACGCCAATCCAGGAACTGTTGCGTCCACACCACGGGCCAGCCTGACCACCAGGACCAGCTACGTTTTGTGTGTGTGTGTGTGTGTGTGTGTGTGTGTGTGTGTGTGTGTGTGTGTGTGTGTGTGTGTGTGTGTGTGTGTGTGTACCTGGCGCCTTAGAGGGTTTGAGATTGGTATATCCATTGGAATTGTTTGTGTTTTCCCCACGCCCGAAACCACACCACCATCCCGTCGAATCGCCCCGGATCCCTCCTCTTGCCGAGTCTTATTATTTCTGGTTAGAGAAATAAACATCATTAACTCAGTGAAAAGCGACTCGTGCCACCTTCCTCGTCCCGTTTGCGGTAGAGCGATTAAAACCGCCATCTTTGGGTTATAAATAAATAAACCGCCTCCATCGTTTCGGCTCATTCTACGTTAGCGGGACTGTTCAAGTCCCGTGGACGTCACAATATCAACAGACAAAATGGTTAAAAGGGAAAACATTGTAGCAAAAACAGCTAGATATCTGCGATCACAAAGCGATCACCAAAGATAAGCCTCCACCATGACCGTGACTTACCCTTGGCCCACGATCCAATGATGGCCATATCTTTTTTTCAGGCCACCATATGATCTTGACCTTCAACATGTAGGGATAGAGTTTAACTTAAGAAAATGTGTCCCCATCTATATAATCTATCCATAGAAGTCAACATCATAAAAATTGGAGGAATATTATTAAAGTTATGATCAAAAGGGTTAGGGTTGATTTTTGGTAATTAGGTCACAATCCGAAAAAGTAGGTCAAGGACAATCAAATATCAGATGCACAACTTCAGTGCATGTCCACTATTATGAAGCAAGAACATCTTGGAAGGCCAAGCAGTCTTTCAATGGCAAAATTATGCAAGGTGTTGGCTTAATGGTTCGTGTGGTGGGCTTCGGATCCTAGGATCCTGAGTTCAAATCCCACTTGGCTGTTGAATTAATACCAGGTGGGGTTGACTCTGCCTGTCATCCTTCTGAGGTCTGCAAAATGAGTGGCAGCTTGCTGGTATCCTGTGTCGGAGTGGCGACCCGTCCAGGATTGTGTCCAATAGCCAAGGAGACTGCTTAGGCAGCACCAACGCTCTGCACAGAGTATGGTCCCAATGGAATGGCAAAATTGAGTGATGACAAAACAAATCGGTTTTTTTTTTTTCAAAGCACCATTTGACCTTGACCTTTAACTCAGAGGGGCATAATGTAAATTAAGCATAAATGCCGCTTCGTCTAGGAAGTGCAATTTCGTTTTGATCAGACAAACCTTAGTGGAGTTTTGGTGAAAAATGCTAAAATGACTCTAATGGGATGGGGTCATGACCTTAAAAATTAGGTGAAGGTAAAAACAGTTCTGTCAACCCCGCATATTTTTATTCCCTTTATTGATGCAAAATTTCATTCCAAAAGTCCCAGCAGAATCTGAGATACAGCTCAGACATTGTCAGAAAAACAAAAGAAAAACCTAAATGGTGTTTAGTACTCTTTGGGTTGTAAGACCTTGACCTTTAACCTGGAGTGGTTTAACCTGGAGTGGAAATTAAGTGTAAGTGCACCTTGAGCTCAGCGATCTAGTGAGGGCACTTTCATTCTGATTGGTCATGCTTTAGTCGAGTTTTCGTGAAAAATGCTAAAATGACTGTCATTGGGTTGTGACCTTAGAAATTATGTCAGGGTCACAAACAATGTCAAAGCCACATACTTTGTATTCCCATTATTGAGGTAAAATTTTATTCCGAAAGTCCTCAGACATTGGTAGAAAAAAAGAGGGAGAAGAACCCAAATGGTGGTTTTGTACTCCTTGGGGTATAAGACCTTGACCTTTAACCTGCAGGGGATGATGAAAATTGAGCATAAATGTGCCTTGATCTAAGCTATTTAATGAGGACAACTTTGTCCTCATCAGAAAAAATCTTGGTTGAGTTTTCGTGAAAAACGTTAAAATTAATACAATTGGATCATGACCTAAAAATTAGGTCAAGGTCAAAAAATGTCAACCTCGCATACTTTGTATTCCCATGATTGATACAAAATTTCATTCCATAAGTCCAAGCCAGATCGGAGATGCAGCTCGGACATTAGCAGAAAAAGGGAGAAAAACTGAAATGGTGGTTTAGTACTCCTTGGGGTGTAAGACCTTGACCTTTAACCTGGAGGGGTATGATGTAAATTGATAGTAAATGTGCCTTGATCTCGACTATCTAGGGAGGACAATTTCGTTATGATTGGACAAATCGTCGAGTTTTTGTGAAAAATGTTAAAAATGACTTGAAAATCGGACCTTAAATTGGGTAACAACCTTAAAAATGAGGTCAGGTCAAAAAATGGTGTCGATGTTCATATTATTGATGCAAAATTTCCAAAAGTCCCAGCAGGCTCTGATATACAGCTCAGAAATTGATACAGTTTGAAAATTTGGAGTGTTGGGAGTGCAGGAATAACAAGGGCAAATGTGTCCAAGAGCAGTGTCCTAAAGGTTTTGTCGGCTAAAAAAAAAACAAAAAACAACAACAACAACTTCCGATATTTCGTCACGTGCCTTGATTAAGCCAATAGCGAGACCCGTCATAGTGTATTTACGTATTTACGAAATAAATAATGTATTTACGAAATTACAATATATGAAATGGAATAATCTTTAAATAGTAACGTGAACTTTTCGAAACTTTAAAGCAAATGTCCGAATATATTGTTACGAATTCGCGCCCGCCGGCATGCGATCGGCCGCTTTCCACTAATAGCAACCGCGTCGCCCACCGGATGGACAATTCAGTCGTGACTTTCCGGAGCTAATGCCGGAACCCTGTCACGGGTGGGTCTTCAACCCAAGACCAAGAGCCAGAAGAGCGATGAACCACCCGACGGTGAAACCACCAAAGACCACCAAAGACTTGACGACCACCACACGAAAGGACAAGACCTCGCGTCTCGTGCGGCCTTATATAACTCGGGGCTCCGCCCTTCGCCCCTCCCCGTTTTTGGCTCCACCATCCTTCTAGCCTTTTCGAGAAGTTTCTCGAAAAGGGGCGTTTCTCAACTCCGACGCCTCACTCCTCGTATCCACCAATCGCGAGCGAGCAGCCTCGCCCTTCTCGTCACACCAGCCTCGGAGAAAAAAAGGCGGGAGAAACCCACATGCACCATTAGAGGTTTCTTTTCCTCGTTCTTTTACGCCCGCATTCTCGGACCCCTTTCGAACGCGGAAAGGGTCGTAGCGTGGTCTGTGGAGGATGGCGTTTGCAAGCTGGCGTAGTGGCGAAGATGGTTAAATGGTGGTGGTGTTGTTATGGCGATTGTAGTGTGGTTGGCGTTGTGGCGTAGTTGGTGGTGGTTGTTGTAATGGTGGGTGAGATATGTCGGTTCAACATAACGATAAAGAAAGAAAAACCTACCTCAAAGGATCACAGCCCTGTGACACGAATAATTCCCATTAAACAACGGTGGGGAAATCTAACTGAACACAGACTTATCGATCTAACTGAACTAAGGAACCTTTATGGTGTTCTGCGAATTTCCACAGCAGTAACAATATTTAAAAGTTCATGATAGATGCTCTCAAAAGGCACCCTCAATGCGAGGATGTGTACAAGTGTTTAGTGTTTAAGGAGATCCGGATACTGTATATAAAAGAGCCGAGTCCTAATATAAAGGTTTTGTCTTCACAAGAAGAAGAACAACAACAAGAACAACAACAACAACAACAACAACAACAACAACAACAACAACAACAACAACGCCAAGTTCTCTTAGAGCAGCGTCTCGCGTAGCGAACGCTTAAAAACTTTAAAATGCTTAAAAATGCTTAAAATGCTTAAAAAAAAACAAAGAAAGAAAATAACATTGATAATAAAATAATGATAATAATAATAATAATAATTTTCTAAATGTTGGTTTCATACTCCTCGGGGTCTAAGAAACTCTGTGGTACCATTGAAAATTGCAAGTGCTGATTGTAGAAACAAACCCTACAACAGCTCGAAGCCTTCCCCTTTCCTGGAGGGGAAGGCGAAATAATATTTAATCAAAATAGCAATTTCATCAAAATCTGGAAGAATGCATGTGATGTGGTCGGGGCTGAGGCTGAGGAGAGAGGTAAGAGGGCAAGAGGAGAAGACCAGAATATAGAGCCAGTAAATAACTTGAAGTCTACCAATCTTCCCATTGGTGATCAAGAAGCAGACCCCAAGACTAAACTTCCTGATACAAGATTCCTATTCCATATTCCAATGACATAATGACCAATCAGCCAAGTGCAAGAAACACTAAAAAGAAAAAAACTTAGATTCCAGTTCCTCAAGGGGGGTCAACAGAGGAACCAACAGCACCAGTCCACAGTAAGGAGCCATTTTTCATGACATTGCGGATGAAAGTTTTGGACACTTTACAAGCTGAGTACAGCAGAGGAAAGACCCTGTGGATAATTCTGAGTCAACGGATGACTTTGGAGCACAACGAAGAGATACGAAATGCCCAAATAGGTTATAGCAGATCGTGGGAAGGGGAGTCCCAAAAATAAAAAGGGTAATTTGCCTACTGATCCTCGTAAAGACATAAAGTGAGCATGTTAGTGTTTCTTGCATGAAAATATATGTTCCTGGTAGATGACCAGTCACTTAAATGATCCATATTGGTAGAGAGGGAAACTGCCACAGACTACCTTGTGGAGGGGTGCAGAATTATCCTGCAAAGACTGGAATCGTCTGCACAGTGACGCGATATCATTTTCAGTGAGATATATGTCATTGATGTACATTGTACACATATGAAGAATAGTGTTGGCTTGAATGATACTGCCCACTAGAGGTATAGCATGGGATAGAAATCCACACAAAGTAAGCTGCAGCTTGGGAGCACGCAGGAAACCTTACAGCCAATCTAAGAACCCTCCATATTATACCATGAATTGAAATAAATCAGAAAGTATTCACACCCCTTGACTTTTTCACATTTTGTTGTGTTGCAGCCTAAATTTAAAATGGAATAAATAAATAAAAAATTGCCACCGATCTGCACAAAATGCCCCATAACGCCAAAGTGAAAACATGTTTTCAGAATTTTTTTTCTAAATTCATTTATAATAATTCATATTCATTATAATTGAATTCATTACAATAATTCATTATAATTATTATAAATAATAATTTATAATAATAAATTCATTACAAATTAAAAGCTGAAATATCTGGCAGCAATAAGTGTTGAACCCCTTTGCGATGACACTCCAAATTGAGCTCGGGTGCATCCAATTTCCTTTGATCATCCTTGAGATGTCTCCACAACTTGATTGGAGTCCACCTGTGGCCAATTCAATTGATTAGACACGATTTAGAAAGAAACACACCTTTCTCTACAAGGTCCCACAGTTGACAGTGCATGTGAGAGCAGAAACTCTACCATGAAGTCCAAGGAAATGTCAGTGTCGAAACTTCCCAAGAGCACTGTGAGCTCCATCATAAGAAAATGAGAATATGGAACTATCCAGACTCTTCCTAGAGCTGACCGTCCGACCAAACTGAGCAACTGAGCAAGAAGGACCTTGGTCAGGGAGGTGACCAATAACCCAATGATCGCTCCAACAGAACTACGGAGTTCCTTGGCTGAGATCTGATGGGAGAACCTGCTGGAAGGACAACAATCTCTGCAGCATGTCACAAATCTCGGCTTTATGGAAGAGTGGTCAGACAGAAGGCACTCCTGAGAAAAAGGAACATGGCAGCACGCCTGCAGTTTGCAAAAAGGCACGTGAAAGACTGGGAGCATGAGGCAAAAGATTCTGTGGTCTGATGAGATGAAAATTGAACTCTTTGGCCTGAATGCAAAGCATGCCTCTTCACCCATCTTACACCATGGTGGTGGCAGCAACATGCTATGGGGATGCTTTTCAGCAGCAGCGACTGGGAGACTTGTAAGGATAGAGGGAACAATGAATGGAGCCAAATACAGGCAAATCCTTGAGGATAACCTGCTTCAGAGTGCAAAAGACCTGAGACTGCAGCAAAGATATACGTTCCAACAGGACAATGAGCCCAAGCATACAGCCGAAGCAACACTGAAGAAGTATATTATACATTGACACAAAAGCTTGTTCTGAGTACTAACTACCACGCCACAAAAAATGCAATAATGGTGGAGGAATGGGGGACGAGGAAGCAATTACATGGAATATTAATGATTAATACAAACAATTAATGTATTAACAACACAGAAAATCACGACAATCCTATAAGAGGTTACAAAACAAGACAAGCAACCATTTGAGAAATGAAGCATAACCAGAGATAAATTTTCGATCACCAATTAATTTTATGCTTTGAAGTAAATTCATTGAAATGATCATGGCTGTGAATAGTCGAGGATCCTGGATGAGGAGAAACACAGAATGGATCAACACATAAAAGAAAGAAAAATGTCAGTTAAAAGCTAGATGTTGTGGTATTTGTGAGTATGCATAAGAAAATGAATGGTGAAAATTGACGGTAACATGTTGTCGGCTTCGTTTGGCACGGGTGGGTAAATTGAAATATAAACTGCTTGCTGTTATGAGATAATTTTGACTGTAGATGGCAGTATTGTACTGCATACTGTCTGGTGCGATTTGTGAAGGTGCTGGAACGTTCTCAGATGAAACTTCCAGAATGGACTCGAATCGCATTTGCTGGAAGACACGAGATTGTTCTGTGATACTATATAAACAAGAGGGAGGTGTAGAGAGACGGGTGACATGTGACGAGCCACGTGTATCCATCATCCCCGTGCTCAATTTAACTCTGATCAGTGAACGAGGTGTTGATGTCCAGAGCGGTTGGTAACGCATGCGGCAGATTATGATCAGGTTGATTAAAACTCATGAAGATTGTGTATCAGAAAAGAATTTCTTTGAGCTCTTTAATCATCCTGGACGGGCCAGCGTGCGAGAGATAACACCACGACGAGACTCCATCGTTCAACAGCCTCGGTGGATGAGGTGAACACACATGAGTTGTTTTCAGGAGTGGCTTTATCTGAAATACAAGTTTCAAATGGATTACGCTGTTAATGTGTTCATTGTAACGTCAATCGGAAGTCATGGACCCCAACTGACAAAGATCCATTCGAGTGGTAGCCGAACAGAATGATCGTTCAGATGCGTGAAGTGTGAATCATGGATTGGAGTCATTAGAGAACGGACTAGATTCGGCACCACCACCACGAACAACACTGGATTTGGCACCACCACCACGAACAACATATGTAAACCAAAGCGAAAGAAAACACAAAGATGACAAAAAACAAGGAGTAAAAAAATCCAGAGCAACTGAAACTTCTCAACAGTGAAGCAAGATTAGAAGCAAACACAGCAACAATGACTGCATTGTGCCCTTTTGTACCTGCGATCTCCCAGTCATTGTGTTGTACTTCAGTCGGTTGTCCGTACTATCTGATTCAGGAGGACTTAGTTCAAGCCTATGAAACCTTTGCCACCCCTGTGTGAAGCGGGGCCATCGCCGTAAAATACAAAACACACAGGAAATGGTGCTTTGTGTTGAGGCGCGGCGGTGATGGTCATGTTTAACACTTAACCAGCCAAACATCCCCGGGGGGTTAAACACGGCAAGGTAAGCCTTGGTCTTATTTGCTGCCTCCCACCTGTCTCTCTTTCTCTTTTCTTCCATCTGCTCCTCTCTGCCCCCCCCCTTTCCTGGCCACATGCGTGCCCGTACGTGCAAAAAAAAAAAGGAGGAAGAATTGTGATGTCAATCGTGACGTCATAGCACCATGTCCTGTCAATGGTTTGGGAAATAAATGGCCATAACTTGGGAACCACTTGTCCGATTAATATCAAACATTGAAAAGGCACATCCACAGGTCCCCAGCAATATACCTGGCAAGTTTCATTTAGATCGGACCAGTGGTTGTCGAAAAACAGCGGTCACAGACAGACAGACACACAGACAGACATACACACAGACAGACACACAGAGATTGCTGGAATTATAGATAGATGAGGTAAATTAAACTCTAAGTCGAGGCGCTTCTACACACAGACTTAAATACAGACAAAGGGAAAAAAATAAAAGAAAACCCCTCCTTTACTCTGGTACTTAGCGTGACCCAGAGACGGTCCCCGTGGAACTTAGAATCGAGGCACTTCTACTTGCATGTGTAGACGCACACAAAGTGGCGCCAAAGCACTATCTCGCAGCGGGACCAAACGTACGCCAGGCAATTTGTGAGCGGTACCCAACACCCAGGGCTCAGAGACACCATGCAGCTGCTTCGTGCATCGATCATCCTCACTAATCCCCAATTTGACATGCGCAAGGCTCGGGGTCCGTTCCTCATGACCCAACCAAGAGCCAAAGGCCAGTGTCTTGCTTCACCACGTGAACCAAATCACCTCAACACGAATACAAGAATCATGCCGTCTTCTTCGTGCGCTGAAGGAAAGCCAACCGTAAAGCCCTGTTCTTACAGGCCATCAACTAGCTACATTCTCTCTCGACTTGGAGGTGTGGCCTCTGCCCGCTCGGCCGCCCTGCTCACCTGTAAATGCAAAAATGCTGGACTACGTTACAGGGGGGCAATCACACACTGGGGGAACCCATCCCCACTCCCCAGCCAATCAGCACCGCACCACCCCACGTGTGGTGACATGCAACACCCAAGCTCACAGCCTCCCTACCCAACAACATCGAGATGTCTCCCACACGTCCACGGACCAAACAACTCCACCCAATCCCAAATCTCCTACTAAACTCCTCCACCTACCCCCACAACTGCAACAATATTGTTTATTACAATGTGCATGACAACATACAATATAATTTGATGTAGCATGCGCATGTTAACATTACAATAAGAATAAGATGACATTAATTAGAAATATTTTTATTATGACTTAATAAAATGAAAAGCAATGGGTGGGTGTAGCATAGTTTATTCATTTTTAAGGGTATGTAACTCACATTCTTGGTTTTGTTGTTGTTGTTGTTGTTGTTGTCTAAGTAAATGGATAAAAAAATTCTCCCTTGGACCGGATGTTGTAATTGTTCATGACACAGAGGGTGCTATTTAGCATGTGTCTGTACTTCCTGTGCACATTTGGAGACATGACGTAAGAAAGGAAGCCATCTTGTGTGAGTGGTCGTCGTCGAGATTCGCACAGGGTCAGAGACATATTGTTGTAGTGCCGGGTCTCGGTGGCGAGCACGACCGCAAGGGGAGCAGTAGAGTCGGCTCCACCGAACACACCGGAATTTAGGTCGTGACTTTAGGATAAGTCCAAAAGGCACGGGTTCCTTACAGGACCATGAATCGCCAATAATTCGACCGTGTGGGGTAGGGTTAATTGCCTAATTTCAATATACCTAAATACCCACGCAGCCTAACTACCGGGGAACCACACCCTTGGCCGACTATGTCCGATCTGAACCACAGGTAACGACTCGGATCCGGCGTAACCGAGCAGAGTTACCAGAGCCACGCCGGATCAAATGAGCAATTTACCGTCGCTATCTCTCAATACACAGCGTGCTAAGCCAATGAAAGAAACACAGAAACGAGCTGCAACATTTAACAAAAGGGATTTATTTATAATGGAGGGAAGGGAACACGCAAGAAGGCAGAGCTAACCGAATAAAAGGCAGGCAATGTACAATGAGCAAAAGAAAGCACTTACACAATTCTACTTGAAGACGGGCCCACACACAGACACCCCCCCCCACCCCCAAAATAAATGATGGCCACAGCCTTTATTGATACTCTCAGCTCGGAGGGAAGGTGAGCTGGAGGTAAGGATGCTAGCTTGGACCTTCCCGCCTCGTGCGGCCCTTGACGATCCGGCTCGGCAGGACTCGAACCCACAACACGATGCTGCTCCAGCGCACCAGGTACCGCGCTCTCCAACCGGCCACGCAACAATCAACCAAGACCAAGGAGAAGATCAGAGATGACGATGACCCAGGATCAGACGAACCAGCCAGCACCAAGACCCGCGACCCCCAAGATGACCAACCTCTCCACTCCCCAGCCTGGCGTTCCTTTTTATCTCTCTTGTCCGGGGTGAGAAAATCACCATCTGAGGCAGTCTCCACCCTCATTGGCCGGGGTGTCGTGGGAAAGTCGCCCTCTGTGGCCATCTCAACCCTTATTGGCCGGGGCATCATGGGAAAATCGCCCTCTGTGGCCATCTCAACCCTCATTGGCCGGGGTGTCGTGGGAAAGTCCCTCTCTGTGGCCATCTCAACCCTTATTGGCCAGGGTGTCGTGGGAAAGTCGCCCTCTGTGGCCATCTCAACCCTCATTGGCCGGGGTGTCGTGGGAAAGTCCCTCTCTGTGGCCATCTCAACCTTCATTAGCCGGGGTGTCATGGGAAAGTCGCCTTCTGTGGCAATCTCACCCACATTGGCCGGGGTGTCATGGGAAAGTTGCCCTCTGTGGCCATCTCAACCCTCATTGGCCGGGGTGTAGTGGGAAAGTTGCCCTCTGTGGCAATCTCACCCTCATTGGCCGGGGTGTCATGGGAAAGTTGACCTCTGTGGCCATCTCAACCCTTATTGGCCGGGGTGTCGTGGGAAAGTTGCCCTCTGTGGCCATCTCAAACCTTATTGGCCGGGGTGTCGTGGGAAAGTTGCCCTCTGTGGCCATCTCAAACCTTATTGGCCGGGGCGTCGTGGGAAAATCGCCCTCTGTGGCCATCTCAACCCTCATTGGCCGGGGTGTAGTGGGAAAGTTGCCCTCTGTGGCAATCTCACCCTCATTGGCCGGGGTGTCGTGGGAAAGTTGCCCTCTGTGGCCATCTCAACCCTTATTGGCCGGGGTGTCGTGGGAAAGTTGCCCTCTGTGGCCATCTCAACACTTATTGGCCAGGGTGTCGTGGGAAAGTTGCCCTCTGTGGCCATCTCAACCCTCATTGGCCGGGGTGTCATGGGAAAGTCCCTCTCTGTGGCCATCTCAACCCTCATTAGCCGGGGTGTCGTGGGAAAGTTGCCCTCTGTGGCAATCTCACCCACATTGGCTGGGGTGTCATGGGAAAGTTGCCCTCTGTGGCAATCTCACCCTCATTGGCCGGGGTGTCGTGGGAAAGTCGCCCTCTGTGGCCATCTCAACCCTCATTGGCCGGGGTGTCGTGGGAAAGTTGCCCTCTGTGGCCATCTCAACCCTCATTGGCTGGGGTGTCATGGGAAAGTTGCCCTCTGTGGCAATCTCACCCTCATTGGCTGTGGTGTCATGGGAAAGTTGCCCTCTGTGGCAATCTCACCCACATTGGCTGGGGTGTCATGGGAAAGTTGCCCTCTGTGGCAATCTCACCCTCATTGGCCGGGGTGTCGTGGGAAAGTCGCCCTCTGTGGCCATCTCAACCCTCATTGGCCGGGGTGTCGTGGGAAAGTTGCCCTCTGTGGCAATCTCACCCTCATTGGCCGGGGTGTCGTGGGAAAGTTGCCCTCTGTGGCCATCTCAACCCTCATTGGCCGGGGTGTCGTGGGAAAGTTGCCCTCTGTGGCCATCTCAACCCTTATTGGCCGGGGTGTCGTGGGAAAGTCACCCTCTGTGGCCATTTCAACCCTTATTGGCCAGGGTGTTGTGGGAAAGTCGCCCTCTGTGGCCATCTCAACACTTATTGGCCAGGGTGTCGTGGGAAAGTCGCCCTCTGTGGCCATCTCAACCCTTATTGGCCAGGGTGTTGTGGGAAAGTTGCCCTCTGTGCGTGATTGGACAAGGGGCACGCCCCTGCCTTTCTGGGCGGAGTCTCGATCTGATGCGATGGAAATCTCCGCCCACGTACGTGGCTGGACACGCGTGTGTAATGGCACGATGTGTGAAGTGAAGGAGTGATGGTTTCGGTTGGCTGGAGGCTCGATTTGTATTGCAAAAACTCTGACTAAAAAAGTAATTCGTAGCGCACACATGTAATTCCCATTAGACACAGGTAGGGGGCCCTAACTCTAAACACATACTTATCGGAATAACTAAGCTTAGGGACTGCTGTCTGTCTGTGTGCACAAGGCTTCCAAATTCGTAACAATATGTGTGGTCTCCCGACAGAGAGACCCTGACGACTGACCCGACCAAGCATTAAAGAGGCTTCTCTCAGATTTCCTTGCAGTCTCAGACTTTCAGAGTGAAGATATATATATATATATATATATATATATATATATATATATATATATATATATATATATATATATATATATTTGTTGCAGTTCTGCAAAGCCAGAACTCTCCCAAGTCTAAGAGAAACAACAAATAGCAGTCCCGAGACAGTTATTTCATAAGTATCCATTCCAGATAGCCCTTCCCTCATGTCTAGTGGGTATATGGGACAAAATGCATTGCAAGGGCTTTTATGGAGGTCTTTCATCCCATTCCTTATTCTTCTTTATTTGGTACACACAATCTCTCCTTCACACAAGCATGCACGCAAACAGCTCATTAGAATGTGCGTGCCATTTCCTATTCAAACCTCGCTCCATTCTTCAATAACATCACCTCAGACCTTCGCCGTACTCGGACCACAATGCTGCAACATTGCTACAACCACCACAAAGCCTTCACAAATTCCCCAGAATCCACATGACCTCAAATCACAGTTCAAACTCACCTTAAGTCGCTGCTACTACGCCACAACCGCCTTCATCCAAAACTCACCTACACTCACCGCGAAGAACTCCACAACCATGATATCTCAACCATCATGCTAAAGCTCACCACGATGCTCACCCCTGCCACTGATAAACACCGTGACCTTTTGAGACTGGCAGGAGTGAGGAGATGCGCTCATGGATGAGGCGCGCGACCGGGTTCCTCGCTCCATGTTGAATCTTGGAGCTCCGTCACATGGCTGGGTTCGGGGATGAATAAGGGCATTTCTGGTGGCGAATCCTCACTTGGGCAGGGCCAAGGCTCGGGTGAGCGTTCGCATGCCAATGACAGCGCGAGGATACGCCCACGGCCTGCCTGTTCCGCCTCCAAGGCTCCGCCCTCACATGAGGATTATAAATATACCGAGTTCCACATGCTCGCTTTCTTCGGCTGGCTCTTCGTCTGGTTCTGCCTTTGTGTCGTCTGGCAAAAATTGTACATCACGTTGGTTGCTGAACTGAGCGGAGCGAGCAGGGGGAAGCTGAGCCGAGCTCATCGAGAGCCAGGCACCGGACAAAGTGCAATTTTACACTAAGATTTCTCTCCACCCACATTAAGTTGATTCTCCTCACACGTTCTTTCTTCATTTCCGACACCATCCCCCCCCCCCGACCTAATCGTTGCAATTGATCCTCTCCACCTCATCTGCCAATCATCGTACCTCCTCACTCACGAACCATAGACACCACCAGTTTTCTTCCTTCCTCCCCCTCCTTAGCGACAGGGTTGTGTTGGTTCAGGGACCGTGCCAGGTACAAAGAGGTCGTTCACACCTCGTACTTGCCTCATGTTTCTTTGCTTTTTACTTTCCTTGGGTGTGTCTGATGGCACCTGTCATGTTTGCATAATTAAGATTGTAGAAGTTCAGTATCGGTTTCGCTCTGCCTGAGTCTTCTCCTTTATATATATAACTGGATTTTATTTTGCCGCACCCCATATATCCTTACTTTCCCTGCTGTACATATTGCTTGTAATAAAACCTTTTATTATTGTGCCACATGACCTTTCCATGCCCTTGCTTTATGAATAAATTGCCTTCATTATAAATGTACCCAGCTCATTCTCTTTTCCTCCATCGGTCCACTGTAGTCCGCATGTTAGTTTAGCCGGGAAGTTCTACCCCATTAATTGGCTCCTATTATCTGGTGCGTACTTGGCATCGCCGCTCGGCTGCACCTGATATGATAAGTTCCACGTAAGTACCCCCCCACCCCCACCCCCTTTGGTACGGCAATCCACAGATAAGGTATCATGCGGAGTAGTGTAACCTTGCCAGGATTGTCAGTACCAATCGGCGTTTGTGGTTTGCTTCGCAACCCGTCAGCGTGCAGAGTTATCTGTGCCCGGCAGCCTCAGGACCGGGCATTCGTGAAGGACCCGAGTGCTTCCCCTCTTGGCAAGCCTTGAGTCCTAGAACCGCAACAATATACTATGGCTGTATGTTTTGGCCAACTGGCAGTGATTGCAATCTGTCCTCTCAGAAAAGGATTGGGCTGCCATCTCAACAGCATCGGACATTTGTTCGACCTGAGGATACTTCCACAAAAATCCTACTCATCTCATGCAGTTTATCCAACTTGCAGCTATCCTGTAATCCTCTCGGCCGTTGTACACTCTATCCTGCAGTGAGGCAGTTGTGGTAAAGTCATTTACTTTCACAAGCTGGAAGATTAACCTGATTGAAGGCAACTTTGCTGGATATCAGTCTGTGAGGTTTTCAATAAGTCTGTGTCCATCCTGAGATAAGCCAGAAAACATTTTGCAAATCTCAAGGATGAGCTCTCCATTACTAGGATCATTTCTCAAAGTTCTGGTGGCCCCTTATTAAGTCTGTTTCTGGTGTGTGCTCCCCCTCCATATTTACACTCATATGAAACAGCCTCAACTCAGACTCTGCTCGAGACAAGGCAAAATGTCTCAACTGCAGAGTATG
Organism: Eptatretus burgeri; assembly: GCF_056783735.1. Taxonomy (NCBI): domain Eukaryota; kingdom Metazoa; phylum Chordata; class Myxini; order Myxiniformes; family Myxinidae; genus Eptatretus; species Eptatretus burgeri. Next base: position 11,563,245 of record NC_140962.1, on the reverse strand, counting down.
CCTCCAAATGTAGTGAGCCCAATCGATCCCTCTCTGGCTGAGGAGGTAAAGTGGGGGGTCCTCATACCCACTCCCTTCTTGAGTCTCTTCACACCCGAGATGGTATATAAAGTTCTGTCTATCCTCAATTTTCAATTGGCGAAGGGCCCAGAATCTTACCAGTGCTCATGTTCTATCAGTATCAGTATCAGTATCAATGCTCATGTTATAAAATCCTACTCTGCTGCTCTTACTCCTCCATTGTCTACTCTCTTCAAGTTGTCATCCTCCGCTGGCGTCCCATCTTCTAGGAATGCCACTAAAATCACTCTGATTCGCATGACTAAAGTCTGTAAAAACATGTCCTCTCAGCTTCCTTCCAATTTCAAGCAGTCATGGAACCCATCACCGCTGCCAATGTTGTCTTTCTCTCTTAAAAATAGCCTAATTTCTGACCACCAGTTTAAATTCCATTCCCTTTATCAACTATGGAGATGCTACTGCTTTTCCCTCAGTTATGGTCAGAGGCCACAAATCCCAAACAAGAGGTCAAGACCATCTCCCTGGACATATCCCAGTCATTTGATTCTGCCTGCAGCATAAAAAGCTGTCTTGATACCTGGATCTCTGACCCCACTTTCTTATCATTTCATACAGCAATAGATATCATAAGCCCCATTAGTGAAGCCCAACAAGATTTGTGGTGGTTTGTGTAAGAGGGGTTTCAGTGGACCACAGATGATGCAGTGCCATGGGCACCATATTGGTAGGCAAGCTAAACAAGTGAGAAAAGATAAACAATTCCTAACATGGCCAAATAATTAGCATAACTTCAATTGCAATAAATCAGAAAAACGAGATAAACGTGCAAGATTGTAGAGCACCTGAAGCTATCGTTGCCAGGTAAGTGAATACAACCAACATGGTGGCACGCATGGAATTTTGGGATAACTCTGAAAACCCCCTTTTGTTCAAATCATTGATGGAACAACTTGTACAGAACAAAACGAAATTAGTATTGAGAATGCAATACATATCCGCCATGGGGCGCTACTCGATTAGAAAATGTCCGTGTGTTGATAATAATGCAGTGTTCACTGTTCAGTACTGGACTGATGAATATCATGCAGTCCACCTTGTCTGGTCTGGGCTGATAATAAATATGATAAATTTCCTGCCCGATGATAAATTGTCAGATTGGTGCTTTGTATGCTTGATGCTACATCTTACAGGGCTTTGTGTTAAGAAACTACACTCTGCACTATCTTGTTGAACAAAAGTGTATCATGTCACTGTAACTAAAATTTGATGATTGGCTTTGTTCATCAAAATGTTGTGTATTTTTTTTTTGTTGTATGAGCTTGTGGGGGTGAGATGGGAAGGAGAAGAGGAAGTTCTTCTTTGTGAAGTGTATACTGCACACTATAATTACCAAGCTTAGGATTTGATATTAATTATTTAGATGAACAGGCTTGTCCTGCTGTTTCAATTCCCATGCACATGGTGGTTTCTGTTGTTTTATTTAACTGTAAAAGCACTTTTGCTTTTCAGCATAAGTCATTCAAAGAAAAATATTCAGTTGATCCCGAAATTCCAAAAATGCTGTTGTCACATTTACTTAATGTGCGACTATTTGAATGGTTTTTGAATGAATGTCAAGAATCAAACAACCACTGAAAATGCAGGAACAGTGATTTAGAAGACAACACAATTGATATCTTTCTCCTTACGAAGGCGTACGTACACACACACACAAACACCCTTGACTTTTAATACAAAAAAAAAAAAACAAGACGGGCTGGAAGTACACACACTCACCTCTAAGTTGTCCAGCCTGAGTTTAAATCTCGACCCAGCCAGCTATAAACTGTCATGCAGGTGTTTCACAGGAAGGGTGGTGATTCATCAACGTGTGCGTGCCATCCCTCGGAATGGACGTTAAACTGGACGTCTCATCTGCCGGCATTAGTTGATGTGTTAAAGAGCAGGTTGCGGGTCACTAAACATGTTCTGAAAATTTATCAATATGATTATATGTGCATTAAATATGTGCACTTATATGTGCACTATGCGGATCATACGGATGATCCGCTGTGGCGACCCCTAACGGGAGCAGCCGAAAGAAGAAGAAGAAAATTATATGTGCATTAAATAGTTCGATGCAAACTGTTGTGGTTAGGGTTAGCTGTTAGGGTTAGCCAACCCTAACCCTAACAGCCTAACTATTGGGAAAATTAGTGAAATTTAACTCCAAAGTTGTTATTTCTCGAGGCTGTTGGAAAAAAAACAGCCGCGTGCCCATATATGGATGGTGACGTCACGTTCTCCAAAACAAAGCGGAAGCTCACTCGCTCATTGAAGAAGTGTCCAGTTGAGCGGGCCGTTCTTTCGCTTTTTTGAGCTTGCAACTGTCTATATTATCCTTTTTTATTTTGAATTATTGTAGAACAAAGTTATTTGGATATTTGTACATCATGCCTCGTACGTGTGCCCTCATGTTTTGCGAATATGGCTGGAAAAAGGGTAATCGTTCCCACCGATTCCCGAAGGAATCAAACATTCGCCGGCAGTGGATAAGATTTGTACAAACAAAACGGGCGAATTTTCCCTGCCTTTTAAACGTTTAAACAATATATTTGTGGAAAAAGCGCTGCGGCCTAACATCTAGTCAAGGTGCCGAAGGCCCTGCGCGCCATCGAACATAAACCTTATAAAATATTGGAATTTTACAAACTTCACAACTACCGAGTGTTAAGCATCCTAAAGGACTGCAAAAACCGAAAACAGAATTTGAATTGACTTTAAAACGAACCCGCAACGTCGATCGAAGCAAAAATCTCAATTCACCACAGGAATTCACGGCATTATTTAAAATTATTTTGTCAAAGTCATAAAACCGTAATATTCAGCCATCCACGAACAATCTTTACATAATCCGACAGCTTAACAAGTCAGGCATGTGATGATAACCTTTATTGGGATGAAAAATGATTTTTTAACCTCATCTTTGTGGAAAAAGTGCCGCGGCCTAGATCTAGCCAAGGCGCCCGCGGCCATACGTGCCAGGCGCCCTCAACTTGAAACATTCATAACTCGATGAATAAAAGCTCAAATTGCACCAAACTTACCTTATTCTTGCGAGCTCACGTTCCCTGTTAGTGGGTGAACAATCCAACACTTGGCGAATTCTGCTTCACAATGATAGGAAGAGCTGACATCGAAGGATCAAAAAGCGACGTCGCTATTGACGCTTGGCCGCCACAAGCCAGTTATCCCTGTGGTAACTTTTCTGACACCTCTTGCTTAAAACCCCAAAAGTCAAAAGGATCGCAAGGCCACGCTTTCATGGTCTGTATTCGTACTGAATATCAAGATCAAGCGAGCTTTCGCCCTTCTGCTCCACGGGAGGTTTCCGTCCTCCCTGAGCTGGCAGTCAGTCCTGCCACTTGTACACGAAATAGGCCGTTTTCTTGCACTTGCAAGTGGCTCAAATTTATATGGCTCAAGGCCAGAAACTCCATAGTATAAAATCCCATCATCCTCCGACTCGTCCTCGGCAATATCAGAATGAAAACACTCAATTTAATCGCCGCTGAAATCAATCTCTGATTCGCATCTCGCCATTGTTCACAGGCTGTTTCCGAATGTTCACGAAGTCTTCGGAGAACGTGACGTCATAGCATCTTCGGTAACTTCCGGACTGTTTTTCAATCACTGACAAAAGTTTTGACTTAAAAGTTAATTTTAGCATATTTTGAGTTTGAAATGTAAGAAAATAATTGCCCAACGATTATTAATGTGCTTACAACCTTCGAATCTCGCGAAGTCATCAGCGACCCAAAACCTGCTCTTTAAAGATCCCACGGTGTCCTTCACGAAAAGTAGGTGAACTATTGCCGGCACCCTGAAAAAAATCGAAATTCCTGGTCACCACCCCAACATCATGACTTCTTGTGTCGGAGTGGCTACCCAACCATGATTGTAGCCTACCTAGTAACTGCTTCAGAAGCAGCAATGCTCTGCATAGGGCATGGTACTCGATGGCAGTGATGATGATGACGATGACGATGACGATGACGAATGAGGCTGCCTCCGATCTACTCTCCCATCTATCGTTTTCAATGTTTCTTATTCTCTTCATGCATTCCCCATAATTTATACTTTTTAATAATAATTTTCATCGTTGGATTTCTTTGCTCAGGATGACTTTTTGTCAGTCTTTACAAGGAAGGTTGTGAACCTGTCCTATTCCTCCAGGTTCCTGAATAGAAAATTGATCATTGCAAATGGCTTCCATTCTCTAAGCATCACATGATCAGAAGACCGAAGGAATCATTTATTACATATGTACATATGTAAGGAGGGCAATACCGTATTAATTAAAAAAGATGAATTTCTTTATTTATCTTAGTCTTCTGTAATGGAGGCTGTGAGTATCGATTAACAAACCTGTCCTCATCAGATAAGCTCCTGAAAGATATCTATTGCTGTATGTCTTAATTCTTGCATGTCTTTCCTCAAGGATTGCTTCAACGTGCTGCCAAAATGAAGAAGGACAAGAAAATCTTACGGTGTATCGGTGATGTTGACTGTGTTGCTGCAGATGCAAAGTATCATCGAGACTGTTACAAGAACTCCACTCGATTTCTAACCAAAGTCAGGAGATCCAAAGGAAAAGAGAGACGATTATTACTCGAAGTTGATCATGTATAAATGTGAAATGATTATTTGAAATGCGTCCATGACAGTTGCAGTGCCTTGAGCAGCATAGCATATACTTCCAGAGCTGGTGTTCTCTGGTGTAGTCTTTTGTATTCCCTGACATTTTGTCTCACATACTCTATTGGCTCCTCTTTTCAGTGGACTTGAACAACAACATCATGGGGGTGAAACACATATTGAGTTTTTTGCCAAAGCATCATGTTGATTTTGCAGATTCTTTGTGGAGCAAATTAGTTGCTCCGCTTTATGTGACGGTTGAGAAGAAAGGCGAGACTGTGGAGAAAATTTGGTGAGTTATTCATTTGAGAACAATAAGTTGTTTATAACAACTTGAACGTCTGATCACTACTATGATTGGCGACATTATCAACAGCGATTTCGATGATCTCTTACCTGACTATTTTATATTGTTCTGATCACCTCAAGTTATGAAGAAGTATTTTCCTCAACTGTCCTTCATGACCTGACGAAGGACCGCGGACAAAAAGCCACCACGACTGCAGACGAAAAGCCACCACGACCAAGATCAAGCCAATCACCAAGATGACTCCGTACACTGGTCCTGACAACCACTCTCCTTCTTGAAGAAATGTCAGAAAGATGGTCTGCTGTGACATGCTAACCTGCGAGGACGTGCTACATCAGGTGCCTCCAGCAATGTCTGAGAGTAGCAGTTTTGCGTTAAGATATCCAGACTCAATGTGGTTTGACATGTCCGGAGTCGACGGGTCACTTAAAGGACCGTGGTCGCCAATATTTTGACGGCGTGGGGTAGGGTTAATTGCCTAATTTCAATATACCGAAGTACCCACGCCGTCTAGCTACCAGGGAAGCCACACCCTCAGCCGACTTTGTCCGAACCGAGTCGCTGTTACCGATTCGGATCCGGCGTAACCGAGCGGGAGTTACCAAAGCCGCGCCGGTCCATTGACAACTTACAGCACTGATGGCCTCACTAATTCTCAATACACACCATGCTGGGCCAATGAAAGAAATTGTCAGACAACAAGCAGGCACATTGAACAATTGGAGGTTTATTTATCACGGGGGGCAGGGGAGCACACAAAGAGCAGAGTTAAAACCGAATAAAAGAAATGCAATGTACAATGAACAAGAGCACTTAACAATTTCTACTTACAGACGGGCCCACGGACACACACACACACACACACACACACACACACACACACACACACACACACACACGAAATGGACCCCGTGGTACCTGTATTTGGTCCCTTCACCCAAGAGGGAAAGGCAAGCTGGGGACGAGGGCCTTGTTGGGTACCTCTCCGCCTCGTGCGGTCACACCGTACTTCAACCACCACGGTGGGACTCGAACCCACGTTCCGAAATCCACGGGCCACGACCCTGGCTGCTCAGCCTCCACCACCACGATGAGCCACCGCGAAGGACCGCGGATGAAAAGCCACCACGACTGCAGACGAAAAGCCACCACGACCAAGACCAAGCCAATCGCCAAGATGACTCCGTACACTGATCCTGACAACCACTCTCCTCTTCTTGCCAGGTCCGAGGGATTTCTTCTCCTCCCACTCGCCTCCTGATTGGACGAGGGGTTGTAAGGCGATCAGTGGCCTCCCCTCATTGGTCGGAACGCCTCAGCCCTGCTCGCCCTTTGGCTGGAGGAAACGCTCCATGCCCTTCCTTGGAGCGGAGCCTCGATCTGATGCGATGGAGGCTCCGCCCACGCCTTCAGCCAAAAACACGTGGGCAATGGAGTCGATGGTGCGGAGAAGGGAAGGAAGATTTAAAGATATAAGAAAAACCTGACTATAAAAGAAACCCGCAGCGCACACATGAAATTAAACCATTAGACAGAAGGAAGGGACCCTAACTATAAACACATACTTATCGAAATAACTAAGCTTAGGGACTGCTGTCTGTTTGTGTGCAAATGGCTTCCAGATTCGTAACAATACCACCTTAGTTGTTGACCTTTGGCCTATGTTGACCTTTTGAGCTTAAAAACAATAGCCTTCTTCCTTCTGACAAACTCTACCATGCGGTGAAATTTTGTGAAGATCGGTTTTAAATTGTGACCTGCAGGTGATAAACAAACAGACAGACAGAATAACAAGACGTCATGCAGACCACGACACTTGCAAAATCCATCAAACAAATTTGACCTCAAAAATAATTAGTGGTTGAATTAAATGACCAAATGTGCAACTCCTCTTCAAATTTTAAGTCAATCGGATGAAAATTGAGGATTTAAGAAATACCGCCTTAGTTGTTGACCTTTTGGTCCATGTTGACCTCAAACATAAATGGCTCGTTGAATTCAGTGATGGGAAATACAAATGCTCGAGAAATTTAAGTCAAACGGATGAAAATTGAGGATTTTAGAAGTCTCACCAAAGTTGTTGACCTTTGGCCTATGTTGACCTTTTGACCTCAAAAACAATAGGCTTCTTGCTTATACGAAATTCTTCCATGTGGTGAAGTTTTGTGAAGATCGGTTTTAAGTTGTGATCCGTAGGCGACAAATAGACAGACAGACAGACAGACAGACAGACAGACAGAATAACAAAATGGACTGACCAATATCCTTGAAAAATCTTCGATTTTGGTAGTAACAAACAAACAGACAAACAAAACAGACCCAAATGCAATACCCGCTCCTCTGGCGAGGGTAACTCGCGGATTGGAGCAAAGGCTTTTCCAGAGTTTTCGCATGAAAACGCATCGGCACATCTGTGTTTTCCGAGCTCGGTTGCCCGTCATGGTTGCTCGGTTGCCCGTCATGGTGACCGTGGGGCAAGCTTTCTAATACGCACTGAATGGGGACCGCACAGTCCAGTTGTTGGTTTTGGTGCATGCAAGTCGGTGATTACACCACATCAAGGTGCATTTTATTAAGGAAACGAAACAATTTTCTTACCTGTTCACCAACTTGAAAGTGCTTCATACAGTATTTCATGGAATTCTAACGTTTGATGACCTTTTCCTGACAATACTACAGGGATTTTGTTGGCAAGCAGCTCACTTGATCACTTCAAGCAAGCACTCAACGGAACGCAGCGCTCGGCTCTGCTTAACAACATGGCGGTCTCCGTGTTTTTTTTGGGGGGGGGGTGTTGGCTTAATGGTTTGGGTGGTGGGCTTGGGATCACGCTCAGCTGTTGAATCAATACCAGGTGGGGTTGATTCTGCCTGTCATCCTTCCGAGGTCGGCAAAATGAGTGCCAGCTTGCTGGTATCCTGTGTCGGAGTGGCGACCCATCCAGTATTGTGTCCAATAGTCAAGGAGACTGCTCAGGCAGCACCAACGCTCTGTACAGAGTATGGTCCCAATGGATGGATGGATGGGGTAGGGGGAGTGGTTCACATGTTCTTAGATCTTGAGAGTTCGGATGAAAAGTAGAAGTAACAATAAAAGTATGAAATGCACGTTTACATCTGCTTTTTGAGAGCAATAGTCAACTTTGGCAACAAGAAAAAGCTCCAAATTGCCCCCTTTTACGAGTTAAATTATTTCAAAGAAATGTGGCAAAGGCGGTCACATTAAATGCTCACAATGCACCCCAGAAAAGAGCGTCCAGCATCAACAACTTGCACGGGCCTGACTTGCCTGGTCATCACTATATTGACTCTGCGATTTGCACTTGCAGTGTCCTTCCTCCCATCCTCCCCACCCCCAACACACTTTTATGTGCTGATCTTGATTGTATTGGAATGAGGTGTGTTCCTGTTTAAACTTGTCTTTATGCTTATGTCTTCTGGCTGTTGAGAGTGTATTGTGTGGATTCCTAAGCATGACGATACTTGTCACCTTTCGGTTTGCTTCAACACGTCCACAGCAGTTTCTGCACCGGTGCAGAAATGTCGTCTTGATTCTTATTCTCAGATAGGTGACCAATATTTTCCAATACATTTGTGCTGAAGCTCTTTGACAACCTGACATGGAAGCCGAATTGGTGGAAACCATTTAGGGGTGTAAATACCTACGGAAGGAGTGAAAAAAATTCATATTCGATACTTCTTTCCTCTATTATATTGGAAAAAAAAAACATGTCCCTTTCTTTGGGAGAATTAATTTGTCTTTTGTTTTGCGCTCATGAGATTGTAATGATCTCCCAAACATTGATTGCAGAAGCAAATTTGAGGGTTATCCTTATGGTCTTTATGGTAGAGACAGATTAAGTGTGTAAGAATTGAATGCATTGAATGATGTTGTGGGAATCACGTTGGCCAAATGGCCCGGATGCTCTGGGCCACATTAAGGGCCCAGTCACTCCTATACCACACCTAACTTGGAAAGCTGACCGGGTGGCGGGTCGGGCACCCTGTCTCGTCAGGTCGTCATCAAGATGAAATTCCGAGCGGTGGTTTTGCTGGCGAGGTGGTGAACTTTAACAATTCATTTTAAGTACCAAAAATCCGACACGGTTATTCTCACTTGGCAATCGTGACAGTCCGAGTCACTCAAAGAGACCTAGTTTGTTTGAGGATGAGTATTTTTACAGGGAATGGAGAGAACAGGGAAGGCATTCATACAATTTTATACATAGCTCTATTTACAAAAGAAGGACTGCCCCAATCATTCATGAAGTCAGAAGCTCTTCGCTTCTCTATCTTAAGGCCTCGAGCATACCACAGGAGAAGGACTAGAGAGTTTTCACAGGACATGGAATATCAGCTGTGACCCATTTGTGTGCAGCAAGTCCAACAGGGTGACACAAATAAAAAATTGGACCATTGGACCTGTAGCTTATCTGGGTCCTGTCCTAATGTTGGAATCCAAATTGGGTAGCATTCTGACTTGTGGGTCTGGAGAAGATTTTGGAAGGAATTTGTACGGCCACCATTTTGACACACTTCCAGTCACATGATTGGCATGGCCTCCGTAATTTAATATCAGGACCCTGTCCTAATGTTGGAACCCAAATTTGGTAGCATTCTGACTGGTGGGCCTGGAGAAGAGATGTTTGAAAAAATTTATGAAGTCGGTGATTTTGACTGACTTCAAGTCATGTGACCAGAATGAGCTTTGTAATCCCCGTTATCGGTCAGGAGCGGAACATTGCTGCCAAAATTCAGCCAGCCATTCGAGTATCCTGCGTTGGAGTGGCGACCCATCCAGAATTGTGCCCAGGAGATTGCTTCGGCAGTACCGACACCCTGCACAGAGTATGGTCCCAATGGATGGATGGATGGATGGAGAACCTGTTGAAGACACAAACATTTGGAGGGGGGGCCAAATGCTTTCTATACGATAAATCGACGCATATTCCTACAACAGTGTGTTTTACCTTACTCTTATACGAAAACGTGAACTAATGTAATAACAACTCCAATCTCTACTTTCTTTGCCCCAGAAGTAATTTCCGCAACAATATATTATCCAGCTTCATATTTTCTTGTAATCTGTGGACAAGGGTGTGACAACTGCTTCCCTCTCATTGATGAGACTTTTCAGACAAAGAGTAGTCATCTGCAAGTTAATATACAGGGTTCTTCAAAGATGGCAACATGTCAAAAATATCAATGAGGAACTAGATATCTGCGTCAAAGAGCAATTGCAAAGGGTAAGCCTCGCTCAGCCAAGGGGAGGCTTACTTTTGGCAATTGCCTGCGATTTACCCTTGGCGGTGATCCAATGATGGCCACATTTTTTTTTCAAACAATCATTTATAACCTTGACCTTCAACTTTTAGTGATAGAGTGGAACTTAACAAAATGTGTCCACATCTCCATTCTATCCAAAAAACTCAACATCATGAAAATGGGAGGAAAATTCTTCACGTTATGATTAAAAAAAGTGTTTTTGGTTAATTAAGTCACAATCCGAAAAAAAACGTCAAGGACACTAATCAACCAGAGGATTCGTCGAACACAATACCCTACTGAGTCAGGTACAGAGACATTACAGAAGTAAACAAACATCATGATTTTTAAAGAATTTATGTTTCACATTTGAAGAACATTTGGTCCATTTTAATAAATATATACAATAGTATTGTTGTGGGCCGGGGGGTCGGATGAGAAGACCACTAGGTGGGGGAAGCCATGTCGATTCCCACCAGACTCCCTGGAATTGTAGGCCGTCCCACACGGATAATTCCATGACACGGTGGGTCACTTAACCGACCGTGGATGCCAATAACTCAACCGCGTGACCTAGGGTCCTCCCGTCTATGGGTTAATCGGGTTACCTAATTAATCACATGGTTTAATTACCGGGGAACCACGCCCTTGGTACGCCTCGTCCAAACCGGATCACTCTACCGGTTTGAATCACTTTTCCTGATTGGATGCAGCCAGGCGACACTGCCAAGGACGTACCGGCTAAAAGGAATGGATCGTTGGGAATAAAGTCCCGGCTAGAGTAGGATTGGTACCATGCTGGACCAACGGGAGAAAAGACAAAAACGAGCAGGGAACATTCCTTATAATGATAATTTATTTACAAGCAGGCGAGGAAACGTATGTGGCACAGTAAAGATTTATTGGGGTATGCAACGCAGGGAAAGAGGAGAGAGGTGTGGAGTGTGACAATAATACAAGCAACTTACAAAAACAGACACAGGGCAGACTTGACGCGAGATTAATAACAGTAACAACTAGAACGGGCACTCAGTAGAGCGCATACCTTCGCCAACGCTACATTTTGCCCCCCCCCCCCCAGAAACCGTTGATTGTGAGGGTATTTAATCCCATACCACATCTGCCATCTCATATGTGTTATGATGGCTTGACCGGATAAGAACTCTGATAAGAATTGACAGTGTTATGACTAAAACCGCACATTTTGCAATGTCGTGACCCCCCCTGACCTTTGACTCCCAACCGCTAATAAGGGTTATTACGTCATTGTGTCATGTCACATATCACAAGATGGGGCATTGAATTCTGAACATTTTGGCATTAGTTGCATGCAAATTGGATACAAATTGACCACGCTATGGTAAAAAGACGATTTTGACCTTTTCATGACCTTGACCTTGACCTTTGACCAGATCGCTCCCAAAATCGAATCAAATGGTCCTCGGATAATAACCAATCATCCCACCAAATTTGCTGCGATTCAGTTCAATACTTTTGGAGTTATGCGAATAACAAACAAACACACATATTCACAAATAAATAAATACACAGCGATCAAAGCATAACCTTTGCAACAAAGTTTGTGAAGGTGACAATAATGATCTTCGACAGACTTACTTAACAGACAGGTGCCAGCACACTCAGACACACACAGGAAAAGAAACCCCAATGAGAAGGGACTTTTGCAGCCAAGGAGGGAGGGGGTTGAGGTTATGCTCTCGGTACCTGGGCGTTTCGGGGGAGCGGATGCTCCGAGGTGCGGTACCCGACAGTAGTCGCGTTGTCTCTGGCCCAAGCCGCATGTGTGGAGCCTGTGTTCTGAAGGAGGAGCTTGAGTGGAGAAGGGCAGAGTCCAGAGTGCGAGGGTGGAGTAGTGGGTGGAGACTAGAAGCAGGAGTCGAGGTCGTGTGGGCGGAGACGAGAAGCAGGAACACACCGCGTGAAAACACACACACCACACTCCAGACGGAGGAGCTTCTCTGTCTTTTATGGAGCCCGAAGCTCGGGGGAGGGGACCATGCCGAATTTGTCGTCATCGCCCGAATCGGGCGCTTTGATTAGCCCCAACCCCTCACATCGTCCGCCAGCTTGGGCTGGGTTTCGGGTAGGCGTTGGTGCAGCAGATCCTCCACGGCGGCGCGGGAGCCCTTCCACCTTACAGCGAAAACACACGTGACTCGCCGCACATGTCGGGTTTCGGGTAGACGTTGGTGCAGCAGGCAGATTTACCTCAGGAGTGATCGGAGGGGAGGGTACCGTGGGTTGTCGTGGAAGCTCAAAGCGACAGTCCAGCACCTAGTGCACGTCGCAGATTTTGCCTCAGAAAAGAAAAGGAGAGTGGGAATGAAATGGAGGGGAAAATTATTCAATAACCCTAACTTTTAGACCATCGCAACACACTCCCTGTTGTCCTGCTAAACAAAAGGGAGGGAACTATCTCCACGTATATTAATGGAATAACTGTCTTGGGACACCTCTCTGTTGTATACATGCAGTTCTGAGAACCGCAACAATATTTTGTAGACTTGCCATTTACAGATATCAATGCTTTTACTCTTTCAGACATAGAACTAAGGAGTTCCGAAATTTTATCTTGTGGGATTTCTGCCCAGGCTTCACACAAAAGGTTTAGCAATTCTGCCCATGACGTTGGTTTCCTGGAATTTTTCCGCACAGCTCGATCTAATATAGCCCAGAGGTGTTCAATGGGATTCATGTCAGGAGACTGACTTTGCCATGGAAGTTGCTTGATCCCATTTCTGTCCTGCCATTCTTTGGTCTCTTTTTCAGTGTGGCATGGAGCTCCATCTTCCATGAACAGAGTGTTGTTTTTGACCATCTGACCAGTGGAGAAGACGGGGAGAAGTTCATCGTCAAGGATAGAAATGTATATCATAGAGTTGATGTTGCCAACACACTCCACAAGCTCTGACCAATCAGTGCTCCAGATTGCACCTCAAACCATCACTGAAAAAACACCGTGTTTGAGAGTTGGCTGCAATCGGTTCAAAGAGAACACTCTTGACTGGGAAGTCTCCAGACCCATACATATCCACCGTCAGAAAATTGAGCAAATTGGGACTCATCTGAAAAATATGACAGTTTGCCAAAACCCCAAGGGTCTAGTGGCAATCTCGTCAACCCACTCATTCTCCTTTGAATGTTGGCTGGTTGAAGAAGAGGTTTTCTCCTAGCTGCTCTACCATAGTAGCCCAGTTGATGAAGGTACTGCACGGCAGTTCTTGAGCTAACTTGGACCTCCTCCACAACATCTGCTGCCTTGCAATGGGGAGTTTTCTCAATGGACCGCTTGACAGCTCGAAGACGCCTTTCTGAGGGCCCAGATCGACCAGAATGGGAAGCTGTGGATTCCTTGCCTTCGCTGGTGAATTGCACAATCACCCGATAGACCGTAGAACGCGGAATGCCAAGGTTCTGATATATCTGATGCTGGCTGACTCCACCTTCCGATTGGCCAACAATTTGTCCTCTTTGAAAATCGCAAAGGTCGTGTGCTCCCTGGGTTCGAGGCAGAGGTAATTGTCTTACAAGACCCAGGAACTCGTTTCTGCAAAGAAATCGTCAAATATTCATACAAATCACTGAGTAAAACTGCGTTGTACAGATGAAAGGAAGAAATTAAAGTGTCTATTTACTTCTGTCATGTCTCTGTATATGCTTCAATTTTAACATGATTGTAAAGATTATTTAAAAATATTTAAAATTTAAAAAAGTTTAGTGTTTAAATTTAAAAATTTAAAATTTTTTAAAAAAGATTACTTAAAAAAGTTTAGTGCAACTGAAGCAGTCTTATACACCACACTTATCTATACTAATAAAAGGGTGTGTGTGTGTGTGTGTGTGTGTGTGTGTGTGTGTGTGTGTGTGTGTGTGTGTGTGTGTGTGTGTGTGTGTGTGTGTGTGTGTGTGTGTCAGTATGTGTCCTCCGTAACTCCAAAACCATAAATCCTAGCAGCCTGAAACTTTGCATACATACTAAGAAAGCTCCAAGGAAGGGGAAGAGTGAAAATTGGGTGTTTGGGTTAATTAAAACACCAATTTTGAAGATAATTAACGGCCTTATTTAATTATATCCTTCATCAGGCAATCCTCGGCCACCTCGCTGTCTGGGGTCTTAAGGCGTTTCCTGGGTAACCTCACTGGGGTCTGAGGGTGACATGTTTTTTTTTGGCCTACTAAACCATGCCTTGACTTGGAACAGGTTGCAATGATTTCTTAACGATAAAGTTTTTTTTCACTTTCCTCAGGCCGAAGTCACATTTGCTCTACGGCGAGGATACGGCGGCGGTACGCCCTGTGAATTGACAGAAACGTGCGGCGGCCGCAGACTTTCTGCGGTGGCCCCAGGGTGGCCCTACGCCGTTTGGCTATCTTTTACAGACCGTAGGGGTCGCCGTGGAATTATAACGCGGAGTTATAACTTTTTCATTTCTACGTTGGCCGTAGCAATTCGACATGCCGTAGTTGTGACGTAGGTGTGTTCCACGTCGACCGTACGTAGGGCGTACGGTGGACTTGCGTTATTCGTGCGGCTGCCGTAGGCTCTTATCAATGAAAAATGAATTTTGCCCTAAAAACCGAATACATTTTAAAAAACCGAACACGACGTGGCGTTCATGTTTGTTCACGTGTCTCCCCCACCTGTTCGAGCCGCATCTTCGCGCTTTGTTCGTTCAGTTCGTCGGTGGAAGTCCTCGTGAAAGCATCTCTCCTGTGTCGATCGATCCTTTACCTCGTGTTTTCACCTTGGTTTGTGCTGTTTTTTTTTTTTTACTCATCTTGTGTTTTAATTAATAACAAAAAGCAATCCGATCACGTGGTGTGACGGACTGTTGGGCAAGGATTTAATTTCACAGAAAAACCGGTTGTAATTTGGAATATCCATGGTTACCTCAGCCCGATGCGTTTGATGAAAGTGATTGTGGTTCTGGGGGCATCGTGTTTGATGAGCTGCCCTGGGGGCAGCGCTCGCAGAGTGTGCGAGCGATCGGAACCCAGGCCGGAGCACTAGCCTGTGTGGGCCTTTGGATGTGGCGATTGTACCAGTTTACATACAATACACCGCCACCGAAGGTCGTTTACTCATCTTATTTTACCTTAAACATGGGGAATTTCAGTTGAAAGTGTCTTGAAAATGGGTTTTCTTGGGGTCCAAGAACGGATTAATTCACTCCATTATTTCTTATTGGGAAAATAGTTTGGGAATCGAACTTTTTGCAATCTGAAAAGCCTCCTGGAACGAATTAAATTCGGATTCTGGGGGCACCACGTACTGGTATATTCCGAACTGTTATATTTTTATTTCAGTAAAAAAAGAACTGGTATATATACCCACTCGTTACCGTCCGTCTGGCGCACGTTCGCCTTAGGGCCCCCTGCGGTCGCCTTGCGAGCACCTTGAGGCCACCTAGCGTCTGCCTTGAAAATTCTGTGGCCGCCGCAGGACGCCATAAGGTCACCGTGTGACATCAAATCAAAGACCATACGGCACCCCCACGTTTTCGGTCTCCACGATTTCTAAATACGCCCTGTGGCTCCCCGAAAAATAAAAACATATGTGACTGCTACATTGTGTGACCGTGGAAATACTGCGGCCGCCCTATAATTGATAGTGGCCGTAGATTTTGGAGACCCCACGGCCGCCGTGGCAAATGTGACTTAGGCCTTTGGCCTCACTCATATTATCGAATGCCTCTTCATCCAAGCTACGAATCACTAGGTATATTGCAATTCTAAAAACGCCTGGAGATACCAGTGCCAAAGACAGAGGTGGGAGAGAGGGGGGTGGGAGAGAGGGGGTGGGAGAGAGGGGGGTGGGAGAGAGGGGGTGGGAGAGAGGGGTGTGGGAGAGAAGGGGGTGGGAGAGAGAGGGGGTGGGAGAGAGAGAGGGGTGGGAGAGAGGGGTGGTAGAGAGAGGGGGTGGGAGAGGGAGAGAGAGAGAGAGAGGGGTGAGTGAGAGAGAGAGAGGGGTGAGTGGGGAGAGAGAGAGAGGGGTGGGTGGGAGAGAGAGAGAGGGGTGGGTGGGAGAGAGAGAGAGGGGTGGGTGGGAGAGAGAGAGAGAGGGGTGGATGGGAGAGAGAGAGAGAGAGAGAGAGAGAGAGAGAGAGAGAGAGAGAGAGAGAGAGAGAGAGAGAGAGAGAGAGAGAGAGAGAGAGAGAGAGAGAGAGAGAGAGAGAGAGAGGGGGAGAGAGGGAGAGAGAGGGGATGGGAAAGGGAGAGAGAGAGGGGATGGGAGAGGGAGAGAGAGGGGATGGGAGAGGGAGAGAGAGGGGATGGGAGAGAGAGAGAGAGAGAGAGAGAGAGGGGTGGGTGGGAGAGAGAGGGGGTGGGTGGGGAGAGAGAGAGAGAGGGGGTGGGAGAGAGAGAGAGGGGGTGGGAGAGAGAGTGAGAGAGAGAGGGGGTGGAAGATAGAGAGAGATGAAGAGAGAGTCAGTGAGAGAGGGGGTGGGGTGGGGAGAGAGAGAGAGAGAGTGACAGAGGGGGTGGGAGAGAGAGAGTGAGAGAGGGTGGAAGAGAGAGGAAGTGAGAGAGGGTGGAAGAGAGAGGAAGTGAGAGAGGGGGTGGGGTGGGAAAGAGAGTGACAGAGGGGTGGGAGAGAGAGGGGGTGGGAGAGAGAGGGGTGGGAGAGGGAGAGAGAGGGGATGGGAGAGGGAGAGAGAGGAAGTGGGAGAGAGAGAGAGAGAGAGGGGGGTGGGTGGGAGAGAGAGAGGGGGTGGGTGGGAGAGGGAGAGGGGTGGGTGGGAGAGGGAGAGAGAGAGAGAGAGGGGGTGGGATAGAGAGAGGGGGTGGGTGGGAGAGAGAGAGGGGGTGGGTGGGAGAGGGAGAGAGAGAGAGAGAGAGGGGGTGGGATAGAGAGAGAGGTGGGAGAGAGAGAGGAGGGGTGGAAGAGAGAGAGAGGGGGGAGGGGTAGGAGAGAGAGAGAGAGAGAGAGAGAGAGAGAGAGAGAGAGAGAGAGAGAGAGAGAGAGAGAGAGAGAGAGAAAGAAAGAAAGAGAGAAAGAGAGGTTGTCATCCATGGAGAGGGGCTGACAGGATGGATGGTTTAGAGGTACGGATAGTTGCCTCTAAAATGTCTAACCTGGGTTTGAATCCCAGCCCAGCTATATTATATACTATCATCTTGGTGTTTCAAAGGCAAGGTGATTAATCAATGCATGTGCTACTCCCTCCGATGGACTATAAACTGGGCGTCTCATCTGGTGGTATTAGTTGGTGGAGTTAAAGATCCCACGGTGTTCTTCGTGAAGAGTACGGGAGCTTTCAAGAGTACCATGGCAAAATTCCAAATTCCTGCCCGAACCTACAGAGGGTGCTGTATTCGCGCACAGCCACGTCCTCAGCCAATGATGATACCTTGCAGCCTTGTGTTGAATCCTAAATAAGAAGAATATCCATGAAGAATGGTCTTGTGATGTCTCGAGGCAATCACCCCACCCAAATATCGACTTCCAGAAAACTTGTGTCGTCATAAGTGTATGTGTCATCACATCAA
Organism: Eptatretus burgeri; assembly: GCF_056783735.1. Classification (NCBI taxonomy): domain Eukaryota; kingdom Metazoa; phylum Chordata; class Myxini; order Myxiniformes; family Myxinidae; genus Eptatretus; species Eptatretus burgeri. The sequence continues at coordinate 11,545,461 of NC_140962.1, read as the reverse complement.
CCACTTTTCCAATGGCTGAATGTGATTGGGCTGACTTTCTAATTTAAAGCCAAAACTTGATCTTGAAATGAGTCTAACCACTAAAAGTCTTCCAACTCCAAAATGACAGTACAGTATAAATGAAGTGAAATTATCAATAAAAAAACGTTTCCACCAACGATGCATTTATTTAGCGGAACAACTTATCGCTTTCAAACACTAAGCATTGCCTTCTAATCTCGCAGCAAAATCAGTCCCACATGAACTTGTGACCGCTTACCAGCAGCAACCAAACAACAAAATGAGATTTCCTTCATTATTGCCTTGTCATCTCGAAGCAAAATGAGTCCCACATGAACTTGTGATTGCTCAGCAGCAGCAACAGAACAACGGAATGACATTTCCTTCGTTATTGCCTTGTATTCTGATTCTGATGTCCCATACTCTGTTTCAGAGCTTTGGTTGTACGAAAGCAGTTTCTTGGCAAGGATAAAACTGGGCGATTTTCCATTGCCTTCCCAGCATTAGTTAGGGCAGGAATTTGGAATTTCGCCAGGGTGCTGGCCACGGCTCGCCTACTCATGGCAAGGGACGCCGTGGGATATTTAACATCCACCAACTAATACCACCAGATGAGACGCCCAGTTTGACATCCATCCGAGGGATGGCACACACATTGATTAATCACCCTGCCTGTGAAATGCTTGGATGACAGTTTATGGCCGTTCCGAGATTAGAACCTAGGGTAGACAACTTCGAAGTGGTGTGCGTACTACGAGCTAGGCCATCCTGCCAGCTCGCCTTGTATTAGAGAGTACATTTAAATGATTAGTTTGAAGTTAGGTGTATGTAACAACGTAAAGTGAATGCCAATGTACTTGTATGTGAAATATGATTTTTAACCAATGAAGCTGACCTGAAGTCAAGAACCTTGTTTTTCAATTGTTTACCATCCACGGTCACCTCCGCCACCTTGCCGATGAATCTGCTAAATGTTCAACAACAATCTGGTTATGTCTGCAGGTTCGCCAATCTGGTTTCCGAGCTTCTTGCAAAACGATAGTGAGAATTTGTGCAGAACAAGCAACTACTTCAGCTACTCAGAGGCTTCGACCGAGGGTGCGTTTGTTGGTGGACAATGCAACGTTCTGTTGAAAAAATTGACTATGCCGTCATTTCGAGCATAGTACATGCAGAGAGTAAAACACTGCTTCTTACAAACATGAAACTGTCCAATATCGTTCTTCAACTCATAAAATTAGGCTGGGTTAGCAGGATAGCCTAAACCACCACCCTGGTGTTTTGCATGCAGGGGGTGCATCGATATGTGCGCCGCCCATTGGGACATTGGGTGATTGGAAATCTGGAGGACCCGTTTGGTCATTGGTGGATGTTGAAGATGACATGGTGTGCTTCATTAAGAGTCAGCAACTTATTGCTGGCATCCTCATTTGTATATTTTTCATATTATTATTGGCCATTGAGGAGTTGTTGGGTGAGAATGAAGAAACATTAACAGCACATTCCAATTTTGGTGAGGCCTTCTCATTTACATTAAACAATCTTTACGCATGTACAACGACCCATCAATACCTAAAATACCTACCAGTCCTGACAATATCCATACACCCTCTTTCACCAATACTTATTGCTATCTAATTCCAGTTTAAATATACAGGATTTACCGTTTCTGCGACCGCTACCTTTCGAGGGATACAATTAGATGCATTAAATACTCTCTGAAAGAGATACTGTGCTAACTCTCCTCTTCTTTACTCAAAATCCGTGACCTTTAAATGTCCATTCTGCTGCAAATCTCATCTGAATTTATTTTGTGAAGATTGTGAAGGGTAGATATTGTCTCTTCCTTTTACTATCTTAAATACCTCTATGAGATCCCTTCGTAACCGCCTCCTTTATCTTTATCGACAAGCAAATACTGTTACGTGGCCGGGTATCGGTGGCGAGCACGACCGCTAGATTGAGCAGTAGAGTCGGCTCGACCGATCACCCGGAATTTATAGGTCGTCACCCTGGATAACTCCGGAGCCGACGGGTCCCTTATCGGACCGAAGTTCGCCAATAGGTCGACCACGTGGGGTAGGGTCAATTGCCAATTTCAATTTCCAGAAACACCCACGTGGTCCAAACTACCGGGGAAATTCACCCTCGACGTTGCTCATATGGAATAAGCCGCGAGCGTACTTAAACCGTGTGCGACCCGAGCGGATGGTCACCGAGCTTTCGTTGGTCCAAATGTCCCTTTACAGCGGCAACAACCTGGCTAATTCTCCAACACGCACCGTGTTAAACCAATAAAAGAAAGGACGAGGACGAACAGATACATTTAGCACATGGGTTTATTTATAATAGATGGGGAGGGGGGGAGCACATAAGAAGCAGAGTTATCACGACTAATAGAAATGAAATGCAAATAATGTACAAGGCACTTAACAGTTGCTACTTAAAGACGGGCACACACACACACACACACACACACACACACACACACACACACACACACACACACACACACACGGACCCCAATGGTCTTTATTGAAGGCTTCCAGCTCGAGGACAGGTGAGCTAGCGACCAGAGCCTGTGCTTGGACCTGTCCACCTCGTGTGGTCTTCGACGATCCGGCTTGACGGGACTCGAACCTGCAACACGATGCTACTCCAAGCGAAAAGCGTCGGATGCCAGGTGGAGGAGACAAGAGACGACTCCAGCACTGCCAAGCCGACCAGACCAGACGAGTCGATCTCCGGCACCTCGAACCCAATCACTGCCAAGCCGACCAGACCAGACGAGTTAAGTCGATCTCCGGCACCTCAAACCCGATCACTGCCAAGCTGATCAGACCAGACGAGTCGATCTCCAGCACCCGATCACTGCCAAGCCGACCAGACCAGACAAGTCGATCTCCGGCACCTCAAACCCGATCACTGCCAAGCCAACGAGACCAGACGAGTCGATCTCCGGCACCTCAAACCCGATCACTGCCAAGCCGACCAGACCAGACGAGTCGATCTCTGGCACCTCAAACCCGATCACTGCCAAGCCGACCAGACCAGACGAGTCGATCTCTGGCACCTCAAACCCGATCACTGCCAAGCCGACCAGACCAGACGAGTCGATCTCTGGCACCTCAAACCCGATCGCCCAACCCTGACCCTGCCATTCACTCCTGACGTTCACGCTCTTTCCAAGGCGGCGTTTCTTATATGGCATTTCTCCTGCGGGAGGGGGTGCCGTGGGAAGGATCACCGTTTTAGACGTCTCACGCCTCCCATTGGTCGAGGGTTCATGAGAAAGTCGATGTCTGAGACGTCTCGCCTCTCATTGGTCGCGGGGAACATTCCATCTCTCTGGGGCGGAGTCGGAGCTCTGGTGGCCGAGGAAACTCTGCCCACGTAAGTGGTCGGACGCAGGAAGACAATTGCGTCGGTGTGAGGAAGCGAGGTGAAGGCGTGTTGCTGTTGTTATAAGGGGTGTAAAAATCCTAGCTATTAAAATAACGCACAGTGCATTTACATTTAATCACCAATTTAACAAGGGACGGGACCCTAACTGAAAACACGTACTTACCGATATAACTGATCTATAGGACCTGTATGTAGTGTGCTCATGGCTTCCAGATTCGTAGCAATACTACCCGTTGCTTCGCTGACTGGAATACTGAGAAGGGGGGAGGGAGAGAGAGGGAGGGGAGAGAGGGGAAGGGGAGAGGGGGAGGGAGGTTGGGAGGGAGGTTGGGAGGGAGAGAGGGGGATGGAGAGAGGGGGAGGGAGAGAGAGGAGGGAGAGAGAGAGGGGAGGGAGAGAGGGGGAGGGAGGGAGAGAGAGAGGGGAGGGAGAAAGAGAGGGGAGCGAGAGAGGGAGGCGGTGGGGAAGAGAGAGACTGGGGAGAGAGAGGAGGCAAAGGGGAAAAGGGAGAGAGGGTGGGGGAGCGAGGAGGGGTGGGGTAAGGGAAGGCAGCGAGAGGTGAGAGGTAGGGAAGGCAGATGTGTGGTGTATTGTTAATTATAATTCTCATCAAAATGATTCTGCATAGAATAACTGTGAAGATGGAAACAAAATAATGTCTGAAATCCATTATCTACCCATCAGACGACAAATATTGGTCAGAGACAAACACCGCTCGGAAACGTCTGGAGCCAAACTCCCGTCTGGACATAAGCACTGCCCAGACACGTCCAGAGAAAAACACCGCCTGGACATATCCACCGTCCACACACGTATGGAGATAATCACCATCCAGATATAGATATACATATACATATACATATACATATACATATATATATATATATATATATATATATATATTGTTGTGGGCCGAGGTTCGGTGGCAATAAACGACCACTAGGTGGAGCAGTGGAGTCGTCTCACCGAACACCCGGAATTTAGGTCGTAACTCTCGGATAAGTCCGAGAGTTCACGGGTCCCTTGGAGGACCATGGTCACCAATATTTCGACGGCGTGGGGTAGGGTTAATTGCCTAATTTCAATATACCTCAATTCTCACGTCGTCCAACTACCGGGAAAAACCACACCTTCGACCGACTTTGTCCGAATCGAGTCGCTATCACCGACTCGGATCCGGCATAACCGAGCGGAATTTACCAAAGCCGCGCCGGACCAAATTAACAATCCACGGCACGAACGGCCCTACCAATTCGCAACACACACCATGCTAGGCCAATGGAGGAAAGCACAGAAAACGAGCTGGTACATTTAACAGAGGTTTATTTTACAAAGAATAATCAGGGAGCAGAGACACAGAGCAGAGTTATCACAAATAAAAGGCAGGCAATGTACAATGAAAGGAAAAGCACTTAACAATCCTACTTAAAGACGGGGCCCACAGACATGCCCACGGACACGCACGCACACACACACACACACACACACACACACACACACACACACACACACACACACACACACACAATGGACCCATGGATCTTTAGTCGGTAGAGCCGGGTACCTCCACGCCTCGTGTGGTTCACCAGACCCGCACTTGTGGAGCTCGGAGTCCGTGGACGGGAATGGGGATCCCAGCTCGAGTGCTCCAATGCAAAACACCATGGTGGGACTCGAACCCACAACCCAGACCAAGCCGCACTCGCCACCAAGACCGCAGACCACAGACCGCAATCGCCACGATCCTGCAGAACGCACCCTTGTCTGCCCAACTCTGTTCCAGACAACCACTGTACTCTTCTAAGGTGGGAGGGTTCTCTTCTCCTCCCACTCGATTCCTGATTGGACGAGGGGTTGTCGGATGACTCGAGGTCACCTCTCTATTGGCTGGGGCGTGCATGTCATGCTCGCCCTTCCCTCATTGGCTGGAGGAAGCGGTCCATGCCCTTTCTTGGGACGGAGCCTCGATCTGAGGCATTGGAGGCTCCGCCCACGCCTTCAGCCGAAAACACGTGGGCAATGGCAACCGGTCGAGTGTGAGACGGTGGCGTTGTTGTAGTGGATGTAGTCGTAGTTGTTGTTGTTGTTGATGATGAGGATGTAATAAACCTGACTATAAAATAACTTGTAGTGCACACATGTAATTCTCATGAGACAAAGGGGATGTATTCTAACTATAAACACATACTTATCGCAAAAACTGAACTATGGGGACTCTGGCTGCTTGTGTGCACAAGGTTTCCAAATCCGTAACAATATATATATATATATATATATATATATATATATATATATATATATATATATATATATTTGTGGGCCGGGGGTCGGTGGCAAGAACGACCACTAGGTGGGGGAGGTTACGCCATCTCTCACCAGACACCCCAGGATTGTAGGCCGTCGCTCCGATAACTCCGCGAGTTGGCGGGTCGCTGAACCGACTGTGGATGCCAATATCTCAACCGCGTAGCGTAGGGTCTGTTTGTCTAAAACCAATTTACCTAAGTAACTAAGCGATTTCGACTACCGGAGAAACCACGCCCTCGGCATGTCTTGCTCGAACCGGGTCACTCTACCGACTGTGGTAGAGTTCCAACTATCAACTACCAACTCCGGTTCGGGTGCAGCCGAGCGGAAACTGCCAAAGCCGTGCCGGCTGAATGAATGGATAATCGGGGATGAAACCCTGCTTACACTCAGACCCGGACCATGCTGGACCAATGTAAGAAGGGACAGAAACGGACTGGGAACATTTCTAATAAATTTATTAACAGTAAAAAGACACAGGCAAGACTTAACGCAAATATGTAAGGAATATTTACAAGGATTCAAGCACTTACACAGTTCCACTTAAAGACAGGCCCACACGCAGACACACACACAAAAAGAAAAGAAACCCAGAGTTCTTTATTGGACCCTCCAGCCGATGAGAGAGAGATGAGGTGGGGGTCAGAGTCCGGATGGATACCTGGCCGTTGGAGAAAGGGGGTACTCCATGCTGCGGCATCTGCCAATGGTCGTCGGCCTGGTCCCAGTCGCACGTGGGGGACTCGTGGTTCGTGGCGGAGCTCGGGTGGTGAATAGTCGGGGTCCATGGAGGGAGGTCGGGGTTGCTCTGCCCTTCCTTGTGGAGGCCCAGCATAGACGCGTTCGCCGCCTCGATGACCCTCTGTTCAACCCTCGTGACAGCAAAAACCAACTAAAACTCGTAACAGCCCCTCGTAATCACTGCTCCTAACCACTGAAGAACTCCAGCGCAACCCAAAAAAAACACGACACCCTCGCAACCCCACCCATCATTTGTATAGATTCCCCTCAATCGGGGAGGGGACTTGGTGAAGCTGATGTCACTGTTCGCCCCGATTGGATGGGGCTTTCATGGGTCCACCCTTTCTGGGTGGGATTTCGGCCAGGCCGGAAAAAACCCGTTCACCCTACTGCAGACTCGCTAAAAAGGACCCACCGCCAGGTTGAATTGGGACGCTGGAGGAAGCGGCAAGGAACGGCTGCAAGACCCTAAATTGACAAGTCTGAATGTTTGTAGACAGCGGGTGGATAGTGGGTCGTGATGGGGAATGGAGTGGTGGTTGGTTGTTCGTTGGAGGGTTCGTTGGATGTAAAGATTTAATAACCTAACTAAAAAGAAATCGCTATGCACGTTTTTGATTCTGCCACTAGACAAAAGGAAAGGGATCTGACTACACATGTACTTAACGGGATAACTGACTTTTGGGACCTGTATGTTGAATGCAAATGGTTTCCAGATCCGTAACAATAGAGAGAGAGAGAGAGAGAGAGAGAGAGAGAGAGAGAGAGAGAGAGAGAGAGAGAGAGAGAGAGAGAGAGAGAGAGAGAGAGAGAGAGAGAGAGAGAGAGAGAGAGAGAGAGAGAGAGAGAGAGAGAGAGAGAGAGAGAGAGAGAGAGAGAGAGAGAGAGAGAGAGAGAGAGTAACTGTCGACTGCACATCACGATCGGGACACGAACTGTACTGCTATCGACTGTGGGACACTCGGCAAGTAGCTTAAGCACCCAAGCAAGCACTCCAACAGAATGCCTCGCTTGGCAAGCGATTAGCAATTGCCTTTGATAAACTTATGCACTCGGAAATGCACAAGCAATGTCCGAATTGGACAAATAAACACTATTTTTTTTAGCATCAGAACTGCTGCTAACTTCAATTCTGGAGCTCAATTTTGTAAGTCGGCTTCGTTTGAGAGATTCTCAAGGTTATGACGTGTGGAAATGAAATAAAGCTACAAACGCTGACGTATCCGGGCATTTATAAGTATTGCAATGTTGCCAGCAATTCGTAGCGATGATGAACATTGAATGGATAATTTGAGTGAGCAAAGTGAAAAAAACAACAACACTTTATCATGAAGAAATCGTTGTGGCCTGTTCCACGTCGAGGCATGGTTGAGCAGGCCAAAAAAACACGGTGGCTTCAGACCCCAGCGAGATTACCTAGGATATGCCTCAAGACCCCACAGAGAGAGGTGGCCGAGGATCGCCTGATGAAGGATATAATTAAATCAGGCAGTTAATTATCTTCAAAAGGGGTGTTTTAATTAACCCAAACACCCAATTTTCACTCCTGCACTTCCTTGAAGCTTTCTTAGTCGGCATGCAAAGTTTCAAGCTGATAGGTTTCATGGTTTTTGAGTTATGGAGGAGACACACGCACACACTGACACTTTTGGTATCTGCATTCATAAAATAATGTTACTCTATTCATGTCTGGCCGGTGATCATTTCCGGACAGTGGTTCTGTAGAGACAGACGCTGCTTTCACACTCCTTTCCTTTCCCCTCCCCTCATGCTGCTTCCCCCTCCCCTCCCCTCACACTTCCATTCCCCCACTCCTCATTACTGCCCCACCTCTCTTCTCTCCCTCCACCCAACCTCCTTTCTACCTCCTCTCTACCTCCCCTCCTTCGTCTTACTCCCTATACCCCTTAATAACCCCACCAGTGAAGTGATGGGCTGTATTGCTCGTGGATGTATAATAAAACGAAAAGCATGGCTCTCTGCCCATGAAGCAGTCCGTGAGTCAGTCCGTGAAGCCGTCAGTCGGTCCGTGAAGCTGTGTGGCTATACGCCTATAAATAACGTACTGTTTGAACGTCGGTTGCAGACTGCATGTACGTCTATTAATTAGGTACTCTTGGAATGTTCTTTTCATGGTGAAGCAGTGTGACTATGTCTATCTATTACGTATTGTTTGAACGACAGTTGCACCCTGACTTGACATATGTACGTCTATTAATTACATACTATTGGCATGTACCTTTCGACCCTTTGGACTGCTGAGACCCCTTCAACCGTTGAAGACCCTTTAAGACCTCAAAGGCCCCTAAAGACCCTTCAGATCCATAATACCCAGAGCACCATGAAGACTCAAAAGACCCCAAAATACCCAAAGGACCCTAAAGACCCAAAAGACCCAGAGGATCCAAAAGACCCCAAAGACCAAAAAGACAAAAGTTCCCGAGGAGTCAGATAATCCAAAAGACCCCGAGGAATCAAAAGACCCCAAAGACCCAGATGTCCCAAAAGACCCCGACGAATCAATAAGACCCCGAGGACCCCCAAAGACCCAAAATACCCAGAGGATACAAAAGACCCCCGAGACCAGATGACCCAAAAGTCCTCGGGATCAAAAAGACCCCTAAAATCCCTAAGATCCTTTAGGCCTTACCACCATTTAGACCCCTTAAACCCTTTTGATGGCTTGGACAGCTTAAACCCTTGACCATTTGGAGCTTTAGACCAATTGGACCAATTATATTACAAATAAATATTATATCACCAATATTACAAATAAATGCTTGTATTATGATTGGTGTAAATCATGACAACACAGCGAATTGGTGAAGTAAATCTCTGTAATGTGTGGAGAGGCGAGCACAGGGAGCCAATCCACACAAGTATGTATAAAGTGCTGACTCCTTCAGCCACTCCTCATAGCTGAGTCCAGCTAGGCCCAGAATCAATCGAGTTAATCAATGTTCTTCCTGAGTTGTGGTGACCAACACTGTGTACACACAATATCCAAGATGGGGGCCTCAGGACATTCCTATAGAGAGTTAAAACTACCTCCTCTGATTTATAATTTATCCCCCAACGAATACATCCGAAAACCTCACTTGCTTTACCTACAGTTGCCTGGCACTGCCCTGTCTGATTACCCCCCATAGCTGTTACCACCCCCCAGATCCTTGTCCATTGTGACATGCTCCACGATTGTTCCTTATGCAGATTTGGAAAGCCTCTTGTTTTTACTCCACTGTCCTAGTATGAATGAATCAAACTACACGCCATTCAACAGAACGCCGATCGAGGAACGCGAACCGCAGGAGAAGCCGACGTTTCGGAAGTTCACCCTTCATCAGTCCGAGAAAAAGAAGCTTAACGTCCGAAGGGTCAGCTTGAACCGTGGATTTCATCGATCGATTTACCTGTCCACGGATTTACCTGTCGTGGATCGACACGGGTCGATACACAAGCTAGTTCGTTCCTCGTGCCCCATGCCATTCAAATTGACAGCTATCCCGTGTTTTAAACAAACAAACAAAACAATACACCCGAACCCTCATACCCTCACACTAGCAGCCCAGGTATCACACGGGACCACTACCTGGCTAATCAGGTACTGTAAATCTGAGAAAGTAAGGACGAGGCTCGGCATAACAAGGTAAATCCTGCTCAATAAGTTAACTGTCTTCCATTGTGCCTTTCCAAACCGCACCCAAACACATTCCTGGTGTCCCACATCATGACTTCGTTTGGTTGACACTGAAAATGCCGAAAAACGTCGGATAACGTCGAATTGAAACACTCTCACGTCTCCTGCAAACGGTCGTCACGCATCATCCTGATGCTCACCGATTGTCCACGTCACAAAGACCATTGTGAGCACAATCATAGTCGTTTGTCAATGAGAATGAGTCGTCGTCAAGTGACAAGTCGTTGGAATGGCACATTCGATGCCTGCGTCACGGATTTGTTTCTTGATTTGTTTGAATATCATTGCTGGTGAAGAAATTGTGACTGACGGGACGTGTGCGAAATTTGATATCACGTGTCAATATTAAGTGTGCACGAGCACGTTTCGTCAATGGGATTAATCCGAAGGGAAAATGGCTCCGCGAGTCCTCACACCAACGGACGAAACCGCACGAACGTCATCACATAACCCATTTCCGACGTGCTCTCAAAAAAAGCTGAATCACGTGACCTGTGGAGAGCCAATGGGGTTACTGTGAGGTAACCGTCTCTCCGTCGCAACGAACGGCGGTGGGTGGAATGTATTGCTATTGGCCCGGCGGGGTCACGTGGATCGCGTCTCGTGACTTGTTTTAGCCAATGGGAGTGAAAGTCGCGCCTCTCGTCGCTCCTCGTATAAAGGCGCGTGGGTGGGGTTCTCTTTCACCAGAGGTGCCGTCCAATTTGTTTGTTGGCAATTCTTTTCTTTTTTTTGTTTGTCGTGTGCAGCGCCATTTCGGGACAAGATGGTGAGTTTTTGTGTTTTGTTTTGTATTAACCGTCGCGCGGTTTCTGCTTGGTTCTCTGGTGTCGGTCGCTTCGTTGCCTCATGTTGGGGGATTTGCTCCGCACACTCTCTCTGCCGTTCGCCCGAGCGATGCGGAAGTTCGTTCTGTTAAGTCACTTCTTTGTAGCCATTTTGTTCTGCAGAGGAAACGTCCTTGTCCGGGACTCGTGTTGATGCGAACGTGCGGGGAAAAAAAATCGCCTCACATTGCGTGTGGTAATTTATTAATCTTGTAATCATCAAAAAAAAAAAAAATTTTTTTTCTTGAAGAAAAAGAAAAGAAAGAAAAAAGTCTTGAAGAAAAAAAAAATGAATTAAAAAAAGGGGTGGGGGGGGGAGGAGCGCGCGCTGCCTGGACTTTGCCTGTTCGTTCCAACCAAGTGTACCCATTGGTGAACATCCTGTCGCCGTGTTGTTGGTTTAACGGTTTCTAAGTGGCATTTTTATTTAAATAAATGTTTCCTATCGGAGGAAACTTTTTTTTTAATTTTTCAAAAATTTGTATTTTATTTATTTTTCAATTTTTTTTTTTTAATTTTATTTATTTTTTGCAGATTCCTACTAAACGAACCCGCAAGTGTCGATGTCCACGTGTAAATGGAAATGGTGCAATGTTTGATGTCCTCCACCCCCCAAGTCTTATCTCTTCCTAACACATTCCTCTTCTCCCCTTGCTGTTGTACTTCCCTATCCTCATTTCATTCGGCTCACCCATTTCCTCTCTGCACGATGTGTCCATGTAGCGCTGCATAACAAGTAAAATGCCAAACTTTAAAAAAAACCCCAAAAAAACATTAATTTCAGGGGTTTTTTTTCCATTGTGCGCCAGCTGTAGTTGCGGACTACACTTGGCAGGACGATGATATATATATATATATATATATATATATATATATATATATATATATATATATATATATATATATATATATATATATATATATATATATATATATATATATATATATATATATATATATATATATATACGGTTGTAGCCTGGAGGTACTCGCACACATGTCTGAGCTATGTATCCTGAGTTCGAATCTCAGCCCCGGCTATGAACTCCGTCCTGGTGCTCCGCAGGCCGGCTCGTCGATGTGTCGCCCCTCGGATGGATCTTAAACTTGCGGTGTGTGTATGTGTGAGATCGCCGGGATCATAGACATTCCAGTCGAAACTGCGGCTGGCGAGCGGTCTGCTCATATGTTCTCATAGCCCTTGACACCAACTTTCACTTCGCTATCTATCTATAATTGCGTGCGTGCGTGCGACCGCAGTTTCTCGACGACCACCGGTCCGATCGGATTGAAACTTGCCAGGAATATTGCCAGGGCGTATGTGCCTTTTCAAGGTTTGATATTAATCGGAAGAGCGGTTCCCAAGTTACGGCCATTTATCTGTCGACCAATGACAAGACATGGTGATATGATGTCACAATTAAGATTTATTTATTTTTATTATTATTATTTTTTTTTTGCACGTTTGACGGTCTGATCTGATTGAAACTTGCCAGGAATATTGCTGGGGCCCCGCGGATGTGCCTTTTCAAGGTTTGATATTAATCGGACGAGCGGTTCCCAAGTTACGGCCATTTATCTGTCAACCAATGACAGGACACGGTGCTATGACATCACAATTAATGTTTATTTATTTATTTATTATTTCTTTTGCACGATTGAAACTTGCCAGGAATATTGCTGGGGACCCGTGGATGTGCCTTTTCGAGGAGAGAGACAGACAGACACAGACACAGACTGGCCCGTACTAGTAATAATAATAATTATTATTATTTTTGTCTAAGTAACGGCTTGTACACTATACTCCAAGTTTGTGTACCCATGTTCACATAGCGGAGTACATCCAGTATGTCGATTGCTCCCATTATGTATTCACTCCAGTCTTGGCTCTGTCAGACATAACTAAAGTTTTGGTTTGTTTTTGTCTGACCATAGGTTCATGGTAGGTCATCTTGGTCTGTTGAAAAATAATTATATATATATATATATATATATATCGATCCACTCCCCCCCCCCCACCTTTTTTTTCTTCTTTTTTTTTCTTTTTCTTCTTCAAAGAAAAAATAATGCATCTTGGAAATGTTCTGTTCTCCCTCAATTCGTCTCAAGTTTGAATTATTAGCAGCGTCTCGCGTAGCGAACGCTGCTCTAAGAGCTCTGCGTTGTTCTTCTTGTTCTTGTGAAGACAAAACTTTTCGGACTCTGCTCTTTTATGTACAGGATCCGGATCTCCTTAAATACTAAACACCTGCACACATCTTCGCATTGAGGGTGCCTTTTGAGACTGTCTATCATCAACTTTTAAATATATTCAGACATTTGTTTTTAATTTTCGAAAAGTTCACGTTACTATTTAAAGATTATTCCATTTAATGTATTGTAATTTCATAAATACACTTTTCTTGTCATGAACGAAGATCGTCCATGACGGACGTGACAGCACGTGACAAAATATCGGAAGTTGTTTTTTTTTTTTTTTTTTTTTTTAATTATTCTTCCTCTTCTTGTTCTTCTGGTGAAGACAAAACCTTTAGGATGTGGCTCTTGAACACATTTGTCATTGTTTATTTTCTCTTGTGTAAGCTAGTTTCCTTTATTTTTATTTTTTTAAGTAAAACTATTCCATGCCTTGTTGAACGTTGCTTTAACTCCATGATGGATCTGAACCTTTTCTTTGGAAGGATTCGGGCTGTGACGATCGCTACAGCTTTATTTATTTCACCCTTCAGGGTTAAGTAATTGGTTCTTTTTACAAACGTTTAGTTTATGATCAAGGAACAAGTTTATTTAAATTGAATGTTGTATTTTGAACATGAACCCTGCAGTTTAGCAGCAGTTTGGTTCTTCGTCTGGATTGAGCATGTGACAGAGTGACAATTTTTTTTTTTTTAATACAAGCAGAGTACCTGCCCGAAGGGGTGATGTTTTTCCAAGCATGCAGCATGCTCTCCTGATGCACACTTTTTTTTTTTTATTTGGACGGTGTATAGGCAAGTAACGGTTCTCTTTAGGAAATATAATAACCCGGGTTATGTGCATAAATCAAAAACGTACTGCTTGTAATTCAAAACTCCTCACTACACTGTCAAACGTGGGTTCAGCAATACTGCACTGTAAAACGTGGGTACAGCGATACTGTAGTATAAAACGTGGGTACGGCAATACTGTAGTGTAAAACGTGGGTTCAGCGATACTGTAGTGTAATACCCTCTCTCACCTAGAGGCGGCGCTACACGATACACATTTACATCGAGAATTTGTGTTTTTACCCCCACCCCACCCCCCCTCCCCCTCTACAGACCACCAGCAAAGATAAAAACACCCCATACATTAATTGGGGTCATGTTGATTTTATGTAGTAAGTTTGGATGTAATTGGGCCAGAACTGTAGGAGTAGCCCGACAAACCCACAAACCTCGGTTTGAATAATTGTAGTCTGAGTTCTGTCTGTCTGGCAGTGAAGCAACATTGAAAATCATTCCAAACAAGACATGTGCTGTTTTAAGGAAGTTATAACAGGACAAACAAGCATGACGAACTCGCGTAACTTGTTAAATATGGTGCTGTGGAAGACAACAGCGATAAACTTCGGGAATTCTTTATTCATAGATATATACATATTAGCTTTTAAAAAAATTTTTTTTCTATTGTATACTTGAACACAAATCGACACCTGGGACAGGTATGAGGGACAAAATATATGGAGGCAGACAAACAAGTGATGTGGGTATTTATTGGGGTAGATACAGAAGGAAACTCTTAAGGAAAGACTGGAATGGGGGTTGGGGATGAATGGAGGTAGAAAAGATAGTTTTGAATGCTGGTCAACAGCTGTTATGAAGACTTGAAAGGAAGAATTCCATTGAAGAGAATGTGGAAGTTGGTTCCACAGGTTGGTTGGGGGGAGGGGATGGAAACTAATGAGTGTAGGTGAGCGGTGATTCTGGATTTTGGGAGTTTCACCAGAATCGCGTTTGTTGGTGGACCGTGTCTTCACCCTGAAGATATCTGGAGGAGTGGGAGACCAAGTTCAGAAAGGGCAGAGGGTGCAAGGCCAGGAAGGACACTGTAGAAGATGAGGCCACCAACCTGTCTGTTGTAGTCCCATAGCCTCAGGTTCATCATGAGATTCCAATGATTTTGAATGCTTCAACTTCCATGACATTGTCTTGGTTTTCCATGAATAGAAAATTTTCAATTCCCTTAATGTAGGGCACCAGTCCCCACTGGATTCCACCCGATGCATGCATTTTATGCATATTTTAATTTTGTTTCTTCCAAAACGAGTGTGAAGGTTTTCATTTCTAGCTTTCATTTGATAAGAGGGGAGGGAGATGACTTGGCAGTTTGGTATTGTTTGCAGTCTTGTCTTTCATGTGTACTTGAACAGAGCAGTTTTATGGGAAGGGGTTGGTAACTCAATAACTCATCGGATCCATCCACACGTTTGCTTTGTCTCCACTGTTGACATGAGAAGATATTTTTAATAAATGTACATCTGGTGGCTTCTCGCTGTGTTGAGCCAAATCCCTGGAATGTGTTGCCCTTGAAGTAATCAACATATTATGGACTTTGAGCGTTGCTGAAGGGTGGTTTGGATGTTAACTTGAAACCTCAAACTTTTTTAAGTGCAATTTGCTGTGGACACACTGGTTGAGTTCAAAATGAGATGTGAATTGTGCAGCTATTGTATATCTATACAATCCCCCCCCCCCCAACCCTCTACCCATTTCCGCTCCAACCTTGCTAACTGCACTTCCACCCTTGTGTAACAGTTTCTTGTTTGCTTGATTATACAGCTTTAATTATGCAAGGTGGGTGTTTGACTTTCACATTCAAAAGGAAGTGCTTTGTTGTTTGCAAATTTCATTTTCACCACAATACTGGAACTTTTAGCTCCCTTCCCTCCTGTTTTGGTAGGACCTGCCAATATGCTGTTATATTTGAGAAGCCAAAAATTATTTTTTCCCCATGATCGCATTTGTTCTGAAAATATTTGTTTTGTGAAATTCACTGCACTGCTTGGGATGCAACTGTTTATATTGGAGTTTAATCCCATTCATATTTTTCTTTGGCGAAATCTCTAAATGTGTATCGTATAGTGCTGCTCCAAGTGTAAAAGGGGGGGGGGGTAGGGTGGTATTGCAATTCTCAACAAGAAGGAGCAATCAGAGATAGCAGACCCTTGCCAGCACTGCTTTTGTGTGGTGTTAGCTGCTGTATTTGTGTGGTGCATTGACGACGTAGATTTATGTTCATGCAGCACGCAAACAGACCTTTTCGGTTTTATTGTATAGATTTGCATTCCAAAATCTATGCAATATATATATTTTTTTAAATTACGTATTTTATATATCTAAACACATTCCAATCGTATGTAGTCCATTAACGTAAACATTACAATAATACTTGCTCTACTTATAAAAACACTTCTAAAAGGGATGTACTATATTGATATACTCATATTTTTCATTGATTTTGATGTACCATACACTTTATCCATCCATCCATCCATCCATCGGGACCATACTCTGCAGAGCGTTGGTGCTGCCGAAGCAGTCTCCTTGGCTATTGGGCACACTCCTGGACGGGTCGCAACTCCGACATAGGATACCAGCAAGCTGGCACTCATTTTGCCGACCTTGGAAGGATGACAGGCCGAGTCAACCCCACCTGGTATTACTTAAACAGCTGAGCAGGATTTGAATTCAGGACATGGGATCATGGGATCCCAAGCCCACCACCCTAACTATTAAGCCAACACCAGGCATAAACACTTTATAGAAAGTGTTACATGACACCAAAGCAGTTTCTTGGCAAGGTTTGTCCTGGGTGGTTTGCCATTGCCTTGCCAGCATTCTTTGTTCATGCCCTATCCTTTTAAATGCTGAAAAAGCCGAGTAAGGAAAGTTTCTTGTACCATTTTAAAAATCTTTGGTATAACTCAGCTGGGGTTTGAAGCTCCGACCACCCAGAATCAGAGCTGACACTAATCATTATGCCACCGAGTAAAGTGTGATTGGAAGCTCCAATTGTACAGTGCATGATTTGTAGACATTCTCTCATTCTAATTGTGTGAGGGTTGGTAGAAAAGTAATGCTGCTTGTTTTATTTGTCACTAAATATAATTGCAATCGCAATGAAAATTCGGGCGAGCTCATACCTCCGCCAGGCTGAACAGTTTACGTTTTGTATCCCACTGATAAGCCGGATCTGCATATGGACCACAACCAAAATCTAATCGGCTTGTTCTTGCCATCTACCAAACTCATCCACAAAGTGTCGTCCCAATCCTTTTTTTAAGGTTTTGAAATATCGTGCTGTGCTTTGTTTTTGCCCTATCTCTCAATACACGACCTTCCAAATGATGTAATCCACCCCAGAATGCTCGGTGCATATGCACAGAAACCCCGGGATATGACCTTGTTTCTGGCATGAAGTTTTTCGTGTGTGTGTGAGAGGGATTGTTTCCTAAAATCTCTCAAATCTTTGAAAATAAGTCAAAATTATTTGGGGGAGGGGGGGAGTACATGGGAGAAAGGGCTGTGCCTTTCTGTACAACATAAGACTTGCATAACTTTCTCAGCTCAGCAAACGGCAGCTACCCAAACTCTAAACTCCCAACCTTGTGGGGTGGGTTATTGCAAGGCCCGCTTGGACAGGCGTATGCAACACAAACCCATGACTGATCGCTATTGGACTGTGTATCTGGATTAGGTGTGTCTGTGCATCTGAGATTTGTGAATGTACAGGGTAAGTTTAAAATTATATTTACTATTTATCATGTTAGGAGGAGGGGTGTGAGGGGTACTTACGGGAGCTGTTATAAATATATGAGCATAGACATGCATGACTTTTGGACATCTCGAGTTCGATGCTGCGCGTAGAGTTTTCCAAAATGGGTGCTGTCAATTTTGTCAGATCCAGAAATGATGTATAATGTCCACAATTAATTTCCTTCACACAACAAGTGAATACATGTCCGTGCACATGTGAAATACAGCTTGGTTTTAAATCCGAGATTTTTAAAATAGCTGTGGTTGGTGATTTCGTTGGAACCTGCACTTTAAATTTATACTTTGAATGAAACTTTTTAAAATTTAGAAATATTCACACTCTGTTCAAGATCACCGTAATATTATCATACGGTTTAAACTTTCTTGATCGGTGAATTATATGTCATCGTGAGTTTTTTTTTTTTAAATGTATGTATTTTTATTTTTAGATCCTCGTGGAGGATCTCCAAGTCTTACTCGCGTTGTTGTTCTTCATCTTCTTGTGGACTTTTTTGTTTCACAGCCTACAGTTTTCATCGAAACTTCCTGAAACTTGGCATATATATGTAAACAATACCCTGCGCAGACAGTAACCATCTCCGATTTTGAAAATTTCCTCCGAGAAAAAAAGTTAAGACGTCAAAATATCTCCGCCAATGGAAATCACCTAAAAAAATTATCTCAAACTAGGCAAGCTTTTTGAATTCTGTTTGCGGGAATCGAACAGGGCATTAGCAGAGATGAATTACCGCACATATGATTCATCACTATGACGTATCAATTTTTATGACATCATTCCTATTTTTTGTTTCACAACCCAGAGTTTTCATCGCATCTTCGTGAAACTTGCCATGTGTATGCAGAAAGCCCACGCACAGGCAGTAACCATCTCCAATTTTGGAAATTCTTCCTAGAAAAAAAGTTGACGTCGTAATATCGCCGCTAATGGAATCGCCTATACCATTATCTCCAAACTCGGCAAGCTGTTTGAATTTTGTTTGCGGGAATCAAGCCGGGCATTAGCACAGATAATTTATCGCAAACCTGATGCATCACTATGACGTCATATTCGTTTTTATGACGTCATAATTAAGAGGATGAGAATCTTTGCTCATTTGAGCTTTCCCCTCCCCCTCCCCTCCAAATGTATTGTTTTCAATGCTCGCAATGACTGTACACACAGGGGTAACCAAGAAAGCACAGATTGTCACAGTGCAATCAACTACTTGGTTTTAAGTGTAATGGCTTGTGCATGTCACTGAAGATTGTGCATATCACTGAATAATAAACAAATATGCCACAAACACAAAAACACCAATATTTACAAAAGTATGATAAGCACACACCAGAGCCTGGTGTTGGCGCAGTGGTTAGGGCAGCGGCTTGGGATCCAAGAGGTCCTGAGTTCAAGCCCCGTTGGGCCACTGAATTAATACACCAGGGGGTTGACTCAGCCTGTCATCCTTCCGAGGTCGGCGAAATGAGTACCAGTATACTGGGCCGGTGTATACCCCGGTTAAAATAGGTGTACCTTATCCCTGTGTCGTAAGAGGCGACCAGGGTTGCGTCAGGAAGGGCATCCGGCGTAAAACATGTGCCAAATCACTATGCGGATCATACGGATGATCCGCTGTGGCGACCCCTCACGGGAGCAGCCTAAAGAAGAAGAAGAGAGGAGATAAGCACATACCACAGCTTGGGTACTCTGTAGAGCGCATACCTCCACCATGTAATTCCTAATCCACGAAAACATATCGGGCCCAATACATTTTTGAAATATTATGCTGCACAGTACTATATAGTTTTTGGCCCTTTCTCTGTGGTGAAGAATTACTTTAAAAATCCAATAATTCTCATATCTAGATTCAGATCTCCACCAAAACTGAATCGATTCTTCCATGTCACACGTCCAATGTGTCCACCAAGTTTCATCCGGATCCGTCCACAACTTTTTGAGATCCTGCACACAGACAGCCAGACAAAGGGGATGAAAACAACCACCTTCACCTTTGGTGGCAGAGGCAATAGTGATCACAAGCGATACAAAGTTTTATGGACTGACGAAGTCAAATAGATTATAATGACTGACCTATCAGTGAGATACAAAATGTGACCTCTTCAGCTTGGCCAAGGTAAGTACTCTACAGAGTGCCATGCTACTTTATAATCTGACATTGTCATATTCTTGTCTTGGTAATGACACATCCCAATAGTGTCTACATTTACTATGTGTAAGGTATGAAATATTGTGGCCACGGGTATCGAGACACCAGCTTGTCACTCAAGGGGATTACTCCCCGGTTGTCCTCGGGAGAGCTGGACCTGGGGCCACTGCTCACAATTAACGTTGTGGTACGGTGGGTTGTTTTAGAACCATGAACGCCACCCAGTCAACCACGAGTTCCAGTGTCCGCTGTCAAATTATTCTGTTTAACGAGAGGTCACATGGTTACCTGAGCGGGGAAGCCTGCCCTCGGCAAAGCACCAATGTTATGTGATTAGATTTTAATTAGGGTGGCCGAGCGTTTTAACTGCTGGTGCATGCTGACTATTTTTGGTCAAATCTGTGGTAATTTCCTCCCAATCTATCTTGGTTCGAACAATGCTAGACCAATGGAAGGAAAGGCCAAACACGGACAGGTTGGAAATCGACAAATAATTTATCAATAACAAAATAAATAAATAACAGGAACTTTTTATTTGCTGAGGTAAATAAATGAATTTCAAAGCCAAATCCATCAAAT
>NC_140962.1:11484964-11512464 GCF_056783735.1 Eptatretus burgeri | reverse complement strand
TGTTTGTTGTTTGTTTGTTTGTTGTTTTTGCATTTTTAATGGACAGAAGATCAATGTTAAAATCTCCACAGATAAGTGTTGGTCCTGTTAAGTCAACACAATCGAGGAGCACCTGAAGTCCTTCCATGAAAGATCCATTACTGGTAGTTGGTCTTTTATAGAAAACCAGATTGTTCAAAGGGTGAGTCTGAACGGTGACACTGGTTAATCGATACTCTATGCCTTTGATAGGTGAAGGCTGTCGCTTTCTTTATGGTTGTAAACATTCTTTCGCCATGATCATAATGCCACCTTTTTTTATCCTGTTGGCAGGGGTTCGATCTTGTCGAAGTGATGCCATGTTTGGTTGCAGAAGGCTATCTTTTTGCAGGACATGTTTTGGTGTGAGAAATGTTTCAACAAAGCAATATATGTCTGTGTGTTGTAGTTCTTTCGTTGCTTTCAAGTCAGGTAGGTGGTTGAGAGATAAAAGTCTGAGGTTGGTCAGAACCCCTGAAGTCAGCGCCACATGGGAGTTTGTGTTGAGAGTCGCTGCAGTTACGCAGTCACTTTGGGGTTGGCCTGGATTCCAGTGGCATCAAAATCGCTGATGAACAGGCCTTGTAGTGTTTTTACCCTGCTGAAGGCAATGTACACTTGGCCTCCTCTGCACCCTTTTATTTATTTATTTATTTATTTATTTATTTTTTTTCTTTATTTGCATCGATGCCACAATTGCATCAAGTGTTTTGCTTTGTACTTTGTGGACGCTGTCGGCCCAGCAGTGTGATTGGAAACTGCCTCCGAGTCATCTGAACGTGTTCACGGCCTTTACCCACAGCAAATGTTTCATGTCTGATGGGGACTGCATGAGGATGTTGATGGAACTTGCTTCTGGCTGCAGATTTTTGGCTTGCACGTTCATTGTCAAACTCTGAGAATAGCATCAACATTGCCATTAGTGGTCTCGATACTGATCAATTTTCCACATGTACCATTCACCAGACCATCTACTCCGTCATTGTTCACAATGAGCATTATTTTGGTTCCAATTGCTATTCTTATGATTCTTCGCATCACAATCTAATGTCTTCTTGGGAGCTGTTCAATTCAGCTTACCAGTGTGCCTGTCCTTTAGTCCATGAGCTGGAGGGCCATTTCTGGCCAATTGGTACCATCTTGAGGGACCAAGGTTTGTTGTGATTTTCTGTTAGGTTGATGTATCGAACACAAAAATGCATGATAGACATCTGAGTAGAGTAGCTCAAGCATTTTACACAGCTTTATGTGCAGCAGGGATATATCCACAAAATGTGCTAATTTTATCACTTTTATGATTTGGTGGTGTCATTACTCAAATGTAATGCACTTTATTTGAAAGGAAATTTAAATCTCATCCATATCATAAATCATGCATTTTACTTCCAAACTGCAAAATCAAAAGGATACCAAGTTTTATTAACTTGCAGGATAAAAATTCCAGAACAACATCAGGAGCTGGGGCACCAGACATCCACTCAATGGCGTTTTCCAATCGTCATCCAATACCCAACCATTACAATCAAGTGGACTGGGTACACGTAGAGTTATTTAAGACTGTGGTGCCAAATGGCTGCTTGGTAACGTGTTCTGGAAGCATGAAGCTTCAAACAATCCTGACAAAGGAGGGAGTTGTCCTGACTGGATATCACCATTCTTGGCATGGAACAACTGAAACCGCATCTCGTTAACTTCTGTGATTTCAGTTTGAGACATGTACAGCTTGCAAGTGAATTCCTCAAGCAAATGGAAGAGATCATCCTGTAGTGTCCAGTCTTTCCCCAAGTCACTAAAAGCTGTCTGAAACCTTGGATTGTTGATGAGTTTGAGTCCTGTCACCTTTCCACGGATACTGAAAGCGCTTTGTAGGAATGCAATCCCAATAAAGCTTTACAGATGTTTCTGCTGGAGAGCACTAGCATCTTTTGTTATGTCAACAAGTCTGGTGCGGGTTGATGATCCACATCGGATGAACAGATTACAGTCTGTCATCATGAAAAGCCAGACATAGCATTATGATGTCTGTGTCTTCTGAAGCTATCACAGAATTCACGGAAACTTGACGATGCATGCTTACAGTGTAGTAGCAAGCATTTGTCTGCTTCCTCTTGAGATGAATGGAGCTCGTCAACTTCAACTCCAGCCTCACGGGTGATCTTGGTGCAGATATACTCACATGTGACATAAAGGACCTTGTCTTTAAGTCTTATTCTGTCGGGCTCTGTTCCCCATTGCTCTGTGACGAATTTGATCAGCTTCGTCTTGCTGATGTCACAAGACAGAAGACTCCTCCATTGGTGTATTCAGTGACCAGGTGTTATGTTTGTGAAGCAGATACCTCCATCAGTCGACCTCAGGGCCCTTTCTGCATCTTTTATAGATATCTGTTTGTAGATGTCGAATACTACATCAACCCTGTTGCTACTTGCTGATGTATTCAGCACAGCTGAAAGAAGCATATCAGCCACTTCATCAAAAGTGAGATTCTCCCCTTTCAGCTTCTGTACAATACTCATGCCATCAATGATACACTCTGAGGGATGTGGGACATTTTCTGCAGCAGAGACCTTACTTTCAAGCTTTCTGGCAAGGGCTGCTTTGTTGGTTTTCTTCGTAGTACCATCATAGTTGGCCAAGGACGAAGGAAGGGGGCCGAGGGGGTGTTTCAGTACATCATTCATGTTTAACTTTCTGCTGGAAGCTACGAGTATCATCTGTCAAAACAGTTTATTGTCACTTTTGAGGACTTGCTCCTTGTTAGGTAGTTTTCTGCTGATCCTTTTGTGGGCATTATCAAATGTCTTCAACTGCATCTTTGGCAATCTGTCAAAGAATGGTTTTTCTCGTCCTTCAATACGCTGTATTTGATAATCTGTATATGCTGCATCCCCTTTCTTGTGAGCACTCAAAACATCATTGGCAACTTTTGGGGACACACCAGCACCAGTTGAGATGCTAATCAGCTCTGAAGGATTTTGACTGAATGGGTTTGTCCAGGTGTCTTCAATCAGATAAACCAAACTGTCAACATCAGTCTCATCCTTTCGCATTCTTGAAGCTGACAAATCTGTGTGAACCATTCTTTTGCTGCAGCTACCATCTATCATCAGCCTCATTTGTTTAAGACAGGTACAGTACTTCTATATTCTGCTGTGACATAGTACCTGCTAACAGCAGCAGGCTTCAAGCTGAATCCCTTTGTGCCTCTGGCTGTCTGTGTGTCCTTGTTGACTGTTTCTTCAATGGTTTGGTCAACAGGAAGTCTAACAAATGTATTGGTTGCACCTAATTGTACTGAGAAACCTCACATGTGCTGATGAACCTCTGGGTGCGTCTCGGAGAGCCTTGTCATTTGGCAGTAATAGACTGGTAGATACTTGGCATAGTTCAGCCTGTCATATGCAAAGCACCAAGGAATGATACTTCGGATAGCAGCCAAATGTAGAACCTAGCTTCCTTCCCTCTACTCGGATAAAGGCCAGGTATTATGGCCTAAGAGTCGATGCACAAAAGCGCTCTACACAAGGGGTTTTAACATGAAAAATGCGATAACTTGTCCAATAATTATCACAGAAAGCTGCCAGACATCCTGAAATAATATTAAGATATCACTCTATGTAGAAGAAATAACATTGGCTATATCCATGTGATTTATGAACAAGTATACTTTTAATGACCGTTTTTGCTCTCAAATTTGCCTTGTGTGATTATTTAGCGAAGCATGTTGAGCCTATAAAATGCTTATCATTTAACCTGTAGTGACATAATATACTGTGACGTCCACGGGACTTGAACAGTCCCGCCAACGTAGAATGAGCCGAAACGATGGAGGCGGTTTATTTATTTAACCCAAAGATGGCGGTTCCAATCGCTCTCCCGCAAACGGGACGAGGAAGGTGGCACGAGTCGCTTTTCACCGAGTTGATGATGTTTATTCGTTTTTACTATTGACCAGGTGTGGGATCGGTCGTGGGGAAAAACAGACAATTCCAATGAATATACAGATCTCAAACCCTCTAAGGCGCCACACACACACACACACACACCACACACACCACACACACCACACACACCACACACACCACACACACCACACACACCACACACACCACACACACCACACACTCCAAACACACCACACGCACCAGACACACCACACACACCACACACACCACACACACCACACACACCACACACACCACACACACCACACACACCACACACACCACACACACCACACGTAGCTATTTCTGGTGGTCAGGCTGGACCATGGTGTGGACGCAACTGTCCCTGGATCGGCGTCGGATGAGCTGGCCTTGCTCTCGTCAGGGGGGCAGGAGAAACCGTGGTGCTGTCGACCTCCTGGTCTTGGCCCAAGTCCGCTCAGCCGCCAGGGAACCAGTTCTGGCGCCAAGTTGCGAGCAGGAGAGGGAGGCAGGTCTGCCCGCCGTTCGACCCCATGCTCCGAGTCAGCAGAACCCCAGAGCCAACCAAGGTGAGGCATGAGGCTCAGCAAGGCTCCAAGACACGATGAAGAACACTATCGAATCAGCACAACAACAAGGATGCTCTCCACGCAACAGCCTCCCCACCAAAAAAACACGATCGTTTTTGTCCCGATCTTCTTCCTCTTCCTTTTCAACCCCGAACAGAACCTTTTTATCCTCCTGTCCTCGTCACTTCCAATCGAGCCGTTTATTGGCCCACCGCCGTCGCCTTCTGCCAATTGTGATCACGGGGCGGAGCCATCCGCTGCACTGTCCTGTGACGTCACTGCCAGTCTCCAGAGAATACCAAAAAGGGGTTTACGCAGACACCCTTACCCTATCCCGTGTCCCTATCTAATTGCGTGACAATTATCATTTCCCCCCTTGAAGAAATGAACATTTACTAGACAACTTATCACCACTGAATTGCTACTTATTACATCGAGATCCTGGTAAACTCGAACAGCATGGCATACCTAATTAAACATCCTAATTACCCTTTGAATGCATACCCCCCCCTCAAACGTAACAATACCAATGGAGAGGAAATTAAGTCTGCTTTCCAATGGTATGTGGGGATGCTCTATATGATGTGGCACAAACTGACCACACACCCTTAAATCTTGTCTGCAAAAGCGCTGTCCGAGCGATTAATGGTCTAAAACAGAAAATTGGAGATGATTACTTTGAGCCACTCTACTGAAAGGTCCATCATGCTGTTTTGTTATCTACATTTGTGTTTTCAATCAGTCGTATCACTTTTCTGGTCCCTTAAGATTTTACCAATTTCCTTCTCGGCTCATGGACTACTTTGCTTAATCCACTGCTTTAATTTCTGCTGTGTTGACTCAATTCATTGAGATGCTTCAGATTATGCTCATCCACTTTGGTGTTGCTCCGAAACACATTCAGTGCATCGTGTGGATTGTCAGGATCCTTAGCATTTGCTGCACGAGACTCAAGCAGTGTAATCTCTTCCTTGGTGCATGAAGCAGTGCGCACATGGTTAAGCAAATTGTCGGTCTCCCTGTTGTCTCATGGTTTCAGTGAGCTCTACCATAAGGAAGTTTTCCTGCCAGAGAGAGCCATGCAGTTTTGCATAATCATCTGATGGGAGACCAAACACAAAGTTCTGACCAATAGGTTGGAGCTGATAAAAATCACCAATGGCTAAAATGCTGACTTCACAAAGCGTGTCACCAGATGTGTTCATAATTTCTTCCAGGCGCCGATGGATTTTACACAGTAAGTCTGCACCAACCGTGGATACTTTGATTATAAGTAGTTTCAGTTTCCCTAAACTTGAGTGGAGCGTGTTGGGCTTCTCTGAATCCAAAGGCTGGTAGGTGTGTTGTTTGGCACCTGCACCAAGGAGGAAGGTTGAGTGCAGCGTCATTCCATCTGTTGAATGCAGCTGTCCCAGTGAAAGCGGTGAGTAGGCTGAGCATGTCATCAGGCTTGAAATGGCCTGACAGTCTGAGGAGTTGCTTGGTGTCATGGATGAGTTTAATGTGGCTTTTTTCCAGTTCCGGCAGGGCCACTTGTGAACGATCTGTAGGTTGGTGCGAGTTTATCAAATTTCAGTGCCATTATTGTTTCTTTGCACCACTTTTGGTGATTAGTAAGGATTTGTTTCTGTTGGGGGCTGAGTTGCCTCATCATGGCTCTACTCATGTGGGGTCAGTAACGTTTTGCTTGCTTCAGCAGTGTACCGGGCATGAAGCTCATCATTTTAGTCAAGGTTGACAATGGTCATCAAGATCAGGATTGTTTGCAATATCCAATGGATCAACTTGTCGTTCTTGGAAGTTGCCTTCTTCCTCTTGATCTCCTTGTTGCTGTTCAGTCCCAGGTGCCAACAGATCCCAGGCATGAATGGGGGGACCAAAGTCTTCCAGATGTTTAAGTGCTTCTTCAATGATATTGGCATTGTGTGGATACATTTGCTCGTTTAACTGAATGGCATCCTGAACTTCATTGTAGTGGGCTTGGTAGGTATCATAAATTTCCTTTTCAGTCGTGTTCATTTTTCCATCACCAATAAAGCATCAACAGGTTTCTATACTTGGACTCGCCTTCTTCCTTTTCCTTGTGAAATCGAATGACATTCTTTCTGACGCTCATGCATTTGGCCCAAACCATTTTTAAGAGTGATTCTCAGCTTTGTGTATATGGTGTTGATGTTCCATGTTGAGGTCAGGCTGGTGGTCATTGTCAGGTTGATCTTGGGCATCTGCACAATAATTAGCAGCAAAGGTAACAAGGCACATTCCATCCAAGTTGTTTGGTCGTACTACATCCCTATCAGTCAGCCCACTAAAAAAACAGGTCTTCAGAATGTTCATCCATTTCCTGTACGGCTGACATTGGCTTCATCATGCGAATGCGCCTTTCTTTTGGATTGGTGTTGATTAATATCACCTGTCTGCTTGACTGCTTCAATGGAAGAGAACATAGGTGGAATGAAGCCTCTGGGGTACTGACTTCTCTCTGGTTTAGAAATGTTGATCCAAGTTTTTGTAGTTGAAGTCTGACATCTGAGTTTCTTTGGCTACTTTACATAAAAGCTCACTCATTTCTCGTTCACTTTTCATCATGTAGCTGGTTACATATTGGATACATGCATAGGGATCAACAATATACTGCAAGTCCATGTTTACGTGTCATGCTCACAAGGCATCCAGGTTGTCACTGTTGATCCACTTTGAATGTGGTTTTTGCTTGAGTATGATATGCGTGCCTCTTTTCGATGATTAGAGAGCCTGTGTGTACTGATTGATTTTCAACACCAGCTTTTTTTAGTAGACCTTGGGTGGTGTGGTATCTGGGGTCTCACCGTCAATCTGTACTTGTTTGACTTTTCCAAATAACTTTTTTTAATTTTTTTTTGTGTTGGAGATATTTTCGGACATCAACATTGGGCTCACGTAATATTGTTGTGGGGCCAGGTATCGGTGGCGAGCACGACTGCTAGAGGGAGCAGTAGTCTGCTCCACTGAACACACCGGAATTTAGGTCGTGACCCTCGGATAAGTCCGCAAGGCACGGGTCCCTTACAGGACCATGAATCGCCAATAAGTCGACCGCGTGGGGTAGGGTTAATTGCCAAACTTCAATATACCTAATTACCCACACGGCAAAGCTACCGGAGAATTCACACCCTCGACGGACTTCGAGCGGAACAAGCCGTTACCGTGCCCGAACCGTGTGTAACCCGAGCGGATGCTTACCGAGGCCCGTCGGTCTGAATAAACAATTTACTGCCTCGCTATTTTGCCACGCACCGTGCTGAGCCAATAAAGAAAATGACAGAGAACGAGCTGGGACATTCAACAATAGGGAAATTTATTACAATAATAGCGGGGCGGGAAGCACTTAAGGGCAGAGTTATCTGAATATCCGTGGCGTCAAGGACGAAGGCACCAGGAGTGGAGCGGCAGACACCAGCACGATCCAGACGGCAAAAACAGGCGAGGAGGCGATGAGGCAGGTGAAGCAAGTGATTATCATCAGGCTCTGACGCCAACACGAACATCAACCCGAACAAACACCTCCAAAGGGAGCCTGGTCTTTTATCCGCTCCCTGAGCGGGGCGGAGCCTCTGTGTCAGACGCTCTGTCCACGCTTGGTTGGGCAGGGATCAGGTGTGTTGATGTGCTGTTCACTCCTGATTGGATAGCAAGGGGGGAGCCTGGTAAAGCGCTAGTTCAGTGGAGTTGTGAATGGGAACACGCTGTAAAGCGCTAGTTCAGTGGAGGAGTCATGAATGGGAATGCGCTAGTTCAGTGGCAGGGTGGTTGGTTTGTCGGATCTAAAGATTTAAAGACCTGACTATAAAACAACTTTGCAGCGCACGTTCACTTAATTCCCATTAGACATAGGGGAAAGGGAGTTATCTATCCACATTACTTAACGAAATAACAGCTACGGGGACCTGAATGTTGAGTGCTCATGGCTGCCAGATTCGTAACAATATAGTGGGCATGCAATAAGTGCTTCCAGGCTCAGGGCATGAGGAAAACGGCATCTCCAACTACCATTGTGCCTGCAGGCGGCAGAATGCACACGGCTTTGAAGTCTGGTTGACTCTTCCATGACTTCACATGTTTGATATCTCTCAATACATTGACAGATTTCCTTATAGGTATTTGTGCCAATGTGTGGTGCATTCTTCACCCAGATATGTGCATGTGGAGACCATCGGGCCTGGAATTCAATCCGAATGAAGTAATCACTGACCTCACCTAATAGGCTAGCCTTTCCACACAAGTTCATGGAAGAATGTGTCAAGGTGGTATTGGAATTGTCAGGCTGTGGAAACTGGATCAGTTTGCCACTACCTAAACTTTTCCTCCAAAGGCATTGCTGCAATTTTTTTTCATTGCTGTATATATTGCCAAGTTGACGAGCAATGCTCTATGATTTCTGGCCACTGCATGTTTGCTGCTGACAGTGAAAAACCAGGTTGCATTTCCGAACTGCCGCATCATGGCCAGAACATCATACAGTACATGTTGCCAGTATGCCGGTGATCCTTGGACATTCTTCAATAATTTAATGGTAGCATCAGTGCGTATCATGGTTCTTAAATTCTCTGCATTTTTCTGTACACTGGCAGTCG
This sequence comes from Eptatretus burgeri, assembly GCF_056783735.1. NCBI lineage: Eukaryota > Metazoa > Chordata > Myxini > Myxiniformes > Myxinidae > Eptatretus > Eptatretus burgeri. The sequence goes on along the minus strand of NC_140962.1, from coordinate 11,503,338 downwards.
CTTTCTGTCCCTGGAATATCATACCTCAGGTCTGACGCATTGCTACTTGGGAGTCGTTACGCACTTGTTTCGTTAGCCTCCACCACATAGTGCAGCCAGCAAATATTCAACATCCTTGGCAAAGTGTCTCTCTGCATCCAGTATTCTTTGATTGAAGAATTTACGAATGCTTAGTCATTTTCCACGTGATGCGGAAAACGATTGTTTCCATATGGGTATTTGTCAGAATTTGACAAGATTTTGAAGTTGGTATCTGTTCGAAATGCTGTGGGATGTTGGTTTTCTCCTGGGGCGATACAAAAGAAATCATCGGTATCGAAAGGAGTCTCAGGCTGCAGATAGGTTCCGTATAGAAGTCCCCGATTGCTAACTGCTTCAAATGCTGTCTGGTCCTCTGCCTCTTCAATTGTTGATACTGGTTCAACATCTTGAGCATGTCCATTTGTTGTTGGAACATTTATGCACCAGATACACTTTTTCCAATGCAGCATAGTGAATTTGATCAATAAGGCCAACCACAACATGTGGACTATCTGTTTTGATTGTTAATGGGGTTCACTATTGTCATCATATCTGGATTAAGTATGGTGAGGATATTTATTCCAATTTCCAACAGATCTGCCAAGCCATGAAGAGTTGCATGGTCAGGCACCCTCATCAAGCTGATTGACATATCTATTCCACATCTCTGTTTGATGGATCCGGGGATTCCTAATTGAAGCAATGGAGTGATCAACATCTGATTCTGCTGCATCATGGCTATATTTATTGAATAAGTCACCACCAGCAGGACCAGATAGAAAGTTCATGTTGTGAGGAGAATTGTCAGTGGATCATAAAAAAAATAATGAACCAACTGTTGTGGCAGTTTCAGCGCGAATTTCCTGGATGCCGGTGGTCTTCAAGCCACTGATGATTGCAGAGAAACAGCAGTTGCCATCTGATGGTACATCATACACAGAAAATCCAAACTGCAGCAAGGGTATTCATGGTAACTGTTCTCACTGATCTGAATTTACAATTTGCACCGGCGAGGGGGTTTGAAGAATTTGAAGTTCTGCCATGACCATCAGCAAAGTCTTTGGAATTTGGTTGTTCAGTTGGTATGTTGATCAATGCCTCCTATAATTGTCATTCACTCCACTCATTTCCCCAGTTTTCACACAGACATCTTTGTAGTATGGGTTATTTTGTTTCAACCATAGCAAGGCAGACATCACTTTTTTGTGGCCGGAGGTAGTCATACAAGTAGTTTCCTCTGTGGACGAACTTTCTTTTCGGCTTCATTGGAAGTATATGAGCATCTTCTGGGAGTCGAGGTGGCAGTGAGCACAAATGATACAATTTGGTTGGAATATTGACAGCAAGTCCATGGATGGCTTTGTCGCCCCACCATTTTCATGAATGGGATTCTCTGACTGAGGTAACGCTCTCATGGTTGTAGATCCTTTAGTTCTTGTGGAACATCCTTCGAGTGTGGACCATTGGCATGTGCTTGTGCAGGTGCCTGACTCCATTTCAATGATTGATATTTTTTTTGCAGATCAGAAGTGATCATTTACATTGCACATTAATTCATCTTTAAAGACTAGATTTCTCTTCATCTGATGACTTGATATTTTGTTTTATCAAACTAAACGACTGATGTTCTGTACATATGTTGATGACATATTGTGCAAGGTAAAATTGGACCCCACTTGATTTTTAGATTGGAAAATCAGAGTGGCTTCTTCAACTGAAAGTATTTTATATCTGATTTTGATAACACGTGCATGTGCCATACTCTCACTTTAGACCTTCGTATTTCAGTATTTGCATGGGTCTCGGTTGTACGTACATGTGCCATGTGGTCTCACTTTCGACTTGCGTTTTTCAGCTTCTTCAGGAGTTTCAGCAAGTTGAGCTCATCATTCCTTCGCAGTCACAAGTCCCTTGTTCTTCTAATGCTTCATCAGATAGTTTGGGCATAATGCTTATTAATTTATCTTCAGATTGAATAGTGCTATTCAAAATGCTTTTATTTTTTGACTGACAGACCAACTGAGGAAATTGCTTTATCTTGCTGTGGGAATGTGTATTCTCCATGCGGGATGAGACTTTCACGAACTGACAATGGTTTACCCCCGCTGTTGGGATGCGCGTGTGGCACTTTTGGTAACTTCAGCCAAAATAGTGATAAATTGCAAGTTATTTGATGTCTCGAGTCAGTTTGTGTTCCACAGTGTTTAAAATGGATAACTGAATTGAAACAAGATGATTAAGGTTCTAAAGTGTTCCCAATAACAATATAATTCGATTGAAATAAAAGGCACATTGAAGACGTGAAAGAATGAGAGAAATTGAAATGGAAGACTGTTTTCAAGATTGCAGAGATTAAGATAAAGATTATTCCAACGATCGAATCGGAAGTTTACCCCATTGTTTAGGGGCCTTTCAAAAGTTACCTAAGGCATGGGGGGGGGTGTCTAAGCATTATGGGGGAGAGGTTTTTCCAGTGTTATGCAACTCTAAATGACACCTTTATTTTATTTAATGACAACACTCTTTAATAACCTTTATTTGTTTATTCAAGATGTCCCGCTTTGATCAGACACCTGACCCTGACCGATAACGTTTCTTTATTTTCAGCTCGCCTGTTCGAAGAACAGAGCTATAGCGATACCCCCGGCGTCAGCGTGAAAATGTTAAAGTTTTTGGTGCAAGTTATTTTTTTCCTTTCTAATGTTTTTATCTACCACTATTTTTTTTTATACGCCCGATATATCGGGGCGTATTATGTGATACCGGTCGTCTGTCCGCACTCTAACTCCCAAAGTTTTCAACTTTCACGTTTCATATTTAGTACATAGGTACAGACTGTGGAGACGGTGTCGTGACAACATTCGTCATCTAAAGTGGTTGCCATGGCAACCAGGATGCTGTTTTCCATCCGTTCCTGTCTGCACTCTAACTCCCAAAGTTTTCAACTTTCACATTTCATATTTGGTACATAGGTACAGACTGTGGAGGCCTGGTGTATTCCCGGTTAAAATAGGTGTACCGTGTCCCTGTGTCGTAAGAGGCGACCAGGATTGCATCAGCAAGGGCATCCGGCGTAAAACCTGTGCCAAAATCACTATGCGGATCATACGGATGATCCGCTGTGGCGACCCCTAACCGAAAGAAGAAGAAGAGGTACAGACTGGAGACGGTGTGTCGCGACGTATGTTCGTCATCTAAGGTGGTTGCTGTTTTCCATGTAGTAGCACAATTCTGTATATACCTTCTTGCTCGGGCGTATATTGTGCTCACTTGCGCTCTTGTTGATTACAATTTACATATATTGCTTTAAAATTATTTGGATCAGACTTCACTTGCAATGCTTTATTAAAAATATTGTTACGTTTGAGGGGGGGGGGGGGGGTATGCATTCAAAGGGTAATTAGGTATGCCATGCTGTTCGAGTTTACCAGGATCTCGATGTAATAAGTAGCAATTCAGTGGTGATAAGTTGTCTAGTAAATGTCCATTTCTTCAAGGGGGAAATGATAATTGTCACGTAATTAGATAGGGATACGGGATAGGGTAAGTGTGTCTGCGTAAACCCCTTTTAGTATTCTCTGGAGGCCTGCCGTGACGTCACAGGACAGTGCTGCGGGTGGCTCCACCCCGTGATCATGATTGGCGGAAGGCGACGGCGCAGGGCCAATAAAACGGCTCGATTGGAAGTGACGAGGACGGGAGGATAAAAAGGCTCTGTTCGGGTAAAGGTGAAGAGGAAGAAGATCGGGACAGAAAGACCGTTTTTTGGGGTGGAGGTTGTTGTGCTGAGAGCGTGCTTTTTGTTGGGCTGTTTTCGATCCTGGTTTTGACCGTGTCTCGAGGCCTTCCTGAGCCTCGTTCCTCACCTTGGTTGGCGGCGGGGGTACGGGGTCGAACGGCGGGCGGACCTGCCTCCCTCTCCTGCTCGCAGCTTGGCGCCAGAGCTGGTTCCCTGGCGGCTGTGAGCGGACTTGGGCCAGGACCAGGAGGTCGACAGCACCGCGGTGTCTCCTGCCCCTGACGAGCGCAACGCCAGCTCGTCCGACGCCAATCCAGGGACTGTTGCGTCCACACCACGGGCCAGCCAGACCACCAGGACTAGCTACGATGTGTGTGTGTGTGTGTGTGTGTGTGTGTGTGTGTGTGTGTGTGTGTGTGTGTGTGTGTGTGTGTGTGTGTGTGTGTGTGTGTGTGTGTGTACCTGGCGCCTTAGAGGGTTTGAGATTTGTACATCCATTGGAATTGTTTGTGTTCTCCCCACGCCCGAACCCACACCACCATCCCGTCGAATCGCCCCGGATCCCTCTTCTTGCCGAGTCTTGTTATTTCTGGTTAGAGAAATAAACGTCATCAACTCGGTGAAAAGCGACTCGTGCCACCTTCCTCGTCCCGTTTGCAGTAGAGCGATTAGAACCGCTATCTTTGGGTTATAAATAAATAAACCGCCTCCATCGTTTCGGCTCATTCTACGTTGGCGGGACTCTTCAAGTCCCGTGGACATCACAATATTAATTATTAGACTAGTCTTTCAAAAACGACAAATGTATAAACAGGGTGGCTTTGACACCAACTCTGGTTTTACTATTATTCATTAATTAGGGCTTCAAGCATGGCTGAAGCTGTATTGAAATCGTTCATATTATTATTATTATTATTATTATTATTATTATTATTAGGGCTTCAAGCATGGCTGAAGCTCTATTGAAATCGTTCGTATTATTATTATTATTATTAAAGGCGTTTTTATGTTCTACTGACCGATTTTGTGGCGGATCTGGAGGGAAAACTGTTGGATGAAATTGAACGAAACTTAACAGGATAATTACTCACCACCTGAAGTTTATACTATGAAACATTTGATGACGTAGGTCACGTGGTATGGCGGCCATATTGGATTTTATCCAGAACGGATAACACGACAGCCTCAAACTTTTGCACACGTTTGCATTGTTCCATGGGAATGTTAATTTGGTCGAAATCGTTACATAATTCACATGATTTAAAATGATGCCGATTTGCTTCATTAAATATGCAAAATAAGCAAATGAGAGTTGAAAATATTTAATGACAAATTTAGATAGCACATAAACAGGGGACTCCCAATATATTTATACTGTCTGTATTGGACCCCAGTGCCCCCCAAAGTTGAAAATGACCCATTTTTGAAATGTCATAAAATGAAAACAATGCTTTGATGAAATTCAATGAAACTTAACACCTTAATAACTCTCCACCTGAAGTTTATACTTTGAAAATTTTGACGTAAGTCACGTGGTATGGTGGCCATATTGGATATTCTCCAAAACCTAAAAACATCTCCAGAAGGGATAATCCAACAGCCTCAAGCTTTTGCACACATGTCCGATATTCCATGGGAATGTTAAGTTGTTAATTTGGTCAAAATCGTTATTTAATTTATATGATTTTAAATGATGCAGATTCACCTCATTAAATATGCAAAATATGCAAATGAGAGTTGAAAAAATTTAATGACATTTAGATAGGACATAAACAGGGGACTCCAAATATGTTGACACCATGCCTGGACTTGACCCCAGTGAGGCCCCAGAGCCCCCCAAAGTTTAAAATCACCCATTTTTGAAATGTCGTTAAATGAAAACAATGCTTTGATGAAATTCAATGAAACTTAACACCTTAACTCTCCACTTGATGTTTATACTTTGAAAATTTTGATGACGTAGGTCACGTGGTATGGCGGCCATATTGGATTTTATCCAGAACGGATAACACGACAGCCTCAAACTTTTGCACACATTTGCATTGTTCCATGGGAATGTTAATTTGGTTGAAATCGTTACATAATTCACATGATTTAAAATGATGCCGATTTGCTTCATTAAATATGCAAATGAGAGTTGAAAATATTTAATGACAAATTTAGATAGCACATAAACAGGGGACTCCCAATATATTTATACTGTCTGTATTGGACCCCAGTGCCCCCCAAAGTTGAAAATGACCCATTTTTGAAATGTCATAAAATGAAAACAATGCTTTGATGAAATTCAATGAAACTTAATAACTCTCCACCTGAAGTTTATACTTTGAAAATTTTGACGTAAGTCACGTGGTATGGTGGCCATATTGATATTGACGAGCGCTCTGAATATTGATCTGTCATTTTAAAATTGTCGTCATTGATCATCGTTATCATCTATCTATAATTCCGTGCGTGTGCGTGTGCGTGTGCGTGTGCGCGTGCGCGTGACTGCTGTTTTTCGACAACCACTGGTCCGATCTCATTGAAACTTGCCAGATATATTGCTGGGGACCTGAGGATGTGCTTTTTCAAGGTTTGATATTAATCGGACAAGTGCTTCCCAAGTTATGGCCATTTATTTACCAAACCAATGACAAGACACGTTGCGTGGGCGTGGCCGATGGGGAAGGGAAGCTCAGCCGCATTCGCCATTACAGGTTACAACGTACGGACTTCCGGAGAGTGATGACTTCGTGTATTCTAATAATTTCTTGATTTCTTATGCGCATTTATAGATCAACACGATGCCCCAAGTTATGATCGTTTTCATATTAGACGGTGCATAAATTTCGGTAACATCAGAGTGCTGGTGTGCTCCAAACCAGGAAGTAAATTTTTTTCTCTCTTCTCTTCTTTTTGTTTTTCCTTGCCGCGTCATTGCGAAAAGGTAAAATACTTTGGCGCTAATTGAATAATTGGGTATTAAAACTAAATTGCGAATAATCGTAACTGCGAATAATATGCCAACTTCCAGGCCACGCACGTGCGGGCACACGAGAGTGAAGAAACGGCCTGCGTGGATGTTTGTTGCTCGCGGTTTGAATATTTATTCATTAATTTTTTATTTATTTATTTTTTACGGGCACGTACTAGTTATCAAAAGTTTGCATCATATTTACTTTACCATATTTGCAATAAAAATTGGAAAGAGTACCTGCTGTTTTATTTGTAAGCATTTTTCATGAACCTAATCATGTGGACGGCCTGCAATTTGTGGCCCTGTACTTCGCGTATTCGTGGTTTTCAGTGGGATGTGTCCCCCCTCCCCCCCATCCCAACTTTTGAATCACGAACTGCTAAGAACTTATCCCTATTATTTTTCAGGAAGGTATCCCCTGCGAATATCAGGTTTGACTCGTGCAAACTTCTGTTATGATTGTGTGTGCATGTGTCTCCGCCATAACTCATATCGTGAACCTTTGCATACATACGAGGGGAACTCCAAGGAAGTGCAAGAGTGAAAATTGGGTGTTTGGGGTAATTAAAACATCCCTTTTGAAGATAATTAATGGCCTTATTTAATTATATCCTTCATCAGGTGAATCCTGGGTTAATTTGCTCTGCTCCTGGCATTTTTTTTTTTTTTTTTTTTGGTTTGCTCAACCACCTAACTTGCAATTTCTAGTTCCATGTGTGGGTTGGAAGGAGTGGGTCACTTTATTTTGTTCTTCCTGCTTGCTTTATATATCTTTCGGTTAGCAATTGATTTGTATGCCTCCACTGACTTATCTGATTGACAATTTTCATCATAGGTGTGACTACTCATGTAGAATGTTTTAATAATTGACCTCTTGGGTCACGTGGTGTAACAGCCATGTTTGGGAAAAGGAAAAACTTTGGATCTCTATCTCTGAAACCGCTCCATGGAAAAAATTGAAACTTTGCAAACACTCCATGGGAAGGAAGTGTTTTTTTTTAATTTGTTTTTTATTTTTATTTTAAAAATCTCAATTGGCTTTGTTACGACTTCATAATTGCATGTATTAAATGCTTTATCCAATCATTATGAAAATTGAGGTTCATCTAGGGCTTTTATTTGATGTCATTTATTTTCTCAATGAAGTTAATAACATATTGTGTCCATCCTCCACCCTCCTGCAGTCTGGTGTAACAGTTCATGGTGAAGTTTTAACGTGCTTCCAGAAGATGAAGATGCACACCACAAAGAATGCAGTTGATAGGCAGAAGGCAGTCATGTTTGAGATCCAAGAAAATGAAGTAAGGATTAATCGTAAAAACTGTATCAATGTGGACGACATCGGCACAGCAGTGCAAGATGCTCATAAATCTTTAACGGATATTTTGCGCCAACAACCCTGCTGCTACATCTTGTACGACGTGGAATATGAGACATCTGTGACCAAAAAGCAGGATCTTGTACTTATCCTGTGGTAAGTTGGGTGTGGTTGGTACTTTATAGGGAATGTGTGCAAATGTTTCGTCTCATTGTCATTATTTTTCATTTTTGCTTCAGCTGACGAAGTCTCTCGAGGCATTGTTTTTGGGTTGTCCATCCGTGCCAATTTTCTCCTTTTTCTCTGCAACCACTTAACCGATCGACACACTTTTCACCATCAGTGTGACTCCATGTAGAATGTTTTAATGATCATCATCATGTCATGTTGCAGCCATATTTGAAAAAAGGAAAATCTTTGCACCTCTATCTGAAACCGCACCATGAAAAAAATTGAAACTTGGCATGGGAAATGTCATCTTTTTAAAATTATCATTATTATTATTTTTATTATTATTTATTTTTTGATGACATTGGTGTCTTTGTTTTGACATCACATGTCGAACACGATACCTGAACAGTATGAAAATTGAGCGTCATCTCTAGCTAAATTTTACATGTGGGGCGGGGGGGATCACTCATGCTTTGGCAGCGTTTTTTTTTTTTTTTTTTTTTTTTTTGGACTAAAAACCTTTAACATTTCCTATCCATGAGGAACAAGTTCTCCACTATGACATCATAGGTTACATGGTTTGGCAGCTATGATTATTTTAATGAATAAATCTTTTAAAATCTCCAGAACTGTTTGATCGATCGAGGGTATAGTACACTCACCTGTTCAAGCCTTGGCGATACCAGGGTGTTCACAAATTATTATATATTGTTGCAGGCCGGGGGTCGGGTGAGAAGACCACCAGGGGGAAGCTATCTCGGGTCCCCACCAGACTCCCCGGAATTGCATGCCGTGGCACACTGATGATTCCGTGAAGTGGCGGGTCACTAACCGCCCGTGAACGCCAATAACTCAACCACGTGACCTAGGTTCCTTCCGTCTATGGGTTATTCGGGTGATCTAATTACCGGGGGGCACACCCTCGGTACGCCTTGTCTGAACCGGATCAGATGCAGCCGAGCGACACTGCCAAGGACGTACCGGCTAAAAGGAACGGATCATTGGGAATAAAGTCCCGGCTAAGTTAGGATACGGGCCATGCTGGATCGATGAAAGAACAGACAAAAATGAGCTGGGAACATTTCTGCAAAGGATTTATTAAAGAGCAGGCGAGGAAAGATGTGTGGCACAGTGAATGTTTGTTGTTGTCCAGCAGGAATAGGAAGAAATGAGAGGTGCAGCAATTTACAAAAGCACACAGAGCAGAGTTATCCTGATATAATTCTTGTACAATCTTAACTTAAGCGAGGACAGGTGCACACACACACACACACACACACACACACACACACACACACACACACACACACACACACACACACACACACACACACACACACACACACACACACACACACACACACACACACACACACACACACACACACACACACACACACGAAGAGAAGTACTTCCCATTTGTCTGGTACCATTCCTGGCGAGCTGCGGCCTTGGTGCTCAACTGATTTGGTCGCCCTGGGTCGGGTCACTGGTCTATCCACCACAATGCCGTGCAAAGTGGGACAACCACGCTGATTCGGTGTTGTAATCCTGATGTCTAACAAGACAGCAGAGTGGCAAGGTGCATGGCATGTTGGTGTAATGGATGCTAAACACCTGCATCCATTGCATAATTGTAACCCCAATCGACCATCCAAATTCATCCCAGACAATCGGTTTCAGGCTTGGGTGGAAGACAAAATTACCTGGTTGGAATCTTTCCTGATTTGAACCAGGAATCAAATCCAAAATTATATAGGGTTGATTACCAGCCTGTAGTCTAGTCTCCAGCCAGCCTTCATGGACCCTCCTCTATGGAGGCTGGTTGATTACCAGCTAGGAATAGGGAGGGAAGAAAATTAGGGGTGTCTCCGGTGCTTGAGTGAAGTGCAAATGCAATGCAGATGAGTGAAGAGGTGTGCATCCACAGCGGATAAGACTTTAGACAGGCGAGCCAGAACGTGAGGAACTGGCTTAAATTTGCATGTGTGTTTATTTATCGGTCTGGCATCCTGCCCACTCGGCGTTCCTTTCCCCCTCGTGCTGCTGTTCAGGTCTGTACCCTCCTTGCTCAGAAGTGGTCGTCTCGCACCCGGGAGAAGACCCTCCGGTAGGTTTTTCCCAGCCCTTCCATTGGTGCACAGACGCCTCCCCAAGAAGTAGCCCCACCACACGAGGCTCCAAAGCTGAAAATGACCGCATTCACCCATGTACCTGGCCATGCGACAGAGCTCCAAGATTAACAAGGTGGTGCGGGTTTTGTTTTCGCTCTCTGGCCATGAACGTGTGTTGGGCTCCAAATAAAGGTTGATATTTGGTGGAGTGCCAGGGCTACACAGATGTTGATGTGCCAGGGCTATTGGTGTGCTGTTCCTCCATGCAGATTCATTTTATCCACATGGAGTGTGCAGCCCTGTTCCTCCAGACCGTTAATGCAATTGTGTAAAATGCTCCCACGGTAGTTGATCAGACTTCAGCCATGTTGGGAACATCAGTCTGTCAGTAAATATTGTTTCAATTGTGGGGGTAGATGGAAGAATCTAATAGGGAATATAGATAGCATTGTGTAGAGTTGCTTGGACTGTGGACAAGTAGGAGGCATCTTAATGTGAGTAGGGAGAGAACCTCTGAGCTTAAGTGTTGCGTGTCTCCACATGAGGGGTGGTGTGGTGTTAATTAGCCTAGGGAGTAAGAATAAATTCCTTGGTATGTGATTGCCCTCTGATTTTATTTACATTATTTATTTTCCCTATGTTTTTCTATTTCAAGATCAGCAATAAAAGTCTGTAAGGTGTCCCTAAAACCACAACAAACGGGCAGAAAGCTCTGCCTTCAAAGGTTGACAAGCGAAGTCACACCCGCGAAGGACCATTGATGGCCGTGATGTCAGAAGCTAGCTGAGCAGGAGAAGCCCCGCCTTCCCGGGTTTGGTGCGAGCAGGCCACGACCCAGAGGCAGAGGATATATTGTTATCTGAAAATTTACTGCACTCAACATACAGGACCTATAGCTCAGTTATATCGATAAGTAAATGTGGATAGATACAGTGGGGAGAACAAGTATTTGATACACTACCGATTTTGCAGGTTTTCCCACTTCCAAAGCACGTAGAGGTCTGTAATTTTTATCATAGGTACACTTCAACTGTGAAAGACGGAATCTAAAACAAAAATCCTGAAAATCACATTGTATGATTTTTAAATAATTAATTTGCATTTTATTGCATGAAATAAGTATTTGATACATCAGAAAAACAGAACTTAATATTTGGTACAGAAACCTTTGTTTGCAATTACAGAGATCAGATGTTTCCTGTAGTTCTGAACCAGGTTTGCACAGACTGCAGCAGGGATTTTGGCCCACTCCTCCAGACAGATCTTCTCCAGATCCTTCAGGTTTTGGGGCTGTCACTGGGCAACACAGACTTTCAGCTCCCTCCAAAGATTTTCGATTGGGTTCAGGTCTGGAGACTGGTGAGGCCACTCCAGGACCTTGAGATGCTTCTTACGGAGCTACTCCTTAGTTGCCCTGGCTGTGTTCCGGGTCATTGTCATGCTGGAAGACCCAGCCACGCCCCATCTTCAATGCTCTTGTTGAGGGAAGGAGGTTGTTGGCCAAGATCTCGCGATACATGGCCCAATCCATCCTCCCCTCAATACGGTGCAGTAGTCCTGTCCCCTTTGCAGAAAATCATCCCCAAAGAATGATGTTTCCACCTCTATGCTTCATGGTTGGGATGGTGTTTTGGGGTTGTGCTCATCCTTCTTCTTCCTCCAAACACGGCGAGTGGAATTTAAACCAAAAAGCTCTATTTTGGTCTCATCAGACCACATGACCTTCTCCCATTCCTCCTCTGGATCATCCAGATGGTCATTGGCAAACTTCAGATGGGCCTGGACATGTGCTGGCTTGAGCAGAGGGACCTTGCCTGCACTGCAGGATTTTAATCCATGATGGCGTAGTGTGTTACTTATGGTTTTCTTTGATACTATGGTCCCAGCTCTCTTTCGGTCATTGACCAGGTCCTGCCGTGTAGTTCTGGGCTGATCCCTCACCTTTCTCATGATCATTGAGGCTCCATGAGGTGAGATCTTGCATGGAGCCACAGACCGAGGGAGATTGACTGTTATCTTCAACTTCTTCCATTTTCTAATAATTGCGCCAACAGTTGTTGCCTTCTCACCAAGCTGCTTGCCTATTGTCCTGTAGCCCATCCCAGCCTTGTGCAAGTCTACAATTTTGTCCCTGATGTCCTTAGACAGCTCTCTGGTCTTGCCCATTGTGGAGAGATTGGAGTCTGATTGATTGTGGACAGCTGTCTTTTATGCAGATAACGAGTTCAAACTGGTGCAGTTAATACAGTTAATGAGCGGAGAATGGGAGGGCTTCTTTAATACAAAACTAACAGGTCTGTGAGAGCTGGAATTCTTACTGGTTGGTAGGTGATCAAATACTTATTTCATGCAATAAAATGCAAATTAATTATTTAAAAATCATACAATGTGATTTTCAGGATTTTTGTTTTAGATTCCGTCTTTCACAGTTGAAGTGTACCTATGATACAAATTACAGACCTCTACGTGCTTTGTAAGTGGGAAAACCTGCAAAATCGCCAGTGTGTCAAATACTTGTTCTCCCCACTGTAGTTCCCTTTCCCGTGTCTAATGGGTGATTAAATGTAAATGCGCTGTGAAGTTATTTTGATAGTCAGGGTTGTCTTTTATTTTTACACCACCAACATGAACCAATACAGTTCCTCTGGCTGTTCGGTGGTCGGATCCCACGCAGGATACAGTTCCTCTGGCTGTTCGGTGGGCGGAGTTCGAGGAGGAGCCTCGCGACGGTAAGGAAGGTGGTCCGCGTGACGTCACCACGCCCCCGAGCCAATCAAGGGACTTGCTGCTCGTTTTGCCCAGTGACAGGGCGATGAGCGATTCTGCGTGCCAAAACCGTCCAGTAAGGGAGGGTGGAGGTGCCCCCCCACCTTGAGACAGGGTAAATAAGGGTACGGTGTGTTTGGACCGAGCTCTCTTGTGTCCTCTTCCTCCTCCTCGTCGTCCTCATGATCAGGAGCTCGAGATTCAGACACCATCCACCACCAGAGCCGCAAGGGGTAGGCGCCGTCTCTCTGAAGGATACAGAGGAGAGGTTTGGTTGCCAGGACGAGCACCGAGCGAAGCTGAGGAGGCTGATCGGGATTCGGCTCTCCTCTTGCCGGTGCCCGGTTCGAATCAGCGCGAAGACCACGAGGTGGACAGGTCCGAGGCAGGTTCTGATCTTCAGCTCGCCCTTTCTCTGAGCTGGAGGCCTCAATCAAGACCACTTTGGGTCGTGTGTGTGTGTGTGTGTGTGTGTGTGTGTGTGTGTGTGTGTGTGTGTGTGTGTGTGTGTGTGTGTGTGTGTGTGTGTGTGTGTGTGTGTGTGTGTGTGTGTGTGTGTGTGTGTGTGTGTGTGTGTGTGTGTGTGTGTGTGTGTGTGTGTGTGTGTGTGTGTGTGTGTGTGTGTGTGTGTGTGTGTGTGTGTGTGTGTGTGTGTGTGTGTGTGTGTGTGTGTGTGTGTGTGTGTGTGTGTGTGTGTGTGTGTGTGTGTGTGTGTGTGTGTGCGTGCGTGCGCGCGCCAGTCTGCTAAGTAATGAATTGTTAAGTGTCTTGCTGTACATACGTGCATCTCCTTAGTCGGATAACTGCCCTCTTGCGGGCTTCCCTCCTTTTCCCCATTATGAATAAACCCATGTGTTAAATGTATCAGTTCGTTTTTGTGTTTCTTTTATTGGTTTGACATGGTACGTGTTTGAGAAATAGCAAGGCCGTTGGTGCGGCCGTAAGGGGGGACATTTGGACCGACTGGACTTTGGTGGCCGTCTGCTCGGGTCACACGCGGTTCGAGTACGCGAGCGGCTCGTTCCTTTCGGGTGCCATCGAGGGTGTGAAGACTCGGTAAATCGCCACGTGGAGTTTTAGGTATTTTGAAAATTGGCAAATAACCTTGTACCACTTGGTCGAAATATTGACGCTTCACGGTCCGATAGGGGACTCGTACTTTCCGGCGTTCTCCGGAAAGGTACGATCTAAATTCCGGCTCCTCGGTGGAGTCGACCTTGCTGCTCCATCTGGCGGTCGTGCTCGCAGCCGACGCCCGGTCTGCAACAATATATATCGGCGTGATAAAAGAGGAAGGTGGGCTGGTGCATGGTGGGAGGCTTCTGACTACTTTATAGGATGATATATCGGCGTGATAAAAGAGGAAGGTGGGCTGGTGCATGGTGGGAGGCTTCTGACTACTTTATAGGATGATATAATTGTGTGATTGAGGTCAAAAAGGAGGAGTTTGCACATCTTTGGGGGAAGGAGGAGTTGGCTTGTGTATTTTGGGAGAGCTGTGATCAGTGTGTCGGCACGAGATGCATTCTTTGGAGAGGCGAGAGCAGAGGTTGAGCGCACGCCGAGGGCGACACGGCAATTGAAGTCGTGTTGAGGCGATTTGACTCACAAGGTGAAGCAAGACACTGGCTTTTTACTTTTGGACGGGTCGATGAGGACCAGCACCACATTAAATCCATCAGGCTCCAGACTCGGTTTCATTGGGGTCAGAGAAGGAGCGGTGTGAGGTGTTGATGGTGTTGTGGACACAGGCTTAATCTTGTGTGCAGGCACTCCTAGCTATAAACTCTCCGGGTTAATGGATTTTCACAAATCCACAATAAAGTAACGACCACTTTTCACTATCCGCCATATTTTAGCTTGTGGGCATTTTTTTCCCACCACACATCTCATGGTGTATGTGCTGTGACCGTGAGAATGGAAGGGGAAGCTGATTTGCTCTCAAGCATGATTGGAAGGTCATTATTCCATTGTAAAGCGAAGGGTATGAATACAATACAATACTATTGTATTGTAAATTTACATCCATAAAAATCTGTCGGTGGCACTAAACTTTTTTATTTAATTTTTTAATTGTGTCCGCTGACGAAGTTGACGCAGGCATGTTTTTTTTTGGTATTTTTTATTTTTATTTTTTAAATCTTAATCAGTGACCTCCCCTGACAGCAGTGCAGGAACAAATCTTTGATTTATAACCGTTAATGGGAAAATCTTTTTCGCTGTACACGCTACTTTTGTGGAATGCATCTAGTTAGTATAGCGAGGAATGTACACTTATTTGTGTCATTAATTATTATGGTTTTTATTTTCCCCAATTTTTTTATAATGAAGATGAGAAAAAGCAATCAGATTGCAGATCCTCGCATGACTTTTGTGTGGCAAATAAATTAAAGGTCTAAAAGGTACATTGCCATAGCACGCAATTAATAGTTGTAGTCACAGTCCAACGATATGTAATTAAGATTTTCTCCCATTTCAATTGCATGTAATTAGACATGCTCGAATCCCAATGAACCATAATCAAGACGTACTCGTGTTTCATTCGTACGTAATTGATGGACATGCTTGCATTCCAATATGTAATTAAGACTTGCTGTACTTGTGTTCCGATGGTAAATAATTAGTTGTACTTGGGTACTATTACGATGTACCATTATGGTTAACATCATTGCCATTATTAGTCATTTTCAACATTGTCATGAATTCCGTCACCGAAAGTGGAAGGTTGTTTTCACCCCATCTGTTTTATTCTTCAACAAGACAGCTCAAAAAGTGGCAAATAACACAACAGCTTGGACAGAATTAGACAATTTGATCTGAACAGTGTGTGACCAGGAAGAATTGGATTTTGGTGAAGGTCTGGAGCTGGTTACAAGATTTATTTTTTATTTTTATTTTTTTTCCACCCCAGTGATTTTTTTTTTTTTTTTTTTTTTTTTTTTTTTTCCACCATTGAGAGATGGGGCCAAAAATTTTGTATTTCATATTTCAAAAAGTTTTGGACAAGTTGGTTCGGTGACGCGAACAAGCTGCTTTGATTTTCGTTGAAGTCCGGATGCAGATCCGGCTCATCAGTCAGACACTAAATGTAAACTGTTCAGCCTGGCACCTGGCAGTAACTGAGTGCCGCTCCAGTTATTATTCATCATGGACCGTGATCGCAAGCATCCGCCACTTACGGGAACAGCGAGGGGGTCATGTTATCTTTATAATTATTAATACCACAGCAGTTAACCCACCCTATGGGTGATCTTGTCCCAAGCATGAAACGTGTTTTTGAACACTTCCCTTTATTTGGGTGGTGTATTCACAATAGACTGCTGCCTCAATAGCTCTGGAAAATAAAAAATAACCTTGGTTATGTACATTAAGCAAACATGCATATTGCTTGCATGTATATTATGGCCATGGGTACCGAGTATTATGAGGGGGTTTAATCCCAGTTTCTCCTCGGAAGAGCCGCACCTGGGGCCACCGCTCGCAATTAACTTTGTGGTACGGTGGGTTGCTTTACAACCACGAACGCCAATCAGTTAAGCACGAGTTCCA
Organism: Eptatretus burgeri; assembly: GCF_056783735.1. Lineage (NCBI taxonomy): Eukaryota > Metazoa > Chordata > Myxini > Myxiniformes > Myxinidae > Eptatretus > Eptatretus burgeri. The sequence continues at coordinate 11,486,701 of NC_140962.1, read as the reverse complement.
ATGTCCATCATCTAATTTGTCGTTTAACTCGAGGTCACGTTGCCTGAACAGGGAGCGTGCCCTCGGCAATGCACCAATTTTATTGGTGATCATCAATCTTATCTTGATTAGATCTTAATTAGGGCGGCCGAGCGTTTACCGCTGGTGCACGCCGACTCTGACAGGTCAATTCGTACGGCAATTACCTCCCAGTCTATCTAGGTTCAGACGATGCTGGATCAATGGAAGGAAAGGACAAGCACGGACAGGTTGGAACGTCAACAAGGAATTTATTCATAAGGAAAAAAATAAATAAACGGAAGAACTTTTTCTTCCTTTGTGGTGAAAATAGGTAGGTTCAAATCGATCAAAATAATCTCAAGCAAAGAAAGAATTAATCGGGCATTGACAGAAAAACGGACAAAGAGCGTTGCTTATCATGATGCCTTGCTTAACAATGAGACAAGGGTACCTCGCAGATCATTCAGGAGGGAGAGTAATCCGGTCTCAGCTGACCAAGGTAGAAGTCGTCGTGCGTCAAAATGTGAGCATGCTTTTTTTTTTTTTTTTTTTTTTTTTTTTCTTTCTTCTTTTTTTGTATACCTTGGTCGAGGCTCGTATGAGAGCTAACGCACAACTCACAGCAAGGAGGCATGAGACAAGAGGGGTGGGAGTGGAAGGGACAAAACAGTGGGGAACAGACACATTAGGTGAACTGTGGAAGAGAGAGGGATGGGGATGGGACGGGGAACATGGCGAAGAGAAGATGGACATTTCAGGGACTTTCATGAAGGAAAGCAGGAGAAATGAAGGAAGTGGGCTTGGGTGGATTATCGGGGGTAGAAAAGATCGAGGATTTGGATGGGGGAAGATAAGAGGTGGTGGTGGTGAACAGCTGTTTTGAAAGCCTGGAGGGAAGAATGGGAAAGAATAGAGTGAGGAAGTTTATTCCAAAGGCGGGAAAAAAGAGGAATGAAAGAGTGAAGATGAGCAGTGATTCGTGATTTTGGTAGTTTTACCAGAAGGGGGTTGTTGGCGGACCTTGAGCGCCCTGTGGAAATGTGGTGGGGACAAATCGCAGAGAGAGCAGGGGGGGGCAAGGCTGGAGAGGAGTCGGTAGAAGACAGAAAGACCATCGACCAACCTGCGGTGATTGAGTGAGAGGCCCAAAGACTCAGCTTCATTGCGGGAGATGCCGATGATTTTAAATGCCCTGGTTTCGACAGCGTGAAGCCGAGAAAGGTGGGAGGCAGGAGCACCAGCCCAGAGGGGAGAGCAGTACTCCATCAGGCTACGGACAAAAGCTTTGTAAGTGGTCAGGAGCTCAAGAGGGCCGAGGAAGGACTTAGCACGACGGAGGATTCCCAGTCGGCGACTGGCTTTTGAGGCGAGTTTGGAAATGTGACTTTCCCAGGAAAGGTCATGGCAAATAGTGAGACCTAGAAGCTTGAAAGAAAAGACTTCTTCCAGAGGATTGTTGAGAAAGTGGATGGGGGGGTTTTGTAAACGGTCCTTTCGAAGAGACATAGTGAGAGTGTGAGATTTGTCTGGATTGAAAGACATGTTCCACGTGTTGGACCAGTTTGTGATTTTATCCAGATCTGCAGTGAGCGAAGAAGCTGCTTCTTGCCGGTCTGAGTGATGACAGATGGTACGGCAGAGGGTGGAGTCGTCGGCAAAGAGAAATAGAGGATTTTCCAGAGAGTCCGAGAGATCATTGATGAAAAACAGAAAAAGAACAGGGCCCAGAACGCTACC
>NC_140962.1:11342464-11479964 GCF_056783735.1 Eptatretus burgeri | reverse complement strand
TTTGTTTCTGAATTTGTGTTCCACCATTCTCTTATGCAGGTTACAAGGCTTACGTGGAGATACACGACTTGGACTCGTTCATTGACTGCGAAGAGATTGCAGAAAAACTCGGCTCGGATGTGATTAAAGTGGAGGGCAGGGAAGTGAAAAAGGGTCGTTCTGCAAAAAAGGGGTCGAGCTTTCAGCAGCAGCGTTCCAACTAACACAATTTTCATACTTTGATGTGTATTTCTTCCTCACAAATTTCAGGAGCATTTTTCCTGTAATTTAGCACATTTACTTTTAATTGCTTCTTCAATATAACATAATTTTTTTTTTTTTTTGTCTGCTCAACAAATTGTCCTTTTGTAATATTATGCCTTGATTTGTGTAAATGGTTTGGTAGTTTTGGAGGAAGTTAAAGTTAAGGGAAGCAATTGACAGTTTGAGTGAGTCGGCTTGTTTTGCTGAACTTGTACTTGTGCTGAATCGCAATTTCTTTTTTGGAAACTTTGCTTTGGTGCATGCGTGTTGAGCATTGGCCGTTGACCAACTATGAAGAAGTCAAAATTTAGTGGCGTGGACTTTGTACGCAAGCTTGACCATTTGAAGCTGCATAGTTTGTAATTGTGGATACTTGATACTGATTTGAGTATGGTGGTTGTGTGGCCAATCTGTGTTATCCTTGCTATCATACATGCATGCATCCAAACATATACCACATACTCGAGTGCATGACTTGTACCACCAGAGACTATCATGGCAGACATGTAGCACTCCATTTATGGTGACGAACTAATACGAATGTATGGGTTTGCGCTTTTGGAGTGTCGTCGTAAATGTTTTGCCATTCAGCCGTTGAGACGTGGGCATTCTCAGCATGCTGTGATTTGCAATGATTCGATCATTTATTGCTTTGTGATTCGCCTTACTTTGAACAAGCTCTTAGACCGACTTCACTTTTTTGGCTGATTAATCTGTGGTTTGTTAACGGTAACCTTTGGATGATGAGCCTCATTTTGTGGATGAGGTTTTTGTAAGACCCATCCACCTTTGCATCGAGTTGGTTTGCTAAGTTTTTCAAACGGGAGGGTGAGCACCGTTTAATGGTGTCTTTCTTTTCATAATTAAACATTCCTTTCTTTACATTTCTACACATTAGCTTCCAAAAAAAAAAAAAATACCATTTTCAATGTTTTCCTTGGCAGCTGTCTGCTGCTTTGAATAATTTTAGATCTATGGGTCAGTCCTTAGTTGGGCAATGAGTAGATTTCCCATTCATCGAAATACGATCATGTTTAAAATAAATTGAGATCAGACTTCAAAAACAGACCAAACTGCTCTCTTGGGTTCCTTGTACCTTCCTTTGACGTTCTTGTGCATTTGTGATGGTTTGTCAAAGGGATTAACGTGATCACATCTGGTTCGACAAAGCAAGTGGTGCAAACAGTCAATTCACAATGGGGGTGTGTCAGGTGAAGCGAGGCCGTCCACTTTTCCATGTGGTGGACAGCCTCGGGCACCACACTCCTCACCCGCTATCTTGTAAGCATGTGTGAGAAATTCAGGTTCAAGTATGATTACATATTTTTGGGGCAGAATTCTAAAGCTGCTTAACTTGTCGATGTTGAATTATGGCTTTGCCCCACCCCCTCCCTCGTGTTTTGTTTATCCATTACTGTTCGAAAGGAATTAAATAAAAATGTGCTTTTTAAATGCTTTTAATTGTCTTCATCTGGTTGCTGTTGGAAAGGGGAGCAAAGAAAAGAAAGCAAATATTGGTGTTTCCAAGGGACATGGTCCCCAATTAATCCCACTTTGGGTTGCCTGCACACAGTTTCCTTTTCTATTCTCAGCATCATCATGTTTACATCTTTTCTCTGCAAATTTTTTTTGGTTGTTGCTTCTGCCAATTATCTCCCAAGGGTAAAGTATGTCCAGTGGTACTGTCTGCCGTAATTTTTTTTTTTTTTTGTGCTCGAGTTTATGATGGTTACCGAGAATCTACTTGTGATGTTTTAATTTGTTTTCATTGATACGATTTTTCTGGGAAATTCTCTGAATGGGGTTGTCATATGCATCTACTTTAAGCGTTCTACAACAAAAGTTGGTAAAATAGCTGTTCATGGTGTGATGTCAGACTTGAGTGTCTTGTTTAACAGCATCATTGGAAGAAACTGTTTAAGATGTTTGGGGGGAAGCCATGATGGAATGACAGGGAAACTGATCGATAGCAAACCATTACGTTTGTGTTCACAACATACCAACTGCCATCAGATCATGCCTGGACCTGCCATCACATATCCAATGCGTTTTACTTGGAACAACCAGAGGTAACCTGTGATTGAATGCAGGAATGGTCCTCTCTTCAAACGACCATGACAGCTAGTAGCGCAAATCTGCAGCGGCTAATCGGCTGCTCGACCACCTGTAAGTTGCACCCTCCTTTGTGGCTCAGAACAGGTACTCAGAGCGAACTTGACCGCTGTGACCTCCGAACACTTGTGCTCGGGTCTTGCGACTTGAAGCAGAAAGTCCCCAATGCTAGCATTGAGAACGATGTATTCAACACCACGGTCTTCAAATAAATTGTTTGGAAATATGTTAATTGCATTTTGATTTAAAAAGTACTGAATGAAGGTTTTAAAAAAAAATGGTTGGTTCGCACTGTTGGAAGCTGTTTGTTGTGTGTGTGTTGGTGAAGTGTTATGCTTGCTGTGAACCTTGGGTGCACGTAGGCCGTGACCATGGGTGAAACTCCTGTATTTTTGTCGGAAAATCTTGTTGCGATTTATAGGTAATTGAGTTGCTATTCTGATGTACTGATTTGTTTCTTAACCCATTTGGGTGCAATGCTAATGCATCATGACCACGATTGACTTGCTCTCATTTTTGTGCAGGTTATCTGGGTTAAAAAAAGAAAGAAAAAAAAACACCTTGCAAGGTATGTTCCTATGATTAGGTGTCTTATCTAAATACAGAAATGGCATCCATTAAAGCTACCAAACCCGATGGTCTAATGCTCATGATGTTTGTGACTATATTGATGAGACCGATAAATCTTCAGGACCTTTAACACAGAAGGCCATTTGGCCCATGATGCATGTGCTTCATCACCACATCAAGTAAATGTCAGGCTTTCAATTTGGCTTCACTGGGGGAGGATTGGAGGCAAATAGACAAGTGTTGTAAATGCAAATGAAATCAATATTTTGAGACTTGTTTTTTACGACTTGCAACTTTCCTTCGTACATGTGGCCAAGCTTGTTGACTGACCTCCGCTGTAGGGTCTGGTTCAAATTAATTCTGCTGGTCTCTTTTTGGAGAACCTGAGCAGCAATTTCAACCTCTGCTGGAGATTTTTCGATTAAAGCTGTACCAAAATGGTTTCTCGTGTGCTTAATCTGCAATGGCCAGTCACCACACCAATAAGAAGGCAGAGGATGATGAACTGAAAATCCCTGGACAAAAGGTAGACATGAAAATGTGCAGATAAATGTAATTCGCACTTATTCAGGAAATGTAATTTAATCAAATGGTGACGAGCGGACAACGGAGGGTGCCAGAAGTCTTTTGGTCAGACACTATGACGTCGAGTCCAGTACCTGTTAAGTGAAGAAATGCGCAGAACACATAAGGGTATCGTGAATGCTCGTTTACTTTCATTAGAGAGAGCGTGGTTCAAGGAAACGCCTTCATTACATGATGGTGAGTTTTTTAAAGGGGTCGTGAATCTTATGGTTTTGTACCATGAGCGAGGGTTTCAGATGAACTGTTCGAAAGGATGATGTGTGACCACCACTACTACCACGAGCCTGGTGATGGCTTAGCGATTAAGATGGTGGCTTGGGATCCTGGTGGCTGAGTTCGAGCTCCGTTGGCCACCGAATTAACACCAGGGAGGTTGACTCAGCCCATCATCCTTCCGAGGTCAGTGAAATGAGTACCAGTATACTGGTAATAGGGCCACCCCACCCATCAGGTCTTGCTTCTTTAATAAAACTTGTATTAATAGTCGTGTTATATTCACTTTTTTTATTGCACCAAAATTGTGCCAACTCACTGAAGATAATCTTCCCGGGAATGGATCCGATCAGGTGAAATAAAAAAAAAAAATTCTTCCCCAAATATCACTTTCGTTTGTTGCATTGTTTGTTACTTACGAAATCTAAAGAATAAGTATATTGATGACTTGCGTCCTCTGTGTGTTTGTTTGTAGGCACGATAACTTGAACGGAAGAAGCTATCAATGTCAAATTACACCACGTGATTCAGGAGGGTGATGGCGAGCGCTGATTAGAAGGTTTTGGTCAAAATCGGTCAAAGTTCAAGGTCACAGTGAGGTCAAACATTCGATTTTTGATGGTTTGGAGCAGAATCATCGTAGAAACTTCTGGTTTGCGTCGCTATCTTCTCTAGCGACAGCTTTTATTAGACAAGGTCAGAGGTCAAGTTGACGATTTTCGTAAGTACCAGTCTATGACTGCTTGTTTTTTTTGTTTCTTTGTTACAATTTGGATGGAATGCCCCCAAAATGCATATTTTGAGATCAATTTTCCAAAATTCCCTTGTCCGGAGTGATTTTGCTCATTACTTTCCTTTAAAAAAAAAAAAATAATAAAATATTCTGCAGTTTCACATATACATATGTTGTATGAAAGTAGTGTACACTGTAAGATATAGTGAATGAAAATGTTTAGTCTTGCAGGGAAACCTGACAAAGTGTGCAAGACTCGTTTTCCCCGGATAGCACCACCGATCCGGCTCTGTAAGATAGCCTTCATTCCTCATGCTCATCAGTTAAACAATTTCCTTATTTTATCCTTGCAAAAGCATCAGTTTAGGAATACCAAATTGTCCATTTTGTAAGGATAGCAAGCATAGTTTGTTTTGTTGCTAAGTTTAAAGTAATGAGATGATGTACTGCATCTTTGTGAATGTTAACCAAATTGTTAATTGCAGACTTGTTTAAAAGTTGTGCTGGGGAACATTTTGTGGTTATTCCTCACTTGGAATGTACTTCTGGGTTCCTTATGGGATGGTGCATTGTCCATCCACAAATACTTGCAACTTGTCTGGAAAAAAAAAAAAAATTGGGGTCTTACTGGGTTGATGGGGTGGGGGAGAGGGGGTTGCTCTCTACAATAGATGTTTGCTTAAACATTCGTTCATTGGTACATTTTGCTGATTCTGTCTCATGTTAACTTCCTCCTCAGTATCATTATTCTTCGAGAAGAGTGCTCAGGGGGTATTGCCCATATTTTTTGTGTATATCTGGAGCTCTGAGGATTTGTATGGGAAGGGGTAGTTGATAAGATTGAAGCTTTAAACATTTTTGTCTGATTCCAATTTTGGGTCCAACGGGTCAACTTTGACCAGGTGGTTATGCAGTTTCGCACTGCTGGAAGAAAAGGAGGTGCGTGATGTGTGTCCAAAGGATTAAGAGCCACTCGGTGATGTCTGCAGCAATGCCAACCCTCCCGATTTCATCGGGAGGCTTCCGAAAATTCACCCAAACTCCCGCCCTTACGATCACTATCCTTATCCTCCCGAAATTTTGATATTTTTGCACTGTTCACTAATCAGAATGTACTAGTATGAGAATTGAATGAAAAGCATCGTCTGCTACGTATAGCATGTGGTAACTCCATAACGTTCACTGCTACCAAATTGTACGTAAAAAATTGCAAATTCAAATGAGGAGCAGCGAAACATTGGGTCTGGATCTCGCTTATGCGATCATGCACTGAGATTTAGTGCATGCGGTTTGTGTGCAATACAGTGCATGCGGTATGTATGCACAGTGTATATGCATGCGATACGCTCACTGCATGCAGCTGGGCCCCGTACCAGCCCGGCGGTCGCGACCACCGTGCGGTGTTTAATTTAACAGCCGCTAGAGTTCTACGAGTCGCGCTGCAGCTGTGGAACATCGACTTCGAAGTTACCGATGCTTCAAGCCCTCGATGTTGATTACGAAATGGCAGAAAAGAAGCTTACGAAGACCAAGAAATGGTCTCAGAAGTACAAGACCGAATACAGTCTCCAATACCCGTGTATTCGAAAGTCTGAAAGAGGAATTCATCATGCGTATTGTACAGTATGCAGCGTTGATATTTCAGTTGAGCACGGAGGTCGCGATGATATTCGGAAGCACGTTGGAAGCAAACGGCACACAGACATTGCAAAGGAGAGATCTTCGAGCACGAGTACCGGTACACTTCTGAATTATTTCACCAAACAAGGGACAAGCGAGGAAGAGGATGTTACTCGAGCGGAACTTCTCTTTAGTGGATTTATTGTGGAACATAACTTGCCCATATCAGTCTCAGATCATGCTGGACCTCAATTTCAAAAGATGTTTCCAGATTCAAAAGTTGCTTCAAAGTATGGATGTGCAAGAACAAAAACTTGCAAGATGTGCAAGATGTGCAAGAACAAAAATAAAATAAAAAAAAAAAAAATAAAAAAAAAAACAAGAACAAAAAGCAAGAAAAAAAAAAGAAAAAAAAAAAGAAAAAAAAGAACAAGAACAAAGAAGAAAAAAAGAACACTGGTCAACAATTTTTTACTTTCTGAATGTTGTCTATATTTCTACAAGTGAATTAGGGTATTCTGGCACTGCTGAATCAGGAAATGGCATCCGTTTCTCTCCATCAGGTCAGGTTTTTGTGCTAAGTTGATTTGAAAAAATCAGATCTTGTGACAAAATCAATTACATTTTTGTGGCATTATCAGCTGATTTTTGTCAACACATATCATCCTAAACATGTTTTTAAGAAAAAAAATGTTTTGCCAACAACATTTATTGATTACATGATAGAAACATCGATTACTGTCATCTGAATGGTGGGCATTGATAAAGGTAAGTACAAGTAAATTGCATGTTGCGTCACCACTGTTCAAACTTCAGGGCTTGAACTTCCGTTTCTTCGAACTCCTGGAATGTTCAGCGGCAGGGAGGTCTCTCTTCAGATTCCAACAGTAGTCAGCCATCATGACTGCGTCCCAGCGACCCTGATACCTGGTCTCCATCTCCTTCATGTCCTGATGGAATCTCTCCCCCTGCTCGTCACTCATTGAACCCAGGTTCTCAGGAAACCGGTTCATATGTGAAAATAGGTAGTGCATCTTGATGCTCATGTTGCAGCCCAGGTTTCTGAAAGCAGTCAGCATGTTGTTGACAAGTTCTGCGTAGTTTCTGGCCTTATTGTTGCCAAGAAAGTTCTTCACTACCAAAACAAATGTCTTCCACGCTTCCAGTTCCACTTCATTCATTGAGTTTTTGAACTCTGGATCTCTGATGAGCTGACGGATCTGAGAACCATCAAAGATGCCAACTTTCAACTTCTCCATGGTCAATCCTGGAAAAGCCTGGCACAAGTAAGTGAAGCAGTCACCATCTTTGTCCAGAGCCTTGGTGAACTGCTTGATTAAGCCGAGCTTGATGTGCAGCGGTGGGAAGAGTATTCTGTCTCTGTCCACCAGAGGGTCGTTGATGACGTTCCTTTCTTTGCATGGCACCAATTCCTCCCGCACAGGCCAGTCCTTCTTCGTGTAATGCTGAGCACGGTCCCTACTATCCCACATGCACAGAAAACATGGGTACTTGGTGAAGCCAGACTGTTGTCCCAACAAAAAGTTCACCATCTTCAGGTCAACACAAATAAACCACTTATGCTGATCATAACCAATTTTCTCCAGAACGTACTTCACCGCTTCATACTTCTCCTTCAGTGTAGTCGAGTGAGCGATGGGTACAGAGGCAAACTGGTTGCCGTTGTGTAGCAGAACACATTTCAGTGATCGCTTGCTGCTGTCAATGAACAGTCTCCAATCTTTGGGTTCGTACTGTGGCACTCCAAGCTTGAGCAGAAGCGCATGTCATAAATTGGCGCATGTAGGTATTGTACATTCTTCAGAGTTCGTTATTTCAAGAAATACAACTTTTTTGTATCACATTATTACAAAATCTGCCCCATTAACTTTAGTTTTGATCCACGAACTTTATGCTTTGCCTCACCAATTTTTGGAAGATTTTGAGGTTTTATGACTTCAAACTGATCCCTTTTCGACATAATCACCTAGAACTATCGTACCTGAATACTTCTTGTCATTAAAATAATTATTTCCAATTAAAACAATTATTTGACATGACATTTTACCCCCACCAACTTCTTCTAAAATGCTCCACACATGCGTACATGTGAACAAAAATGTAAAAAACGACATGTGGCCATATCTCAAAAACTTGACCTGATTGAACAAAACTAATGTGAGTTTTGGATTCAGCGCATCAGATTCGTCCTAAATCAGCTTAAAAATGCAGACAACAAATTTGTTGTTGACCAGTGTAATTGGTGAGTTGTCAAATGTTACTGCTTCATCTATTGCCGATATTGCTAGACTAGCTCCATTTAGCCTAGCTACAGACGGTAGCAATGACAGTGGTGAGGCCCAGCTATATCCTGTCCTGATTTCGTACTATGACAACAGTGCTGGGATTGTGAAGCAAGGTTTGCTAAGTTTGCCTGCGTGCAAACAAGATTCCACTGGAGAAAACATTTTCAAACTGCTTGATCATGAGTTCAGTGACAGGAAAATTCCGTGGGGAAATTGTGTTTCCTTTTGTGCTGATAATGCCTCTGTCATGGTGGGCAAGCACAAAGGAGTCGCTGCTTATATCCACAAACAAAATCCAGAGTGCTACATCATGGGATGCCCTTGCCATATGATGCACAATACGGCCAAGAAGGCGGCTCAGGCCTTACCCATTGAATTAGATGACTTTCTCATCGATATTTACTACTACTTGGACAAAAGTAGTAAACGCGTCAAAGGAGTGAAAGCACTGCAAGAACTCTGTGATGCCCCGACACACAAGATTCTGAAGCATGTCGCAACAAGGTGGCTGTCCCTTGGTCAGTGCCTAGACAGGCTGATTGAACAGTGGGAGCCACTTCGCCTCTTCTTCAAAGAAGAAGTACGAAGAAAAATGCAACCAACTGTAGCCAAGACTCTAACAACGAGCAAGAAGGACGGCACTGTATCTACTGCCAGTACTGGCACTGCAGGATCAAGCACTAGTGGAGCAGCATTCACCACTACCACTGCAGTATCTGCTGCGAAGAAGACAGCAGGGACAGCACCAAAACCAATGCTGAGAGCAGGTAGCATCACCGGCCCTTCATCACGTTCATCTACAAAGCAGATTCCTTCAGAGTCGAGAAAGACTGTGATAGTCCCATCTACAGGCAAAGAAGGACCCAAGTTAAGTTCTGCTTTTGCCAAATCACTTGATAGAAGCTCAGCAAAACCTTCGAATCAGAGGTCTTCTTCCTTGGCTGCACCTACCTCAAGCTCTCTCCTCAAACGTAAAATTGGATCTGGTACTACGAGTCTGACCTCTTCTGCTGGCAGTAAACGCAAGTGTGATCGCCCTGCGGCTAAGTGTACTACGAGTTCTACAACTAAAAGCGCATCTTCCTCAAACACTGTGCAGGAATCTAGAGAAAAACGTGTCAACAGGATGTTCTTGTCTCCACAAACAAAACTCTATTGTTTCTTCCTTCGATATGCTAACAAGCTTTTTGAGAAGGGGAATCTTCTGCTCCAAAGAGACGAACCCTGTATTCATCTCCTGCACGGAGAATTGAATGGTCTTCTGAAAGATATCTTCGTATGGTTTTTGAAACCATCGGTGTCATCGGTTGCTCTGGTAAATGTACCCTTCTCTGACAGAAATCATCAGAAGAATGATGAGGACCTCATGATTGGGAACGATGCCAAACTGTATATAAGGGAACAAAGGAGTCTCAAGAAATCCACCTTCACTCTGAGTGAGTCAGACATCCAAGGTTTCTTCAGTGCAGTTCGCTCATATTATGTGAAAGCCTGCAATTATATCTTCAAAACCTGGCCGCTAGATGATGAATTAGCCAAGCATGCTCAGGTGCTGGATGTTAAGCTACACCAAGAAGTGGGGTTTGACTGTGTGGAGTTTTTCATCAAGAAATTCCCCTGTCTGTTCAGTGGCGGTGATAGTGACATAGACAGTCTTGAGAGTGAATTCGCTCACTACCAGGCAGACGCCTCCATAGCTACAATTGCTACTGAGACAGTGAGAGTGGATGAGCAGTGGCATCGGATTTCACAGCTCACAGATCCCTGCACTGGTGCCAAGAAGTATCCTAATTTGAGCAAAGTGATGAAGGGAATCTTGGTCATTCCTCATTCGAACGCATCATGTGAGCGGGCACTCAGTCTTGTACGGAAGAATCATACTGAATTTCGTCCCAATTTGAGTGTCAAAACCCTGGAAGCTCTCTTAATTGAAAAACTAGCTCATAACACCCCTTGCTACCAGAGAGAATACAGCAAAGACATAATCAGAAGGGCTAAAAGAGCCACACAGCTGTCACTCAGCAAAGCTGCCATGGAAAAAGCAAGCAGCAGTAGTACCAGCCAGTAAGGTAAGAAAAATATTGCTTCTTTTGTGCTTTTTGTTAATCTTTGATTGTCCCCTAACTTACTAATATTAACATACATGTAACATTAAAAAGTGCACAATTTTCCCCTTTTTTTGTTCAAAAAATGGGAATTCTTAACATGTTAAATGCTCCAAAATAGGGCTCAGAGGGCACTAGAGAGCATCTAGAACCCCAGAGCTTCCAGGGCCCTAAGGCGGGCCCTGGACCCCGCCGCAAGGGTCGAGCGCTCCGCGCTCGAGATGTGCGCTTCGCGCACATTATTTGGTGTCGGTTGAAAATCCTCCCTAATTCTGATTTCCAAAAGTTGGCATCTCTGGATGTCTGTTCAAGTCAAGGCTTTGAGTTGGTGAGTAGTCGTTGGGAGTGGTAGATTAATTGTTTGACAGTGTCTCCATTGCCTGGACCCTCGCTCCATTGCAAGCTACGTTTTAAAACGTTCAGTTTGCTGGTGCTTCCTTATACTTACCTGTACTTCTTCGTTCCACCACCAAGTCTCCTTATCTTCCTTCCTCTGTCCAGATGTCACACCAAGTACCTTCCCAGCTATCTCCCTCACAACTTCTGCTGTTGTTGCCCAATCATCCCACCCATCTTTACCACCATCCAACACCTGTCTCGCCTCCTCCCTAAATTCCATGCAACTGTCTTCCTCCACCTCACCTCCAAAATCATCCTGCAGACCACCAATCAATGCTGTCGAGCTACACTCTCCCCTGCCACCACCTTACAGTCACTAATCTCTTTCAGGTTGCATCTCCTGCTTAAGATGTAATCCACCTGTGTGCACTTTCCTCCACTCTTGTACGTCACCCTGTGTTCCTCCTTCTTGAAATACGTATTTACCACTGCCATTTCCATTCTTTTTGCAAACTCTACCACCATTTGCCCTTCCACATTTCTCTTGTTGAGACCATACCTACCCATCACCTCCTCATCCTCTTTATTCCCTTCCCCAACATGCCCATTGAAATCTGCTCCAATCACCACTCTTTCATCCTTGGATACACTCTCCAACACTTCATCTAACTCACTCCAGAAATCTTTATATTCCATCTCACACCCCATATGTGGGGTATATGCACTGATGACATTCATCATCACCCCTTCAATTTCCAACTTCACACTCATCACTCGGTCAGACACCCTCCTCACCTCCAATACACTCTGACATAATCTTCCTTCAGGATTACCCTGACACCATTTCTCCTCCCATCCACACCATGGTAGAACAGTTTGAAACCACCTCTAATGCTCCTAGCCTTACTCCCCATCCACTTGGTCTCTTGTACACACAGTATGTCCACCTTTCTTCTCTCCATCATATCAGCCGACTCTCGCCCTTTGCCAGTCATCGTCCCAACATTCCGAGTTCCAACTCTCACCTCCACACTTCTACCCTTCCTCCTCTCCCACTGCCTCTGGACTCGCCTTCCCCGTCTCCTTCTCCTCCTTCACCCAGCAGTAGCCCAATTTCCACTTGTACAGCTGACCACCGGTACCGGTCGTTGGTAACCCGGGCCTCGACCAATCCGGTATTGAAATTCGTTTTGTTGTTCGCATAATGATTTGGCAAAGGTTTTTATGCCGGATGCCCTTCCTGACGCAACCTTGGTCGCCTCTTACGACACACAGGGATATGGTACACCTATTCTAACGGGCACACAACGGGCCCAGTACAGCTGGTACTCATTTTGCTGACCTCAAAGATGACAGGCTGAGTCAACCCCCTGGTGTTATACGACTTTGGTATACTTGTACATGCCTGTAACAACAACTAAAAAAAAAAAATTCCAACCGTGAGCAAGAAACAACAACCACACAGGCTCTTTCTTCGCTCTCACGTGCCCGTACGTGTGTGGCCTAGAAGTTCGCATATCACAGTTACGATATTTGCAATTTCGGTTTTAATAGCCAATTATTCAATTAGCGCCAACGTATTTTACCTTTTTGCAATGTTGTCGCAAGGACATTGCACGAGGAAAAAAAGGACATTACAAGGAAAAACAAAAAGAGAAGAGAGAAAAAAAATTACTTCCTGGTTTGGAGCACACCAGCACTCTGTTACCGAAATTTATGCACCGTCTAATGAAAACGATCGTAACTTGGGGCATTGTGTTTATCTATAAATGCGCATAAGAAATCGAGAAATTATTGGAATACACGAATTCATCACTCTTCGGAAGTCCGTACGTTGTAACACGTAATGGGGAACGTGACTGAGGTTTCCTTCCCCCATCGGCCATGCCCACGCAATAACGTGTCTTGTCATTGGTTTGGTAAATAAATGGCCATAACTTGGGAACCACTTGTCCGATTAATATCAAACCTTGAAAAGGCACATCCTCAGGTCCCCAGCAATATATCTGGCAAGTTTCAATTAGATCGGACCAGTGGTTGTCAAAACAGCAGACACACACACACACACACACACACACACACACACACACACACACACACACACACACACACACACACACACACACACACACACACACACACACACACACACACACACACACCTGGAATTTTATATATATATATATATATATATATATATATATAAATTCAGTGGCCCAATGGGGCTTGAACTCAGGACCTTTTGGGTCCCAAGCCGCTGGCCTAACCACTGCGCCAACACCAGGCTTAAAGTTTAAAGAACCTTGAATTATATAACTCGTAAAGATTATTCAACTATAGTGTGGTGTTTAATGAAGTCCAAACTTTTATATTGTCCACTAACATGGAAGTCTCTCATGGAATGACAGGAATGGGAGAACCTATCAGCTTTCCTTTTTTTATTACTTGCAAAATTGAAGATTTTTCAAGTATATTGGTCACAGTCGATTTTGTCTGTCTGTTTTAAGTTGCAATTTTTAAACCAATCTTCACGAAACTTCACATGATAATTTGTCCATAAGCAAGAAGACTATTGTTTTTGAAGACAAAAAGGTCAACAACTTCGGTTTTATTTCTGAAATCCTCAATTTTCATCAAATTAAATTGTCATTTGGAGAGAATTTATATTTCAGGTCACTGAATTCAACCGCCAATTATTTTTGAGATCAATATGGACCAAAAGGTCAACAACTAAGGTCCATCCATTGGAACCATACACTGTACAGAGCATCGGTGCTGCTGAAGCAGTTTCCTTGGCTATTGGGCACAATCCTGGACGGGTCGCCACTCCGACGCAGGATACTCGAATGACTCAATCATCCCCAGCAAGCTGGTACTCATTTTGCCAACCTCAGAAGGATAGACAGGCTGAGTCAACCCCCTGGTGAAATAATTCAGCAGGCAACGAGGATTGAACTCAGGACCCTTGGATTCTAAGCCACCACCCTCACCACTGAGCCAACACCAGGTTTAACAACTAAGGTGGTATTTATAAAATCCTCAATTTTCATCCGATTCATTTCATTTCGAGTCTTTGAATAAATGGTCATTGAATCCAACCAATTATTTTTAAGGTCAAATATGTTTCATGGTTGTTTTTATCTTGCAGGGACGCAAATTCTCTGCGTTGTCTTGCCATGTCCAGGTGAGAGTGAGGGTAAGTCTCCACCATTTACAGTAAAGTACAGTATTCCTGTCCTCACATTTTCTTGTGCAGTGATGTGATTTAAACAAGCAGTAGGTATGTTTTTACTTCAAGCACAGAAGCTGGTTTTTTTTTCTTTTTTTAAATTAACTTGTACAGAGCTGTCAGTTACCTATACACCACCCAAATAAAAATATGCATCAGAAGAATGTGTTGCATGCTTGGAACAAGATCAACCTTTGGGAGGGTACTTTGCGTGTGTGTTTGTGTTTGATCCTTCGGATTTAAAGCAATCAAAAACTGATAGAGAATTCAAAGACTGTTCTCTCCTTGAAACAAGCTTTAGAATTGCTCGATAAGCCATCACACATTTATTTATCAAAGGAGCTCCAAAAGCCACTTCTGCGTGGGATTATTCCCCCAAAGCGAAAAGTAGGGTTTAGCATTCGCTTGCGGACGTTCATGTCTGCATTTTTAACCGTTGGTCTGATGACACAAAATTTTACCATGAGTGCCTCTGCCTGCACAATTTTTTATTCATAATTATGACATCATAGGTCATGTGGTACAGACACCATGTTGGAAAAACGTTACACCTCAATCTCCCAAACCGCTCAATGGAAAAAAATTGAAACATTGCTCATTGTCAAGTATTCCCAATGGGGAATAAGATATATTGATGATGTCATCATCAGTGCCTTCATTATGATGTAGTTCAACAAATACAACACTTGATCTGATCGGTATGAAAAAACAAAAATTCCTCTGCAACTGTTACTTCGATGGATGAAATTTTCAGAATATGAGCGGTTCCCCTTGTAGAATTTTTAAAATGACAATTATGACATCACATGGTACAGGCATCATCTTGGAAAAAAAAATCAAAAAAAATTTGCACCTCCATATCCCCAAAACTGCTCCATGGAAAATATTGAAACATGGCTTATGGTCAAGTACTCCCTGTGGGGAATAAGATATTTTGATATCAGCACCTTAATTATGATGTCATCATTCAACAAGTACAATGCTCAATTTGATCAGTATGAATTTCATTTTTCTGCAATTCTTGGTCCGATTGACAATTTTCACCATAGAAGCGCCTCCTGCAGAATGTTAATTATGATGTCATAGGTCACGTGGTACAGGCACAATCTTGGAAAAACAAAAACATTGCACCTCTATATCTCCAAAACCGTTGAGTGCCCCAGGTAAGTATTCTATGAATACCATGTAGTTTGGGCAGGTAGCTCGCCAAATTTTGTGTGGAAGTATTGAATCACATTCCAGGTGTTTGACCAACATGTTTCTCCATTGAGCTGGATAAGAATATGCATGGAGCCGTTGGCATTGTTGTGAGGGACTGACAGTTATCTACAATCGTAGATTCTCCAAAGAGCTAAGAGATCATTACGAAGCAGGAAGAGAAGTTCCAAAATTACCCCGAGATACTAATCTTCATCTGGCCAAAAGAAGAAGATATGATCGAGTGGTTATAATTATTGCTGAAAACATGAAGTACCATATTAGGTAAAGCAGCCATTTTCACCTCATTTGATGTACCATTCCAAATGTTTGGATTTCATGATTTGTAAACATTTTATTGGCCCCTCGTGATTACGTTACCACAACTCAAACATTATTATTTTAAGATCGGGCAGCTCGATGCAAGGATTATTTGCTTTAAAGTAAGTACCTCAAGCACATGAAACATCTGGAGAAAAAAATATTGGAAAATTTTAACCATAATCACATTTTCTAGAATTAAGTGCAACAGAATTTATTTTCTTTCAATATAGTACATTGGTCCTCATCGTGGTACATATTTCAACCATTAATCAGCCGCTTGAAAATTCCCAGTCATAGTTGGAAGATTCATACAAATCTCCAAATGACAGTAGAAAGATTTCCAGCAAGATATAATTTGTTCATCTTTTACAATTGGGGCTCAGACAAGGATTGATGGAATTTATTTCATTTGCCAATTGGAATTGAATAGTTATGAAAACAAACAAACAAAAAAATTCACATGAGCTGCTCAAAGCAGAATCCTTAGAACAGAAAGGGGCAAGGAGGAAGAAATTGTTCAATGGTACAAAAGCTTCCCCACAAATCGTGCAAGTCAACATCGATGTGAAGAAATCTGCATGGACACCATTTTCATGGCTGCTGCGCACCGCCGTCAATGATCCCCCTTCAAGATGCCGAGACCACTCCGCAAGAGCTGCAGCAGCGCCTGCAAATCAAAAGCGGTGGTTACACGCAAAGCCGACAGTTGCTGTTAATGCATCTCTCCTTCTTTCTGCTGCTCCCGTTAGGGGTCGCCACAGCGGATCATCCGTTATGATCCGCATAATGATTTGGCATAGGTTTTACGCCGGATGCCCTTCCTGACGCAACCCTGGTTGCCTCTTACGACACAGGGATATGGTACACCTATTCTAACCGAGGCATACACCGTGCCCAGTACAATGGTACTCTCTTCGCCAACCTCGGAAGGATGACAGGCTGAGTCAATTCAAGCGGCCAATGGGGCTTGAACTCAGGACCTTTTGGATCCCAAGCCGCTACTCTAACCACTACGCCAACACCAGGATTAATGCATCTCTCCATAACCTCAACAAAAAGATCAGGCAAAAAAATATTCCTCGATAATCAAAAGCAACACACCTTGGAATGCTTGATCTCCAACTCGGCCATCTCAACGAGGTTCTTGCGGAAAGCAGCCACTCTCCTTGCCTTGAAATCGATCAGTTCTGGAATAGGCAGTTGGTTTGGGGTAAAATTAGCTTTTGTTGTCATGTCGAGAAACCAACATACATCAATAACAATTCACGTCTACTTGTACGAAAGCATCCCGAGCGAGGCTCTCTGCGGATGGTGGAATGTTGCTTATGTTAGCCATGCTTGCTCATCCCAGCAGATGGGTGGGAGAGGAACTATCAGCAGAAGAAGCTGAACCTTTCGGAGAAGGAGGCGAGGAAATTGAGGGGGTGGTGGGGGGGGGACGAATCAACCAGGGACACTGGATCATTTTGCTGATGTTCTGCCATACCAGGTCCAGATTGCACAGACATGTGATGGAGGGAAGACATGCCAATCAGCATGCTTAAAAGCTACAGCCGGGTGTTGTGCTTCCTGGCAAATGGGCGATTCATAAATCAACCAACACACATTTAATAATCGTAAATTTCACACATTTTAAATTTGTGTTTTAATTGATCCAAATGTCAGCAGGGCAGAAGTTGATGAGATGTGAAGGCATACGTACGGAAAAGTAAATACGATCAAATAACGAAACGCATTGCTTAGCAAATATTCGCTAGCTTTGGGATAGGGCTTGCTACGAGTAGAACTCTTACACTCCAGCACATCCTGAGCAGGAAGGCTGGGTTGTGGGGTGAGGAGATGCAGGTTTCAACAGTTTTCGCCTCGCACCTCATTTTAATAAAGGCTCTTCTGATTGGATGAAATGGGTTGAGGGCTGTCCTGTTCGCACAGCCTTCTGAACCAATGCCTCAAGATGCAAGAAACACAGGTTCAAATCTATGTATTACAAGGACATTAGTTCATCATCTACCAATGTCCTTTTGTAATACATCTAAAGAAGCACGTTTGTCCAGTGTGTGACGTGTACAAGTTCCTCCAAGAGACTTTTGTACAATTTGCACCGCTGCCTTTTCCAATATATTTATATGAAAATTCAATTTGCACTTGCCCCCCCCCCAAAAAAAAATCCTGTCCTCGGGCGATCGTGATTGCAATTTGGAAAAATTGCCAATTTCTGGAAGATGATGCAACATGTTGAAAGTTGTTTTTTGGCTGCAGATTATTTATCGTGCTGGCCATTTTTATTTCCTAATGGACAAGAGGAAGTTTTGTTTTTGCCTGCATTCTGGTTTCCTGATGAACAAGCTCACTCAGTGTACCGAGTTCAGGAGCAAGGGCGAAGCCCGAGCTGCCACGTCGTCATAACCGGCTCCCACCTGAATGCGGTCCATGGGGAAGAAATATCCTCGAGAGACGAGGTCGATCACCAATGAGATGAAGCTGAAGTTCCTGCATGCCTATAAAAGAAGTTCACTTTTTTGTAGGCTGGTGAAGGGAAATTTTGGCCTGATGCAAGCAAGCTCCTTGTTGAAAGGCTAACTATCGGCACACTGTGGCCTGCTCTAATGTGGCCTAAACTGTGGCCTGCACTAATGTACTCGAGCTGTTGACCTTGCTCACAGCAAAACTATTCAAGCACATGTGGGGGTTGGGGGGGGATTCCACTAAAGAAGAATTTGACCAATTTTCCTACGTTATGGCTTAAGGCAACATGGTAAACAACTTCAGTTTAGGTTTTGAAGGTCACAACCCTTCAATGATTTCCCTCAGAAACAAAGCAAGAATCATTCTAAAATACACAATTTGGTATCTGTCCATCTCTGCAATTGCAATTCATTCAGTCGTTACTTGTCCAATCTCAACCAGACTTGGCAGGGGGGGCTAAGGGTCCGACGACAGTTTGCAAAGACTTCATTTGCCCCCCCTCCCCTCAGGGTTTTTCCGCCTTGGACAAATGCCATGTGAAGGTGTATGCAGTGCCTATAGAAAGTCTGCACGCCCTTTCAAAATTTTCACCTTTTGTTGCCTTATAGCCTGGAATTAAATTACATCAAATCAGACTTTTTCCACTTTTACTTACACATCGTAACCCACAACTTCCAAGTGAAAAAGAAATTATACAAATTTCAGAAAAATAATTAATAATACAAAACAAGAATATCTTAGTTGGATAAGTGTCCACCCCCCTAATAAGATAAATTGTAAATTAGCTCAGGTGTAGCCAATCACCTTCAAAATCACACACCAAGTTAATTGGCCTCCACCCGTGTTAAGGTGATGCAATTCTCATCATTTCAGAATATAATCAGCTGTTCCTATAGGTTTCCTCTGCTGGGTAGTGCATTTCACAGCAAAGACTCAACCATGAGTCCCGAGGAGCTTTCAAAAGACCTCCGGGATAAAGTTGTGGAAACGCACAGATCAGGGGATGGGTATAAAAATATTTCAAAGGCCTTGAATATCCCTTGGAGCACAGTCAAGACAATCATTAAGACGTGAAATGCAAATGGTACCACCAAGACCCTGCCCAAAACAGGCCGTCCCTCCAAAATGAATGACCAAGCAAAGAGGAAACTGATCTGAGAGGCCACCAAGAGGCCAATGGCAACTTTGAAAGAGCTACATGCCTTCATGGCAAAGACTGGTCACTGTGTGCTTGTGACAACAATATCCCAAGCACTCCACAAATCTGGCCTGCACAGTGGGGTGGCAAGAAGGGAGCCCTTACTCAAAAAAGCCTGCCTTGAGTCCCGTTTGAGGTATGCAAAAAAAAACCACTCCAGAGATTCTGAAGCTGTGTGGCAAACAGTTTTGTGGTCCGATGAAACCATGATGGAACTTTTTGGCTGAAATGCAAAACGTTATATTTGGCACAAACCAAACACAGCCCATCACCCAAAGAACACCGTGAAGACTGAAGCATGGCGGTGGCAGAATCATGTTTGGGGATGTTTCTCATCAGCAGGGACTGGGACACTTATCAGGATTGAAGGAAAAATGTATGGAACAAAATACAGAAAAAAAAATCCTCAAGGAAAACCTGCTGCCCTCTGCAAGAAAGCTGAAATTGGAACGGAAGTTCGCTTTTCATCATGACAACGACCCGAAGCACACAGCCAAAGCTACACCGGAGTGGCGAAGGAACAAAGGGATAAATGTCCTTGAATGGCCCAGTCAGAGCCACGACCTGAATCCAATCGAAAATGTGTGGCATGACTTGAGGATTGCTATCAACACTCCCCATGTAACTTGACTGAGCTTGAACAGTTTTGTACATAATAATGGGCAAATATTGCCCAATCAAGGTGTGCAAAGTTTGTAGAGACCCATCCCAACAGACTCGTAGCTGTAATTGCTGTCAAAGGTGCTTCCACCAAGTATTAACTCAAGGGGGTGGACACTTATCCAATCAAGATATTCTAGTTTTGCATTTTTAATTTATATTCTGAAATTTGTGGGTTACAATGCGTAAATAAAGGAAGAAAAAGTCTGATTTAATGCAATTTAATTCCAGGCTTCAAGGCAACAAAAGCTGAGATTTTTGAAAGGGGGTGCAGACTTTCTAAAATAGGCACTGAAGACAGATTTTCGTGGTGTTTTGTGGGGCACACCTACAGGAAGTAAAAATTATTATAACCACAAACTATGCCGTCAATTACTTCCAACGTACGATTACCTTTTTTAAGTCACCACTGTTGGTTTTAACACTTGACTGAACGAGATTTTGAAGAAACCCAGTGGAGGCATTCTATGCTTATCGCACTTCCCACTGATGAACGGACTGCAGCTGCCTCACCGAGCTACGTGGCAATGATCTTTAATTTTTTTCTTCTTTTGTATGCAGCACGAGGCTGTGGAGTAGCAACATCGGCGGAGGGCACGGCTGTGCTGCTGATACAATGCCCTCTGTCAATTAGAGGAATTTGAAATTTGATCAGGGTGACGGCGATAGCTCAACTCTTCTCAAAGGACACCGTGGGATCTTTAATGCCCCCCAACTAATGCCGGTAGACACGACGCTCAGGTGAACGACCATCCAAGGGACAGCACACACATTTATGAATCACCCTGCCTGTGAAACAGTGATGACATAGCTGGGTCAAGAATCAAACCCAGGCCAGACAGCTCAGAGGTGGGTGTGCATACATCTAGGCCACCCTGTCAGCCCTATTTAAAATTCACTAAACAGATTGCAGTGCAATTTTGACCTTTGGATGTTCAGATTGTACCACAGAATGACAAGATTCACAGCAGTAAGAATCACATGAATACAGGACATTACAAACCTTTGAAGAAGTTCATTCATGAAGGTCCTCAATGCCAGATACGAGATCAGAGCCATTTCCCTCGACATATTGCGTGCTTTCGATACAGTCTGGCACCCGCCCTGTTCACCAAACTGTCTTCCTATGGTATCCAAGGCCATCTCCACTCATGGCTCGCAGACTTCCTCTACTGTCCAAACCAATGTGTGGCCCTTAATGGAGTTCTCTCATCTCCTCCTCCTGTCCAGGCTGGAGTTCCTCAAGGTAGCGTTCTGGGCCCTGTTCTTTTTTTCTGGTTTTCATCAATGATCTCTCAGACTCTGGAAAATCCTCTATATCTCTTTGCTGATGACTCCACCCTCTGCCGTACCATGTGTCGTCACTCAGATCAGTAAGCAGCATCTTC
Organism: Eptatretus burgeri; assembly: GCF_056783735.1. Classification (NCBI taxonomy): domain Eukaryota; kingdom Metazoa; phylum Chordata; class Myxini; order Myxiniformes; family Myxinidae; genus Eptatretus; species Eptatretus burgeri. Next base: position 11,458,676 of record NC_140962.1, on the reverse strand, counting down.
TTCACTCTCTGCAGGTCTGGATAAAATCAAAAACTGATCCAACATTTGAAATGGGTCTTTCAATCTTGACAAATATCAGTCTCACTATGTCTCTCTGAAAGGACCGTCTGGAACACCCCCCCCCCTCCCAAATCTACTTTCTCAACAATCCTCTTGAAGTCCTTTCATTCAAGTTTCTGGGTCTCACTATCTGCCATGATCATTCCTGGGGAAAGCCACATTTCCAACCTGGCCTTCGAAGCCAGTTGCCGACTGGACATCCTCTATCCTGCAAAGTCCTTCCTTGGTACACTTGAGCTCCTGACCACATACAAAGCTTAAATGCACAGCTTGATGGAGTACTGCTGTCCCCACTGGGCTGGTGCTCCCGCCTCTCACCTTTCTTGTCCTCATGCTGTGGAAACCAAGGCATTTAGGATCATTAGTATCTCCTGCGACGAGGCCGAGTCTCTCACCACAGGCAGGTCGGAGGTCTTTCCTCCGCCCCCCCCCCACCCCATATTTCCACAGGGTGCTCAAGGTTCGCCAGGAACCCCTTTCTGGTAAAACGACTAAAATCAAGAATCACTGCTCACCTTCACTTTTTCATTCCTCCTTTCTCCCGCCTTTGGAACAAACTACCACACTCTTCAATCCCGTTCTTCCCTCCAGGTCTTCAAAACAGCTGTTCACCACCATCTCTCATCTTCCGTCATCCAAAACCTCGATCTTTTCTCCCCTCCGTTAATCCACCCCAAACCCACCTCCTTCAAATTCCCTGTTTTCCTTCCTGAAAGTCCCTGTAATGTCCATCTTGTTTACTCCGTGTTCCCCGCCCCATCTCTCTCCCTTCCACAGATCTCCCAATGTCCCTGTTCCCCACCGTTTTGTGCTTCCCTCTCCCAGCTCTCTAGTCTCCTGCTCCCGTTGTTGTACGTTCTGTGTGTTAGCTCTTATACGAACATCGAGATTGTACACAAAAAACAAAACAAAAATATTAACCCTTCAAACAAATTATAGAAAAAATTTGCACAGGTATACACACCATGTTTGGCAGATTCTGAGAGCTTTTCAAAGCGAGTACAGCAAACTTGTTGCTGTTGCTCTGCAGGTTGCACTTCCTTGTTCTTTGCGCGTGCCTTGTCCAAAGCCTTATTGGCGTTCTCATAGTCGACAAGTGCTCGAGCACGCCGGTACAACAGATCCTGGGGTGCCAGAGAAAACCAGGCATGTAACAGTCAAACACTGGGGGGGGGAAATGGAGCATGAGGGCAAATCGTAAAGCATTCATGGGGACAACAAAAGGTTCACAGAAACCTTTTGTTCACACGCCATGTTAAGATGCTTTAGACTTCAGCATCCCAAACAGAATTCTCCATTGGTAAGTAAATGCAAGTTCAGACAAATGGAAAATGTCCGAACAACACTGGAGCCGTATTGTATTCGTCAACACAACCAAAGATAACAAGAATGGCTCAAAACCCAAAAATCAATGTCCAACTGCTGTGTGCCCAACCTTGGCTGCTTGCGAATCACGCATGTAGTATCGGAAAAGATCGGAGAGTTTCAGGTCTTCATCCGAGGCTACTCTTCCATACAGCTTCTGCAAACGAACAAAAGTGGAGGCAAAATGTTTGAAATATCAATGCCAAGGCTGATGGAAAAAGAAGGCCAAAAAGTAACCTGACCAACAGATGAATAGGTAGACAAGATTACAGATAAACTGGTATGAGAAGGTCTCTCTCGACCCATACTTTAATGGCCCCAATTATTCTTCCGTGTTCAGCTGGGAGGAGGGAGGGGGTGGATGTTTGGTCCAATTCTTTTTCATGAAACAGCTGGCCAGAATTTGCCTATTCTTCATGAAAGACAGCGAAGGAGGATATTCAGCCTCCAACTAGTGCCAGCAGCAGACGGGACGTCGAGCTCAATGCGCATCGGAGCGGCAACACTCGGTGATAAAACATCGTGCCTGCCTTTGAAACACCAGCCCCACCTTTTATATTTGGGTCAGGAATCAAACAATCTCGACAGCTCAAAGGTAAATGTGCGACGTCTGCACAATTGGTGTCGGTCGAGTTGTAGGGAGGGCAGTGGAATTGGAATTGATGAAGAGAAGACTGCCAGTCGATATAGGAGAGACCATATAATACTGTGACAGTTTGGCGACATCCTCTGGATTGGAGAGAACAACAGAATCTGCAGTTTTGCAGTAACAGACTTCCGTTTATCACAATACGTACTGCAACTTCAGGTTGGGGAAAAGGTTCTAAGAACAGGGTAAAATGGAAGAAGACGATAACAGAACACTCACTCGAATCACAAGCGTTACGTAAAAAGCCGCAGCCCAGGAGTTATTCAGCATTCTTTGGTGCAAGTTATTAGCCACAGAAGACAAATTAGCATGCACAGCTTCGTGTAATCAATTTAACTTTCCATTACACAAAACGGGCAAGAAGGGGAGCAGGACAGTTGGTCAAGATATTTTAGGAATTAAACTAGGAGTGAGAATAAATAAAAAAATTTGGGCGAGTGGGGGGGGGAATTTGGCTTAAAGATACTGTGACGTCCACGGGACTTGAACAGTCCCGCCAACGTAGAATGAGCCGAAACGATGGAGGCGGTTTATTTATTTATAACCCAAAGATGGCGGTTTTAATCGCTCTCCCGCAAACGGGACGAGGAAGGTGGCACGAGTCGCTTTTCACTGAGTTAATGTTTATTTCTCAAACAGAAATAATAATAATAAGAAGAGGGATCCGGGGCGATTCGACGGGATGGTGGTGTGGGTTCGGGCGTGGGGAAAACACAAACAATTCCAATGGATATACAAATCTCAAACCCTCTAAGGCGCCAGGTACACACACACACACACACACACACACACACACACACACACACACACACACACACACACACACACACACACACACACACACACACACACACACACAACATAGCTGGTCCTGGTGGTCAGGCTGGCCCGTGGTGTAGGCGCAACAGTCCCTGGATTGGCGTCAGACGAGCTGGCGTTACGCTCGTCTGGTGCAGGAGACACCGTGGTGCTGTCGACCTCCTGGTGTCGGCCCAAGTCCGCTCACAGCCGCCAGGGAACCAGTTCTGGCGCCAAGTTGCGAGCAGGAGAGGGAGGCAGGTCCGCCCACCGTTCGACCCCGTACTCCGAGCCAGCAGAACCCCAGAGCCAATCGAGGTGAGGCATGAGGCACAGCAAGGCCATGAGACACGATGAATCCAGGATCGAATCAGCGCAACAAAACAGCACGCTCCTAGCACAACAGCCTCCACCAAAACGGTTTTTCTTTACCGATCTTCTTCCTCCCACCCCTTTTCCCCGAACAGAACCTTTTTATCCTTGAGTCCTCGTCACTTCCAATCAAGCCGTTTTATTGGCCCTCCGCCGTCGCCTTCCGCCAATCGTGATCACGGGGCGGAGCCATCCGCAGCACTGTCCTGTGACGTCACGGCAAGCCTCCAGGGAATACTAACAGGGTTTACGCAGACACACTTATCCTATCCCGTAATCCCTATCTAACTACGTGACAATTATCATTTCCCCCTTGAAGAAATGGACATTTACTAGACAACTTATCACCACTGAATTGCTACTTATTACATCGAGATCCTGGTAAACTCGAACAGCATGGCATACCTAATTAAACATCCTAATTACCCTTTGAATGCATACCCCCCCTCAGACGTAACAATACTTTGATATGAAAGTAGATATAAAGGAGAAAAACCTTACCCTTGTCTTTTCCAGCAACTCTGAAAATTTCAAGAACACCCTGCGAGAGAGAAGAAACAAGCAACAATGACAAGGATAAATAGATACAGATGATTCATTCACTGTAATTACAACGGTGAAGTTTTATAATGAAACGAGAAGGCCACTCTTCAACGTTGCGACGTCACCAGATATGCTTCCGCCCACAATATTACATCGTTATACATACCAGGGCGTTCCAAAAAGACCTGCACGACTGGTCGTTAACACATTTAGAACCACAGATGATACAAGGATCCCCTTTGGTTTATATGATAAAGAAACTCATAAAAGTTTTGTGCACACCATCGTGAGCTCAGTTCGCACACGAGTTCTTGGCTTGTTCGTGTCCACCGATGCGCATGCATCTGTTAACCGAGAACGAAGGTCCTGCAGGTTTGCCACCTCTGTGTTATGGACATCTTTGACAAATCCCCACAGAAAAAATAATAACAATAAAATCAAGTTGGGTTGTCTGGTGATCGTGGGAGGGGGGGGAGTGGGGGGGGAGGTGGTTGGTCCGTCTCGGCCAATCCAGCGACCTGGAAATTTTTAAATTAGGACGGCTCAAATGTCTAAGGCCCAATGCACCGTCCTGTTGAAAAATGATGTCGGGTTGCAGGTCTTCAATCTGCAGGAAGGTGAATCCTTCCATCATGTTCATGGAAATTGTTGAAGTCTGTATCCTTCATAAAGACAAAAAAAAAAAAAACGGACCGACCAAGCGTTCATAGAGAAGGCCACACCACACATTGACCTTTTGGACTGTCGAGTATGTGTTCAATGACCACGAGGGGGTTTTCAGAACCCCAGATCCTCACATTGTGCCGGTTGACCTTCCCCGATACATGAAAGCAAGCTTCGTCCGTGAACGCGACCTTTATCAGGTAATCTTCGTCGTCATCCTCTATGCGACTGAGCATTTCCAAGGCAAACGCCTTGCGTTTGGGTCCGTCATTTGGTCTGAGTTCCTGCAGAATCTGCACCATATAGGCCCAAAGCTTCAATCTTTCATGCAAACTCTTGTGTTTTTCTTTGCCGAGGATACAGTGACCTCAACAACAAGGATGGTGCTCCCCTTCATTGGGCCTTAATCGTTCAGAATGAAAATGTTCCAGGCCGCTGGATTGGCTGAGACAGACCAACCGCCTGGCCCCCATGATCACCAGACATAACCCCCCTTGATTTTTTTTTTCTGTGGGGGTTTGTCAAAGATGTTGTCCACAACACCAAGGTGGCAAACCTGCAGGATCTTCGTTCTCGGATCACAGCTGCACGCGCACTGGTGGACACAAACACGCAGAGCCAAACATGGCAAGGACTCGTGTACCGCCTTGATGTCCTGCGCGTGACAAACGGACCTCACGTTTAACTGTATTGATGGTGTGGACAAAACTTTATGAGTTTCTGTATCATATAAACCAAAGGGTATCGTTGTATCATTTGTGGTACTAAATATATTAACAACCAAAGTCATCCGGGTCTTGTACCCTGTACTTGTACCAAGTTTGAGTTAAATCCTTGAAAACAGATTCAAAATATTCAATAATTCTGGCTGCCAGACCATGCGTCCAATGAGGTAGAAATTTAAAACATATATTCCCCATGACGACGAGATTATAACTAACGCTGATTGATTAAGTGGTTCAAGAAAATGTTTATTTTTATTTTCGGTCCATATGGTTGCCAGACCATGTGACCCATTAATTATTATTGAACACCCTGGTGTCCCCAAGGCTTGGGGAACATGTGGGTGGAGTTTCCTCTCGATCTGTCAAGCCGTTCTGGAGAAAATTTTAAAGGTTTATTCTTCAAAAAAAAAATCATAGCTGTCAAACCATGTGACCTGTGACATCGTGAGCGGATAACTTTTTGTTCCTCATCGATAGGAGATCATGTGTAAAATTTCACGTCGATCTGTCCAGCCACTTCAGAGGAAGGTTTTTAAAGTTTTTTTTTTTTTTTTTTTTTTTTTTTTAAACAACATGGCTGCCGAATCACGTAACTGATATCAATTTTTTTTCTGTGGACCATTTTATCCACAGATGACCCCCCAAAATTTTCATGTTGATCGGATGTAGCGTGCTACATATGTAATTATGATGTCATAACGAAGGCACCGATGACTTCATTAAAAAAGTAAACAAATAAAAAAATAATCAATTTCCTCCCCATATCAGAGCCATATCCCTCGACATATATCGCATGATTTTGACAGTCTGGCACCCTGCCCGACTCACCAAACTCTCTTCCTATGGTATCCCAGGCCATCTCCACTCATGGCTTGCAGACTCTCTCCTATCGCAGTCAACGTGTGGCCCTAAATGGAGTTCTCTCATCCCCTCTTTCTGTCCAGGCTGGAGTTCCTCAAGGTAGCGTTCTGGGCCCTGTTCTTTTTCTGGTTTTCATCAACGATCTCTCCGACTCTCTGGAAAATCCTCTTTATCTCTCCGACTCTCTGGAAAATCCTCTTTATCTTTCCGACTCTCTGGAAAATCCTCTTTATCTCTCCGACTCTCTGGAAAATCCTCTTTATCTCTCCGACTCTCTGGAAAATCCTCTTTATCTCTCCGACTCTCTGGAAAATCCTCTTTATCTCTTTGCTGATGACTCCATCCTCTGCCGTACCATCTGTCATCCCTCAGACCGGCAAGCAGCAGCTTCTTCCCTCTCTGGGTAAAATCACAAACTGGTCCAACACTTCGAACATGTCTTTCAATCCAGACAAATCTCACACTCTCACTATATCTCTCTAAAAGGACCGTTTAGAACCCCCCCCCCCCCACCACCCCCTTTCTCAACAATTCTCTGAAAGAAGTCCTTTCATTAAAGCTTCTGGATCTCACTATATGCCATATGATCTTTCCTGGGAAAGCCACATTTCCAACTTGGCCTCCAAAGCGAGTCGCCGACTGGGAATCCTCCGTCGTGCACAGTTCTTCCTGGGCCCACCTGAGCTCCTGACCACATACAAAGCTTTCATCCGCAGCCTGATGGAGTACTGCTCTCCCCTCTGGGCTGGTACTCCTGCCTCTCACCTTTCTCAGCTTCACACTGTGGAAACCAAGGCATTTCGGATCAGTGGTATCTCCCGCGATGAGGCTGAGTCTTTGGGCCTCTCACTCTCTCACCGCAGGCAGGTCGGTGGTCGTCCTGTCTTCTACAGTCTCCTCTCCGGTCTCGCCCCCCCCCCTTGCTCCGTCTGCGATATGTCCCACCCATATTTCCGCAGGGCGCTCAAGGTCCGCCAGCAGCCCCCTTCTGGTAAAACTACCAAAAATCACAAATCACTGCTCACCTTCACTCTTTAATTCTCCTTTTCCCCCACCTTTGGAATAAACTCCCACACTCTCTTCAATCCCATTCTTCCTTCCAGGTCTTCAAAACAGCCACTCACCACCATCTCTTATCTTCCCCTTTCCAAAACCTTGATGTTTTCTACCCCTGTTAAACCACCCCAAACCCACCTCCTTCAAATTCCCTGCTTTCCTTCCTGAAAGTCCCTGTAACGTCAATCTTCTATTCCCCGTGTTCCCTGCCCCATCCCTCTCCCGTCCACAGAGCTAATGTCTCTGTTCCTCACCGGTTTGTCCTTCCCTCTCCCACCCCTCTTGTCTCATGCCCCCCTTGCTGTGTGTTGTGTTAGCTCTCATACGAGCCTCGACAATGTATACAGAATTTAAAAAAAAAATCCTCAGGAGGACCTGCCATGTGCCAAGTTAACCAACAGCTAACAGCTTGGTTTCAGAGATCGAGGTCCAAAGTTTTTCCAACATGGCTGCCACAACACATGACCTATGATGTCATAATCGCCAATAAAACACTCCACAGGAGTAGTTGCTCATATGGTGAAAATTTAGTCTCAATCTGACAAGCAGTTGCGGAGAAAAACACTAAAGTTCTGTGCAGACAGACAGACAAATTAAAAATCGCTCTCAGAGCGACACTTGGCAAAACGGAACGGCAGGCAGTAAAGCATATACCTCTGGCAGGCTGAATCATGAACATTTTGTATGCCACCAATAGGCCGGATCTGAATCCGGACCTGAACCAAAATCGAATCGGCTTGTTCTCGTCACCTAACCAACTCATCCACCTAGTTTTGTCACAACTCGTCCACAACTGTTTGAGATCTCATGTGACAGTTTTTGGCCCCATCTCTCAGTGGTGAAGAATCAATTGAAAACCTCTCTCGGATCTGGATCTTCACAAAAATCGAATCAATTTGTCGTCATCACACATCCATCATGTCCACAAAGTTCAATCCAAATCCGTCCACAACTTTTTGAGATATCATGCAATATCGTTTTTAGCCCCATGTCAAAGGTGAAGAATCACTTAAAAATTCTCAGATCCAGATCTTCACCAAAATTTAATCAATTCGTCCTTGTCACACATCCATCCTGTCCAAGTTTTGTCCGAATCCATCCATAACCTTTTGAGATATTGTGCTCGATATCCTTTTGGCCCCATCTCTCAATGGTGAAGAGTGACTTTAAAGATTCTCAGATCCAGATTCTGATCTTCACCAACATTAAGCGTTGCTGTCCCTTGCCGGTAAACTGCAAACAAAAAAAAATTTCAGAACCATTGCTTGAAAACTGTGGCCAAAAATCATGCGACAAACAGACAAACACGACAGACCAAGGTACTTGGCAAAATAATTTTTTTCATAAAGTAACAAAGGGACCTAAATGCAATACCCTCTCCTCCGGCAAGGATAATTAGCATGGACGGGCATACGTAATGAGTTCGTCCCTAAGGGGGCAGATTTCGACAAGACACGTGGCAAGTTAGAGGCGATGAAATGCGGGTTGGTCGGAATCGAAAGCGGGTTTTATTTTATTTATGTATTTTTCCCCAAACATGGTTAAAACACTTTATTCACCGGCAGTGACGCAAAATACACCAGGATATTGAGATAGTCACTTATTAACGAGTAATGTTAAAGAGGTTCCAAGTAATAAAACTTCAAAGTCGGTGAGTGTGGTGACAAGATATTAAATATGTGATGATCCATGCAAGAATGTCCTTTCGCTTTTATTTTATGAGCAGGATGAGGCGAGGAACAGAGAGTTTGGGTTTGGAGGGAGTTTCGGCACCACATGGAAAACGTGCAAACATTGTCGATCTTGAAGTTCTACAAGGATAAAAAAAATTTTAAAAAGTCAAACTGATAAAATGTGAGAAAAATGTGATGGGAAATCCTTAGTGCTGAAAAGGAAGGCAGAAGGAAGAAAGAAAGAGGAGCACAGAATAAGGAAGATAGAACAATGAAAAAAAAAATAAAGAAGAAAGGAAGAAGGTGAGGTAGATAGAAGAAGAAAGACACAAGAAAAATAAGAAAGGTAGAAGGACAGGAAGATAAAGAAGGAAGACAGAAGTAGAAAAAGAAGAAAACAAGCTCAAATGAGCTAAGATCCTCGTCCTCTTAATGATGACGTCATAAAAACGAATATGACGTCATTGTGATGTATCAGGTTTGCGATAAATTATCTGTGCTAATGCCCTGTTCGATTCCCGCAAACAAAATTCAAACAGCTTGCCTAGTTTCGGAGATAATGGTATAGGTGATTTTATGACGTTAACTTTTATTTTCTAGGAAGAATTTCCAAAATCGGAGATGGTTACTGCCTGCGCGTGGGCTTTCTGCATATATATGGCAAGTTTCACGAAGATCCGATGAAAACTCTGGGTTGTGAAACAAAAAGTCAAAAAATAGGAATGACGTCATTAAAATTGATACGACGTCATAGTGATGTCTCAAATTTGCAGCAATTCATTTCTGCTAATGCCCTGTTCGATTCCCGCAAACAGAATTCAAAAAGCTTGCCCAGTTTGAGATAATTTTTTAGGCGATTTCCATTAGCGGAGATATTTTGATGTCATAACTATTTTTCTGGGAGGAATTTTCAAAAGCGGAGATGGTTACTGTCTGCGCAGGGTATTTTTACATGTATATGCCAAATTTCAGGAAGTTTCGATGAAAACTGGAGGCTGTGAAACAAAAAAGTCCACAAGAACAACAACGTGAGTTAGACTTAGAGATCCTCCACAAGGATCTAAAAAAAAACAAAAAAAAAAAAACAGAGGAATAACAAAAATCCAGAACAGCATAAACTCCCACAATATCAAGAAGCAAGACGAGAAGGAAATACAGCAGCAATAACTGCATTCTGCGCTCCACCAGTCATTGTGTTGTTTTTCAGTCAGTTGTCCATACAATCTGGTTCAGAAGGACACAGTTCAAACCTACGAAACCTTTGTTGACTGCGTGAAGCAGGGCCATCGCCGTAAAATACAAAACACACAGGAAACGGCGCTTTATGTTGAGGTGCGGAGGTGATGGTCATGCTTAACCCTTGACCAATCAAAAATCCCCAAGGGGTTAAATATCATGACAATGTCAGCTTTGGTCATATTTGCTCTCTCTCCTCCTCCTCCTCCTCCTCCTCCTCCTTCTCTCTTCCCCCTCCCCTTTTTTCTCACCCCATCCCCCACCCCCCCTCCCTCTTGGTATTCCAGTCAGCAAAGCAACAGGTGATATTTGCTAGTGAACAATAAGTACCTTTTGAAGGGCATAAAGGATTCAAGGAAGTGCTGTCCCCTGGTAAATAAAAATGACCGTTTTTACAGCCATTTTTCCCTGCTGTGCAGGGGTTAGGCTTTTTCTTGAGGCAATGTTTTATGGCTGGATGCCCTTCCTGACGCCAACCCTGGTCGCCTCTTACGACACACAGGGATATGGTACACCTATTCTAACCGGGGCATACACCGGGACCAGTACACTGGTACTCACTTTGCAGACCTCGGAAGGATGACAGGCTGAGTCAACCCCCTGGTGTTAATTCAGCAGCCAACGGGGCTTGAACTCAGGACCCTGGGATCCCAAGCCGCCACCCTAACCACCAAGCCAACACCAGGCTTCCCCTGGTAAATAAAGTGCAAAAAAAAAAAATGCAGGAACTAGAAAGAGCAATCACATTGCAGACCCTTTCCAGGTGTTTGTGTGCTTGAGTATTCTGTAATTAATAATAGATATAACCAGAACGGTACTCCGTAGAGCACACACCACCACCAGGCTGAACAGTTCACGTTTTGTATCCCACAGATAGGCCGGATCTGGATTCGGACCTGAACCAGAACCGAATTGGCTTGTTCTCGTCACCTACCCAACTGCTCCACCAAGTTTAATCGAAATCCGTCCACAACTTTTTGAGATATCATGCAATATCGGGTTTGTCCCAATCTCTCAATGGTGAAGAATCCCTTGAAAAATTCTCGTATCTGGATCCGAATATTCACCAAAATCCAATCAAGTTGTCCTTGCAACACAGCCAACCTGTCCATCAAGTTTCATCCACATCCATCACACTCGTATCATGTGTGGACAGACAGTTGGACAAAATGTGGTGAAGGTGAAGTGGTGAAGATAATGGTGTCCAAAATGTGATCTCTGACTGGAAGCCAATTGGCTGTACCTGTATCTGTTCCAGCCGGTCATAGAAACCTGACCCCACCCATTACAGTCATGTCAGAAATTTGTCCCGACCTTTCAACACACCATCCTCTATAAGCCTGAATCGTATTATCCAAGTATCTCTGTCTCGGACAGGTGCGCAGCCATTTAGCAACGTCAATAGAAGATGGAGAGTTTAGCAGTGAAGGTCGTAATACAAGTCCATCCCTCGTAAAAGGCATGATAAAACACCTGTTGCATTCTTTGCTCACCTGCTCAGTTCTGTTGTGTCCTGCGTTCCAAGCGAGTGCATACAAGTAGAAATCCTGATCAAATCTTCAGCCATACCTAAACAACACATCAGAACGACATTTATAAAGGTATCAAAAATACTTTCAAGCAACAGGGGAGCAAGGTCAAACCTACGCTGCATTAAAAGACAAATATATACTATATATGTAAAAATGAACAAAAATGCAAACCCAAACAAAAACCCAACAAAACAATCACTCACTTCTGTGAGCCCGAGTCATTTTGTCAGCCTTGGCGGTCGAGTCTTTGATGCGCATGTGATAATCTACCAAAAAATTCTTTTCGTGTTCAAAGAAGTCATCAACATCCTACGGAAAAAAAAAAAAACCAAAAAAATAAAAAACAGAGGAACGTGTGAGTGTGCGTTACATCTCAACCGGACATTGCAATGCTACAAACTTCATCCAGAGTCTCCCATTCGTAATCTGGGGGATTTTGTGCAGAAATGCATTTCTTGCAAATCACAACAAGTTTATAAACTGACCACTCCTATGAAACCAGCCCCAAACAAGCCAAAATTCAAGTGTCATCGTTTAGCAAAGGAAATTAAATTAAAAAAAAAAATTAAAAATTAAATCACAGGAGATGACAACGTTGAGAGCTTGAGATACTATGGAATTGAGAAAGCAGGGGTGGACAGTCCAGAGAGAAGAACATGACCACACTGCGTTATGGACAAAGACCTTCTTGTAGGCTGCAATTTATGATTTTTCAAGAAATTACTTGGAACGACAAAGAATGCCCAGTCTTGGAGGACAACTTTGATAAACGGCCGGCCCCGTTCGAAGTCATGGTTTATGGTGAGACCGAGAAGATCAGAGACCTCTTATAGTGGCTAACCATGGATATACAAGGTAGGTGGAAACATTTGATGGCCCTTCCGGACCGACAGGCTGAGACCAAGATTTGTCAGGGTTGAAAGACGTCAGTTGTCAGACTAGCTTCGAATCAATTCCAAATCAGCAGAAAGTGAAGCGGTTGCTGCTTCCTTGTGTGTGGGCAGGGACCACTATCCGGCATCGTATGAAGTCATCTTCACCAATGAAGGTTTTCCAAAGCATCAGAGTGGACATTTATGGATTTGAGAAACAAGACTGGACTGGACGTAACTTTCGTGACCTGTCTAGGGTCAAAAAAAAAAAAAAAAAAAAAAAACTAGAACGGCACTCTTCGACATCAACAGATGAGCCTCCACACACATTATTACACAAATTTGTACCAAGTTTGATTTGAATCTCTGAAGCCAGATTCAAAACATTAAATAATTCTAACTGCCAGACCATGGTGCTCGATCAGGTTTAAATTTAAAACGTATTGTTACGGTTGTGGGGGTAGATGGAGGAATTTCATCAGGGAGTTAGGATTGAATAGAGTTGTTTGGTCCGTGGCCATGTAGGAGATATCTCGATGTAAATTTAATAGGGAGGCTGTGAGCTTAAGTGTTATGTGTTACCACACCGGGGAGGAGCAGTGTTAATTTGATAGGGGTCAAGGCCAATCCCCCCCCCCCCCCAGTATATGAGATTGCCCCTTGTGGCCTATTCCTAAGTTGTTGCATTAACAAGCCAACCAGGAAGAAGTGCATTTTTATAACAAACAACGCCAACAAACAAGCAAGCAAGACATGCCGAGCAGGCAGAAGCCCCGCCTTTCCGGGTTTCGTGCGAGCAAGCCACACCCCGGAGGTTGAACGGTTGTTCGGTGTTGTGTCGAAGAGAGATCGGGAGTGAGTGCATGAGTTCGGGGTGAGCGGTGCATTTGTAGTCGTGAGAGGAACGTGGCTAGGATGGAGGATCTTGCTTTGCTCTCCTCTCGGTATGACAAAATGGCTTTCCTTCAACGCATGAAGAAGACGGTGCGATTCTCATGTTCGTGCTGAGGCGAATTGGCTCACGTTGGAGCACGACGGTCCAATTGGCTTACGTGGTGGAGCAAGACGCTGGCCATTGGCTCTTGGTTGGGTCGGAAGAGACGGACCTCGAAGCCTCGTGTATGTAACCGAAGTGGATGATGCCATTCTGCAGAGTGCCGTTTATCGGCCAGCGCAAACAAAGAAGAAGCTGCACGGCGGTCTCTGAGCCTTGGTGTTGAATACCACTCACGAATTGTTTGGCATACGTTTTTTCCCGCTGAGAGTAGCTTGGTGCTATGTTGGGAGCGTCTACACGTGTAGGACGAAGTGCTTCGATTCCAACTTCCATAGACACCATCTCTGGACAAAGCGAAGCGCCAGAATAAAGGGAGGATTTTTCTTTTCTTTTATGTTCCCCTTGTCTGTATTTAAGTCTGCGTAGAGGTACCTCAACTTTATGTTTAATTTATCTCACGTTTATTATTACATTTTGCATTATCCCCTTTGTAAATATTTCTATCACCATTAAATCCCCGCGTTTATTTTAAGTTGCTATGTCCGTGTAATTGTCGTGGGGTTGAAGTATAAACCCCTTGTGCTGTGATATCCATCTGTGCTTTCATGAGCCTCCGTCGCATGCCATAATCTCTGAGGATCAACGTGTTCGCCTCTTAAGGAAAACCGCTCGGCTATCTGGGCTGGCTGGTGTTAACCGCCCGTCCACCACAATTGGGTTGGGCGGATTACCCTAAACCGCTAGACCCACGACAATATATTGCCCATGACTATTAAATCATAATTGTGACGTTTCACATCGAATGATGAAGCGGATCAAAAGAAATAATGTTTTTAAGATATTCGTTCAATCCAATATGGCTGTCAGACCATGTAACCCATCAATTATTCGTGAACACCCTGGTATCCCCCAAGGCTTGGGCTTGGAAAACATGTGGATGAAGTTTCCCCTCGATCCGTTAAGCCATTCTGGAGAAAATTAAAAAAAAAAAAATCATAGCTGCCAAACCATGTGATTTATGACGTCATAGGTGGAGAACTTTTTGTTCCTCATGGATAAGTGATCATATCTGTAAAGTTTCGCCTCAATCTGTTCAGTCGTTTCGGAGAAGATTTTGATGTAAAATAAATACGGTATATATATATATATATATATAGCTGCTGAACCACATGACTGATGAAGTACCAGTCAATACCCCCCCCCACCCCCATACAATTTAGCCTGAGGTGACCCTCAATTTTCATACCGATTGTACATAAAGCGTTTGACGTATGCAGTTATGAAGTCATAACGAAGCCACCTATGACATAATCAAAAAACAACAACAAAATAAAAACCACATTACCCATGGGGAGTACTTGACATGTACCACGTTTCGATTTTTTTTCCATGGAGTGGTTTTGGAAGATACATTGGTCCAAAGCATTTCCTTTTTTTCAAATATGGCTGCCATGCCGTGCGACCTATGACATCATACTTGTTAAAACGATCGAACGAGTAGTCCGTGACACAGAACACGGTGAAAATTCCGCGTCAATCGGATAAGCGGTTGCAGAGAAAAGAGAAATTTAGCACGGACGGACGTACAACCCGAAAACAATGCCTCTGGCCACTGTCAGAAGAGGCATTGAAAAAAAAAAAAAAAAAAACCAAACAAAGAAAAATTAAAACCAGGGATGGATGGATTGCCTGCACGACGATTTAAAGTCCTTGCAATCTTCTCTTCCAACATACATCTCATCATGTTTTACATAGCAGAGAACACCTTAGTCACTGCATTATGCAGCAGCTCCTTCCCTTGTTGGATGAAAATTCCACAAAAAGGCCAGCTATAGTTGCTTTCAATGAATTGCCTGAAGGCTTTGGAACAAACTCCCAAATTCAGTGAGAAACGCAATGGCAGTTTAATCTATTAAAAGGTACCTGAAGACTTATTTAACCCCTTCTGTGTGCCCGTTTTTCACTCCCACACCCGTCTCTTTCTCTCAACCCCTTGTATCCAGAGGTAAAAGGCACTAAACAAGTACAATCATTAGAATTACTAGCAAATACCACCCGTTGCTTTGCTGGCGGGAATACTAAGAGAAAGGAGTGGGGGAGAAAAAGAAGGAGCAGAGAGAGAGAGAGCGGGGTGGGGGAGCGAGGTGGGATGGGGAAGGGAAGGCAGCACGAGGTGAGAGGAAGGAGACGCATGTGGTGGAGCGTTTAATTACGAGTCAAACCGTTAGATAAAAAATTATTCTGCAGAGAATAACAGTGAAGATGGAAACAAAATCACGTGTGAAATCAATTCTCTATCGGTCATACTATAAATACCACCCAGACACGTCCGGAGACAAAACTCCCGCCCGGAGAAACACCACCTGGATATGTCCAGAGACAGAGACAGAGACAGAGAGAGAGAGGGGGAGGGAGGTGTGGGAGGATGGTGCCATCCATCCTCTTAGGTGCCAACTTAGGAATAGGCCACAAGATGGTGTGGGAGGATGGTAAGGTGGTGGTGGTGGAGCGAGGATGGCACAGAGAGAAAATGTTACGCTTCATGAACAACACACGCACACGCTTTTTCAGTAATCAGCAGATTAGAATCAGTGTGATTTCCGAATACAGTACGTACGTCTACCTTGTAGCAACTGTCGTCTGTACATCATGATCGGGACACAAACTGTACCGCTATCAACTGAAGGGAACTTGCCAAGCGGCTTAAGCACTCAAGCAAGCACTCCAATTCAATGATTGATAAGGAAGAGCTGGCTTGGCAAGCAATAGCAAGCTCATTGACAATGGCACAAACATTTTCAGATTTCACTCCAGATTTCGAGTTATTTAATCCGTGTGTTCCACTCTTCCAGACTCAAATTATATTTCGATGAAATACTTTAACAAATCCGTGAGAGTAGATCGTGCAAAATCACATCATTTGATGCATGAAATCGCTCCAAGCTCCTAACTTGAAAACTATAGCACTTCCAAAAGCGATGTGCACAGCGATTCGTTGTGAGGAAAGTGGACAAAAAAAAAAAAATTTGAGCATTTTATCATTAAGAAACCAATGCGGTCTTTTCCGAGTCAAAGCATCGTTTGGCAGGCCGAACAAAATGGTGACTCAAGATCCCAGGAAGGGAGAGCGAGCTAACCAAGGATGAACCTCGATAAAGGATAATTAAATAAGACCATTAATTGCCTTCAAAAGGGGGTGTTTTCATTTACCCAAACACTCAGTTTCCATTCGTGCACCACCGAGGAGTTCCCTTCGTATGCATGCAAAGTTTGGGGCCACGAGGTTTCATGGTTTTGGAGTTATAGAGGAGACGGACAGACACACACTGACATTTATTCGTTTAGATTACACGTCGAATACCATGATATTCCAAAAAAAAAACATAACAAAAAAGTTTAAAAAGGAAGCCTTTTATTCTTGCGCTGGTTGAAAGAGCTCAAAAATGGGAGGTTATATATTTCTTAACAGCAAAACAAAAATATATCAGGAGTGATCAAGACAGCGGTCTGTTTATACACTGCTGGGGTTCATTTCCTACCTAACTGAAAATAAAGAAATGTAGAATTTTTCCCATAGATTTTGATTCCTTTGAAGCCAACTCACATTGGGG
Source organism: Eptatretus burgeri (assembly GCF_056783735.1). Lineage (NCBI taxonomy): Eukaryota > Metazoa > Chordata > Myxini > Myxiniformes > Myxinidae > Eptatretus > Eptatretus burgeri. The sequence goes on along the minus strand of NC_140962.1, from coordinate 11,441,663 downwards.
AGGTTGTGTGTATGTGTGTGTGTGTGTGTGTGTGTGTGTGTGTGTGTGTGTGTGTGTGTGTGTGTGTGTATTATATATACTGGTGCATGCCCGTACGTGCGTGGCCATACGTGCAAAAAAAAAATAAAATAAAACTTTCAAACCACGTGCCAGAAACAACAACCACACAGGCCGTTTCCATACCCACCTTGAGAGTGATCCGATGTGGAGGCATACCAGATGGACAGAGGGTGTTTCGGAACTTCGTCCGTTTCTTCTGCACAACGCCTTGCCTCGCGTCCAGTGTTGTTTGCTAAGCAAGCAGCTCGTGCTTCGTTCGTTTCAGCTGCACGACACCTTGTCATGCGCGTAGCGTCGCGTGTCAAGCGAGCAGCTCGTGTTTCGTCCGATTCCATTGCGTGTGCATAACACGTAGCTTCGTTCCTTCGCTATGGTAAACGACCACTGGATTGGGGCATTGTTTCAATTAGATCGGACCAACCGTATCATAAATGGCCATAACTTGGGAAACAGCTGAAACGGATGAAGAAAAACGATATCAAACCTTGAAAAGGCACATAGTCAGGTCCCCAGTGTCAATTGTGACGTCATATCAAACGAAGAACAAGAATAATTGTGACGTCAATCATGCAAAAAAAAAAATTGACGTCAATAATGATGTCATCGCACCATGTCCTGCCATTGGTTGGCAAATAAATGGCCATAACTTGGGAAGCACTTGTCCGATTACTATCAAACCTTGATAAGGCACATCCTCAGGTCCCCAGCAATATACCTGGCAAGTTTCAATTAGATTGGACCAGTGGTTGTCGAGAAATAGCGGTCACAGACACACAGAGATTTCTGGAATTATAGATACTAGTTCGTGCCCGTAAAAAAAAAATAAAAATTTTTTTTTAATAAATAAATATTCCAACCACGAGCAACAAGCAACAACCACACAGGCCGTTTCTTCGCTCTCGCGTGCCCGTACGTGCGTGGCGCGGAAGTTCGCATATCACAGTTCCAATGATTCGCAATTTAGGTTTTAATGGCCAATTATTCAATTAGCGCCAACGTATTTTGCCTTTTCGCAATGTCGTGGCAAGGAAAAACAAAAAGAGAAGAGAGGAGAGAAAAAAAAAATTACTTCCTGGTTCAGAGCACACCAGCTCACTCCGATGTTACCGAAATTTATACACCGTCTAATATGAAAAACGATCATAACTTGGGCCATTGTGTTTATCTATAAATGCGCATAAGAAATCGAGAAATTATTAGAATACATGAAGTCATCACTCTCTGGAAGCCCGTACGTTGTAACCCGTAATGGGGAACGCGGCTGTGCTTCCCTTCCCCATCGTCCACGCCCACGCAACAATGTGTCTTGTCATTGGTTTGGTAAATAAATGGCCATAACTTGGGAACCACTTGTCCGATTAATATCAAACCTTGAAAAGGCACATCCTCAGGTCCCCAGCAATATACCTGGTAAGTTTCAATTAGATCGGACCAGTGGTTGTCGAGAAATAGCAGTCACACACACACACACACACACACTTCTGGAGATATATATATATATATATATATATATATATATATATATATATATATATATATATATATATATATATATATATATATATATATATATATATATGATGTGGAGTATGCTTACACATTTTCTCAGGTCAATCACCTGCATTTTTTTTTAATTTACGTTTCCGACAGTTGTGCGATGTTTCCCGGTGTATCGGCTTTGATGGCCATCGGCACGTGAAATTCCAGCTTTCTATGTCACCCGGAAGGTACCGGTCTTTAATATCAGTCAGTGAGTCAGAATGAGCTTTGTATATTAGATTTAACACAATATGGAATCGCCATGTGCCCCCAACCCTGAGGTGGTGGTTTGTTCGCTCATTTCTCTCATCTCCTACATACAACTTTCCAATTTCAATGTGTTTAGTTAATTTTTCTCTCCAAGGAGCATTTCCTTGTTTCAGCATGGGACAGACAGACAGACAGTACACAGTAGATTGATATTTGGAAGCAAACACAAAGTTGAGACATTCTGCCTAGGATCATGCAAAGCACCTGGAGGAGGATATTGGTTGGACTTCAACTTTGAGATTGCAAGGATTTTTTTTTTTTTCTGGCTTGCTGAAGGATGGACACACACTTGTTACAAGCTTTCGAAAGAGATCGAACGTTAACCTCAATCACTTCTATGTTGAGAAAGCAAACTGCTGGACTGCAAACCCCGCGCCACAGGCTTCAGTATATACCAGGACCTAGAGGATGGATAGGAAAGCCAGAAGCACGACAACGGGGGAGAAAGTAACGTTTGTTAAAGTATTCCCATGCGGAATCAAGATCAGACATAGAGATGCAAGCCAATCATTTGAGTGCAGATTGCAGCCTTCAGAAGTGTGAACAACTAGACTGACAAATGTTCTGTCAGACATGTACTTTGACAAGCAAATGGTCAGAAGAGGAAAAGGAGAGGTTGGATTGATTAGCCATTATCAGGTCCAAAAGTGAGGACATACTGTCAGAGATCTGTGGTGGAAAGTTTACAGATTGGGTCAGACCCATGGATTCATCGAAGACAGACAGTCATGCTGTGTGCGGCTTGTTGTTGTAGAGCTGATACCCAACCAGCTGGCATTTAAAGTTGCCACAGATGAACAAAGTTGGTATGTATCATTACAAGTTGATCCATGACTGCAGAAAGATGAATGTGGGAGTCATCACTACGAGCCAGTGAGCAATGGAGTTTTTGACACTGCAACATCACCACCTGTGAGAAGAAAATATATTTGCCTGGAGCTGTGGCAAGAATGTGAATGGAGAGATCAGAGACATTGAATACTGCTGAAACACAATGAGAGGGAGAGGGAGAGGGAGAGGGAGAGGTCGGCTCTCAAGATGAGAGTACGGAGCAGCTGATGAGCATGCAACTGGAAGTCTTTCATAATTCTGAGCTCACATTGGGGCAGTTGAAAGGGTGGGAGAGCACCGAGCGTGCAAAGACACATGGGATTCAGGCAGACACAAAGGACATGGGTCAGGGATGGAGTGAGGGTGAAGAATAGAAGAGAGGAGGGGAAGACAAAGGTCGAGGAGAAAAGAGAATGGTTAAGGAATAATAGCAAGAGGGAAATAAACATTTTAAGGTGATATATATATATATATATATATATATATATATATATATATATATATATATATATATATATATATATATATATATATACAGATGTTTGCTACTACAGAACTGTTATATGGATACAAACAAACACGACATGAAGCAGGTACAGTGGCTGGTGGTTGGTGGATATTTTTGCTTTGTTTGAGTCTCGGATGGCATGTGACAATTTCCAGGCATGGCTCAACACTCCATCCAGCGCTGAAGTTTACCATGGAGCTGGAATCGTCAAACACCTTACAGTTTTTGGACATGTTGCTTCATAGATCCAACCTTGGTTTCACAACATCCGTCTACCGGAAGCCGACTTTCACAGGGCAGTATACTCGGTGGGACTCCTACAGCTCCACGAGATACAAAATTGCCTTGATCAATATCCTGGTTAACAGAGCACAGAGGATTTGTTCACCTTGTAATCTTCCTGCTGAAATTGACAAAATCATGAATATACTCAGTGAGAATGGTTATCCTGAGCATATCGTTAAGAGATACACGCACAAATTTCTAAACACGACAAGAGATCGGAAGATTGGTCCGGACAAATGTCCAGTCTATATGAGGATGCCCTGGAAAGGGCAATTATCACGAAGGCTTGAAGTACAAATCAAACATATTGTATCCAACACGTTTCTGGCTGTGCAACCCCGAGTAATCTTTACCCCTCGCCGTTTGCCGACGTCAGTCAACAAGGATGTGCTACCCACCTCACAAACCAGCAATGTTATTTATGAGTTTAAGTGCCGATGTGAAGCTCGGTACGTGGGCCGCACAATACTAAGATTGGCTGATCGAATCAAACAACACATTCCCTTGGCGATTCGAAGAAAGGTTGTGAAGGTTAGAACACAACCAGTGTGAGCATGTAGAAATATCCAGCAACCACTGGCCACTGTACCTGCTTCATCTGTCATTGCACAGCACTTGGTTGCCACACCTATCTGCGCAGACCAGTACAATGCAGGTATGTTCAGGATATTGAGCCAAGGTCGGAGCTCGTTTCATTTACGTATGTTGGAAGCAACCTTCATCCTTACCACCGATCCAATATTATGTCGTCAAAAGGAATTTGTACGATCTCTGTGTCTCTTTCAGCATGGAAAGATCAAGGGAGGTACGGTAACAAATGGTGAATGGACCTCAGGGGAAACCCATCCCCCCTCTATCCAGGATGCGGTTGCAAACGTCAATCATCGACGAACTCTGCTCCAGCCAATGGGAGCTCGAGGTGAAGATGATGCGCCGACCAATGGGCGTTCGGATCAACCGTGACGTCATTACGGTTGAACCAATCAGCGTCTACCTTATTGATACCTGTGTATAAAGCACACGCCTTCATTTCCTTCTTCACTTGCTGCGATTTTTACCCTAAAGAGTGCAGCACGAAAAGCTTCGGTCACTATTATGTCGTGTTTGTTTGTATCTATATCTATATATATATATATATATATATATATATATATATATATATATTACACATACACAACTCACCTTAACAGAAGACACCAACACCTCATCAGCACTTTTTACCATGATTTTTAGGAAACCTCCAAACTTCTCTTTCTTGTTCTTCCCACGTACACTTAGCTGTACAAAAAAACAACAACAAAAAAAATCTTCAGCGACGAGCTCTATGTTCAAACCAACGAACCTCCTGAACATGAATTCTCAAACATCTTGAAATGAAACATCCAAAAAGGCCCAAAACGCAAAGAAAGTGAGGACGTCAGTGAGGTTCGGTGGAAAATAATTTATATTAAACAACAACAAAATGAGAACAAATAGTAATGTCAGCAAGCCTTTATCAAGATGCAAAAAGTACTGTACGTCAAATCTTCCACAAAGATAAGAGAACTTCATAAACACCACACACACACACACACACACACACACACACACACACACACACACACACACACACACACACACACACACACACACTTTTGTTTGCTCATTTATTATTGCTCAACTTTAAAAAAAAAAAAAAATCAATTACAATCATCAGCCAGCCATTTTGGTACACCGAGAATGGGAAGTTGACCGGATGTTAGCTCCAACATTACTGCACACTTCGGCAGTGGAATTTATTTTAAGGTAACCCACTCAATGGTCATGTGATGCCCATTAGAAAAGCACATGGCAGCCATGTCCGCGGGCCCACGAGCATGAAGAAGGACGATTCCAGCACTTTCCTTGAAAGAGCATTTACTTTACTTTCAACAGGTCAAGACCAGATCCGACACGGCCCATGTGTTGACAAATTGACTGTGACAACACCAACAGTCACATAGTGTCCGTTTGGTGACGTGTCGTGGCTCGCGAGGTCTCCTTATCCAAGAGTATCAGATCAGGCTGACAGAATGGCCTAAAGATATGCACACTCACCTCCAGGCTGTCTACCCTGGCTTTGAACCCTGACACAGCTATAAACCGTCTCATCCCTGCGTTTCACAGGCAGGTCGATTCATCAATGTGTGTGCCGGCCCTCAGATTGACGTTAAACTTGGCGTCCCGTCTGCCAGCATTATTTGCTGGGTGTTAAAGACACCATAAGCGTCCTTCGCTAAGAGTAGGCGAGCTATCGCTGGCACCCTGAACAACTTCCAAATTCCTGCCGAAAACAGAAGACAAAAAACAGCCCCCCCCCCCAAAAAAATACTTACATCCTGACCGTACTCAAGGAAGACGTGGAAATTGTGGTCTCGCCTCAGGATTGGATGAGCTGCCAGTCGACACAGGAACACTTCGTGCATGGCTACAGTCTTCTTAAAGATAGCCAAGTACTCACTGCACACGTTTAGAATTTATATATTTTATTGGTCTCTTCACCAAGAACAAACAAATAAACAAACAAAAATCAGTAACTATATAACAAATGCATGTCTTCAGAAGGTTAACAATTATTTTCATGAGAAAAAGTTCAGCATTGAACTGGACTCTGTATTTGAAATCAGTTTTCTCAGAAAAGAAATAAATAAAAACCAGCCAAACATTTCATTATTTATTTAAACAAACAAAAAAAAAAAGGTACAACACTCACGCTTCAAGTTCCTGTTTCATCTTCGTGAATTCTTCCTTCGTCATAGTTCCTTCACCCTCACCTAGTTTCTGCAGCTTCTCTCGAGACGCATCAAAATCGGGTCTTGGGGGTGTAGGAGGGATCTGCAGAGCACAAAACCAAGGGGGGGGGGGGAAAAAAACAAACCTAAATATTGCTTTCACAGCCACAATTATTCCCACCTTCTTGTGGAGTCAACTGGGGAAAGTTTGGCCCAAGTCTTTTGTGACGTGGCTGGCCCGGCCAAACGTTCAATGAAGTAGGTGAAGGAATAAATTTGTAATTTGTTCGATGTTGCCGGCGACAGCTCGCCTACTCTTCACGAAGAACACTGTGGGATCTTTAACGTCCACACTCTTCTGTTCTTGTGTATGGCAGCTTCGGCTGCCAGGTAGCTACCATTTCTTGGAGCACGGGTGACTAAGCCACTGATGCTGTGCTCCTCTACCAATACACACTCATTTCGCCAACCTCGGAAGGATAACGAGGCTGAGTCAACCCCACCCGATGCTAATTCAGCAGCCAACAGGACTCAAACTCAGGACCCAAGGATCCCAAGCCAGCCACCCGGACCACTATGCCAACACCAAGCTTGTCCACGTTCTAATGTTAGCAGATGGTTTACCATCCATCTGAGTGATGGTACAAACATTGATGCCTCACCCTACATGACATGAGAAACACCAGGATGACAATTTATAACTGGGCCAATATTCAAACCCAGGCGAGACGGCTCAAAATGTGAGCGTGCTCTACTGGAAACCAAAAGCAAGCCTTAACTAGTCTGGTTAGGCATGTACTTTTGTTGGAATTTTTATGGGATTCCGTCACCGATTCATGTTCAGAAATGGAAAAAAAATTCACAACTTCAAAAAAAACAACAAAAACAATCCATGATGTTATTATTTTCTGACCTACTTTTTGAACCATTTTAGTGGGAAATCTTCACTAAAAATATTACTTTCAATTACTGCTAAATCAACTTGCCAACACATGATTACAGTTGAGTAGAATATTCTGCATTTAAAAAAAAAACAGTTTTGAAATACTCATTATGCCCAGTTGCTATGGAAATGGCATTTCAACCTTAAATTTGTGAGAAATTGATAGGCAACATTTGAATATATACACAGACACACAGAGACACAGAGAGACAGAGAGACACAGACACGAGGTCCATCTAAAAAAAAAAAGTTTCCTCCAGTCTCACACACTTGTCCATCCTCTTCTTCCACACTTCAATGCACGCCCGGAAGGCTTCTTCTGGAATCCTCCGGAGCTCCGTCGTCACGGCCCTTTTGAGGGCCTCCACATCAGGAAATCGGGTCCCCTTGATCACCCCTTTGAGCTTGGGGAATAGTACCAGTCTATGACTGCTTGTTACTTACGAAATCTAAAGATTTCGTAAGTATATTGATGACTTCCATCCTCTGTTTGGTTTTTGTTTGTGTGTGTGTGTGTATGTGTGTTTGTTTGTCGGCACGATAACTTGAGAACGGAAGAAGCTACCAATGTCAAATTACACCACGTGATTCAGGAGGGTGATGGCTAGCGCTGATTAGATTTTGGTCAAAATCGGTCAAAGGTCAAACTTAATTCCATAAATTAATGTGGAGAAATGGAGTATTTTTGCTTCACTCGATGTTACGAGTTCGTTTTAACTTCAATTTTAATTTTGTCTTCGGTTTTTGCGGTCGCTTAGGACGCTTAAAACACTGTTGTCGAAATTCTGGTAAAAATCGGATGTTTTGGAGACGTTTTAAGATTGCATAAAAAAATATTTCACTCGCCGCGTCACGGGTCGTCACGTGGTGCAGCGCGCTCGAGCAGAGGCGGCGTTGATCACGTAACGGTTTTCCGTGTGCGCACTGACGGTGTTTAAAAGTCATTTTTATCCCAATAAAGGTTATCGTCGCATGCCTGACTCGCTAAGCCGTCGGATTATGTAAAGATTGTTGGTGGATGGCCGAATATTACGGTTTTGTGACTGATAAAATAATATTAAATAATTGCATGGAGAAATGGAGATTTTTGCTTCGGTCGACTTTACGATTTTTGATGGTTTGGTACAGAATCATCGTAGAAACATCTGGTTTGTGTCGCTACCTTCTCGAGAGACAGCTTTTATTAGACAAGGTCAGAGGTCAAGTTGACAATTTCATAAGTACCAGTCTATGACTGGTTGTTTGTGTGTTTTTTTGTAGGCACGATAACTCGAGAACGGAAGCTACCAATGTCAAATTACACCACGTGATTCAGGAGCGCTGATTAGATTTTGGTTAAAATCAGTCAAAGGTCAAGGTCACAGTGAGGTCAAACATAATTCCGTAAATTCATGTGGAGAAATGAGTATTTTTGCTTCGGTCGACGTTACGAGTTCGTTTTAACTTCAATTTTAATTTTGTCTTCGGTTTTTGCGCTCGCTTAGGACACTTAATACTCGGTTGTCGAAATTCTAGTAAAAATCAGAATTTTTGGAGACGTTTTAAGATTGTATAAAAAAGTATTTCACTCGCCGCGTCACGGCTCGTCACGTGGTGCAGCGCGCTCGAGCAGACGCATCGTTGAGTCACGTAAAGGTTTTGCGTGTGCGCGCTGACGGTGTTTTAGATAAAGATGGTGTTTAAAAGTCATTTTTTTAAATCCCAATTAAGGTTATCGTCGCATGCCTGACTCGCTAAGCTGTCGGATTATGTAAAGACTGTTGGTGGATGGCCGAATATTACGGTTTTGTGACTTTGATAAAATAATATTAAATAATTACGTGGAGAAATGGAGATTTTTGCTTCGGTCGACGTTACGAGTTCGTTTTAACTCGGATCGCAATTCTGTTTCACTTTTGGTAACGGTTTAGTATGTTTAACACTCGGTTGTCGAAATTCTGGTAAAAATCGGATGTTTTATGAGATTTATGTCGGGTGTCGAATCTGAGGCTTAACTGAAGTTTATGCTAATGAGGGAGATTGTAACACATGGAATTACGTGCTCATTTTAAAGTCAATTTCAATCCTGTCTTCAATTTTGGTAACGGTTAAGTATGCTTAACACTCGGTTGTCGAAATTCTGATAAAAATCAGATGTTTAATGAGAGGTTTGGTACAGAATCATCGTATAAACTTCTGGTTTGCGTCGCTACTTTCTCCAGAGACAGCTTTTATTAGACAAGGTCAGAGGTCAAGTTGACGATTTCATAAGTACCAGTCTATGACTGCTTGTTTGTTTGTTTGTATGTTTGATTGTAGGCACGATAACTCGAGAACGGAAGGAGCTACCAATGTCAAATTACACCACGTGATCCAGGAGGTTGATGGCGAGTGCTGATTAGATTTTGGTCAAAATCGGTCAAAGGTCAAGGTCACAGTGAGGTCAAACATCCAAAAAATAACTCGAGAACGGAAGAAGCTACCAATGTCAAAATTACACCACGTGATTCAGGAGGGTGGTGGCTAGCGCTGATTAGATTTTGGTCAAAATCGGTCAAAGGTCAAGGTCACAGTGAGGTCAAACATCCAAAACATTCAATTTTTGATGATTTGGTACAGAATCATCGTAGAAACTTCTGGTTTGCGTCGCTACCTGTTATTAGACAAGGTTAGAGGTCAAGTTGACGATTTCGTAAGTACCAGTCTATGACTGCTTGTTTGTTACTTACGAAATCTAAAGATTTCGTAAGTATATTGATGACTTCCATTTCTGTTTGCTTGTTTGTTTGTTTGTTTGTTTGTAGGCACGATATCTCGAGAACGGAAGAAGCTACCAATGTCAAATTACACCACGTGATTCAGGAGGGTGATGGCTTGCGCTGATTAGATTTTGTTCAAAATCGGTCAAAGGTCAAGGTCACAGTGAGGTCAAACATTCGATTTATGATGGTTTGGTACAGAATCATCGTAGAAACTTCTGGTTTGCGTCGCTACCTTCTCTAGAGACAGCTTTTATTAGACAATGTCAGAGGTCAAGTTGACGATTTCGTAAGTACCAGTCTCTGACTGCTTGTGTGTGTGTGTGTGTGTGTGTGTGTGTGTGTGTGTGTGTGTGTGTGTGTGTGTGTGTGTGTGTGTGTGTGTGTGTGTGTGTGTGTGTGTATGTTTGTGGGCACGATAACTCGAGAATGGAAAAAGCTACCAATGTCAAATTACACCACGTGATTCAGGAGGGTGATGGCTGGCGCTGATTAGATTTTGGTCAATATCGGTCAAAGGTCAAGGTCACAGTGAGGTCAAACATAATTCCATAAATTAATGTGGAGAAATGGAGAATTTTTGCTTCAGTCGACGTTACGAGTTAGTTTTAACTTCGATTTTAATTTTGTCTTCGGTTTTTGCGATTGCTGAGGCCTAAGTCACATTTGCTCTACGGTGAGTTTACGGCGGCCGTACGCCCTCTGAATTGACAGAAACATAAGGCGGCCACAGAGTTTCTGCGGTGGCCTCAGGGTGGCCCTATGCCGTTTGGCTATATTTTACAGGTCGTAAGGTCGTCGTGGAATTACAACGCGGAGTTATAACATTTTTCATTTCTACGTTCGCCGTAGCAATTCGACAAGCCGAAAAAAAAAAACTGGTAAAATTTTTTTTTAAAATTAACCCATTTGTTACCGTCCGTCTGGCCGCACGTTCGCCTTAGGGCCCCCTGCGGTCGCCTTGCGGGCACCTTACGTCTGCCTTGAAAATTCTATGGCCGCCGCAGGGCCCCCTTAAGGTCACCGTGCGACATCAAATCAAAGACCGTACGGCAACCCCACGTTTTCGGTCTCCACAATTTATAAATACGCCGTGCAGCTCCCCGAAAAATAAAAACGTATGTGACCGTGGAAATACTGCGGCCGCCGTATAATTGCTAATGGCCGTAGATTTTGGAGACCCCACGGCCGCTGTGGCAAATGTGACCTAGGCCTTAGGACGCTCAAAACTCGGTTGGCGAAATTCTGGTAAAAATTGGATGTTTTGGAGACGTTTTAAGATTGCATAAAAATATTTCACTCGCCGCGTCACGGCTCGTCACATGGTGCAGCGCGCTCGAGCAGAGGCGTCGTTGAGTCACGTAAAGGTTTTCTGTGTGCACGCTGACGGTGTTTAAAAGTCACGTTTTATCCCAATAAAGGTTATCGTCACATGCCTGACTCGCTAAGCCGTCAGATTATGTAAAGATTGTTGGTGGATGGCCGAATATTACGGTTTTGTGACTGATAAAATAATATTAAATAATTGCGTGGAGAAATGGAGATTTTTGCTTCGGTCGACGTTACGATTTTTGATGGTTTGGTACAGAATCATGGTAGAAACTTCTGGTTTGCGTCACTACCTTCTCTCGAGACAGCTTTTATTAGACAACCTCAGAGGTCAAGTTGACGATTTCGTAAGTACCAGTCTATGACTGCTTGTTTTTTTTGTTTTTTTTTTCCTCTTTTTTTTTCCCCCACCTTTGAAATAAACTCCCTCACTGTTCAATCCCATTCTTTCCTCCAGGCCTTCAAAACAGCTGTTCACCACCACCTCTTCTCGTCCCCCATCCAAAACCTCGATCTATTCTACCCCCGTTAATCCACCCCAAACCCACCTCCTTCAAATTCCCCATTTTCCTTCCTGAAAGTCCCTGTAATGCCCACCTTGTTTACTCCATGTTCCCCGCCTCATCCCTCTCCCTTCCAAAGATCTCCGAATGTCTCTGTTCCCCACTGTTATGTCCTTCCCTCTCCCGCCCCTCTTGTCTCATGCACCCCTTGCTGTGCGTTGTGCGTTGTGCGTTAGCTCTCACATGAGCCTCGACAATGTATAAAAAAATAAAATAAAATAAAAAAATAAAGAAAGGTAAGTTGAACATGAGGCTTACTCTGGCAAGCAGCTACCACAAGAAATATAATCAGCATATCAGCCACTTCATGGTTATTCTCTTCCAAACGAAGAGTTCTGTTGCAGGAAGTTTCACTGGAGACCGACCGATACAGTAACTTGCTTGTTTGAGTTTTTGTTACATTTGAGGACTTTCTGTGCCAAATAATCAGACAGATAGGCTTTGGTTTGGTCTTGCGTCAGGAAATGCCACGTTGTGACATGCTGGATTTTGGTGTCGTCTCTGATCGAATACTGGATAGCATCTGACCCTGCAGCCTTTTGTCCCATGTAGCATTCTGCAGAGAATCCCTTCTGTGCATGTTGCTTACTCGAATGATCTGATCATAACCTCCAGTCGGTGTCAGCAGTCTCTCATTGAAATGGTCAGCGAGATCCCTGGCTGTCACCACCAAAGGTGGTTTATTCATCATTTTCTGTACAAGGACCCATTCCCTATTGACCACAGCATGTTTCAGACCATTAGTGAGTTCATTGTCTTTTGTCGGCACTATTTACATGCCGGATAAATCCGTCACCAGAATTGAGAGACTTTGCTACCGAGCATTTCAAAGGCATGGATGAACTTGGATTTGGCGGTGCACTGTAATAGTGAACAGCCTGCTATGAAGAGCACCCTTTTAATGACAGTGAAGTCGTTGTTTCGACTGGATTTTGAGAGAACCATTAGTCAGACATACAGATCCTTGGCTTCGCTCAAATAAACAGTATTGTCTCAGCTGCATCAGATGTTTCTCATTTTCAGCCAACACATTGATGTTGACCATCTTCACTGGAGCCCACAGACCAGTTGGACAGATGCGACGTTGGTCGATTTTTTTTTGGAAAGTTTTTTTTTTTTTTTTTTCTCGAAAATGTTTGCAACTCCACTCGGACGTCACGAAACCAACTTGAGTTTATAACGACTTGTTAACAATATTCCGAAAATAAGTCCAAATACATTTTTGAAATATCATGCTATACTGCACTACATCGTTTTTGGCCCTATCGCTCAACGGTGAAGAATCACTTTAAAAATTCCAGTTGCCAGAAACGGATCCAGGTCTTCACTAAAATCTAATCAGTTTGCCCTTGTCACATCCCCAGCCTGTCCACATCCATCCACAACTATTTGAGATATCCTGTTCACAGACAGACAAACAAGACGGGGTAAAAATATATCCTCATCCACCTTCGGTGGTGGAGGTAACAAGCCTGGTGTTGACTTAACCATCTTAAGATGTAAAAGGGGAACCCAAACATTTTTTTTTTCTGAAACCCATCGAGAATCATTAAACACGGTCCAATTTGAAGGGGAAAAAAAAATTAGAAATTTTTTTGCCAATCACAAAGTGTCAATTTTCAATAATCACCAGCAATGTCACATCTGGAAGCCATATTGATCTGAATGGGGGCTTTACATAGAGAAACAGTGCATGTTGAGCTCGGATTCAGATACTAATTCCACAGTCACCAACAACTCCGATGGTTCTCAGAATGTTGAAACCGATCAGTGGGATTTCGAATGGATGGATGGAGACAAAATTAGTAATGGAAATGTTTTCGGGGGAGTTGGGGGGGGGGTGATTGTGTAGCTGAATCATTTTGAGCCTTGTGCGAGCGATTCAGAGGAAGGCGGAGGTGTTCGTGAAGAAAACGCTGGTCGCATCTTCACTGCAGAGTGGTAGGTTTTGTATATTACTCAAGCAGAAATACCCGACATCTGACACCGCCCGAGGCACACTCGGACACAGTGGACAAAATGGGCGAAAAAATGTTTTGTCCCACCGTCGCAAGCTGACCAAGTGCATTGTATGTTATGGGATCGCTCGGTTTCATACTTTCCCTGGAAGCCATTTGTATCCGGGTCCGTGAGGTGTCGAGTCTATATCCCACCCCAGTGGAGGGGGAAGTGGGATATGTGGTGGTGGTGGCGATTGTGGGGAATGGTGGTGGTGGGTATTGTGGGGGTGATGGTTGATGGGGGATTACAGGGGGATGGTGGAAGGGAAGGGGGTGGGGTGGAGGGGAGCCCCCTGAAAGTTTTAACGCACTAGGTAATTCTCTCGGAGTACATGATGCAGACGATACATACATATATACTGTACATACTTCCGCCCCATGATAAATAGATGGTGGTTCATTTGATTTGCAGAAATTTTGGAGCTAGATAATCATTTTCAGGAGCTCTTGTTGCCGGGCAATAGCAACAGGTGTTTCATTCACCGCTCAAATTGCCCGTGTACATGGGAGCTGGAAGAGGTGGTGTTAGTTTCAATTGACGACTGCGTCTTCCGCTTAATCGTGGGGATCGCATCCTATCTCAATTGTGTCAGATAACCACAAGTTCTAGCTATCACTGTTTCATAACAGAGCTGTGTCACATGCTCTGAGAAACAAAACTGAACATTGTGTAGACCTGAACCTCACTCGGGTATTTTGGACAAACCTCGTCCAATTTCTGGCAAACTTAGGGTCGTTTGGCCATTGGTGTAGCATGAAACCATCTCGGATTGTATTAATAATATACAAGCACCAAGGATGCATCAACTCGGCACACTTGTGGAAAATGGAAAATTATTCGCCGTTTGAGTTAAATCGTTCTGCGATGTAAGCCGTATACAGTAAGGATACGACTGCCCACTTCCTGCTGAGACGTCACGGCTAATCCGAAGAAGATCGACTTTTAATCACAAATTTACCTACTTTATCATTCATAAAAAGATGTCATATCTATTTTGTTGGGTATCAGGCGATAGATTAGCGTAGAGGTGGTCTGAGCGTCTGGGTTCCCTTTCAAGGTCTCGAGTTTGACCCCGTCGTGCCATGAAAACTCCAGGTGGGTTGACTCGGTCTGTCATCCTTCTGATGTCGGCAAAATGAGTACCAGCTTCCTGGAAAAGGGGCACTACATCAATGGCACAGCCGCACTCCCAGTAATCATGCAACCAGAACGGCTCTCGGTAGAGCGCATACCTCTCCCACGCTGAACAGTTTACGTTTTGTATCCCACCAATAGGCCGGATCTGCATCCGGACCAAAACTAAAATCTAAACAGATTCTTCTCGTCACCGACCCGACTCATCCACCAAATTTAGTCCGAATCTGTCCACAAGTTTTAGAAATATCGTGCTATACATCGTTTTTGGCACCATCAATGGTGAAGAATAACTTTTTAAAAATTATTGGATCCACATCCAGATCTTCACCAAAATCTAATACATTAGTCCTCGTCACTTCCCCAACCTGTCGACCAAATTTCATCCCAGGCCATCGAGAACTTTTTGAAATATCATGCTGAAAGACAAAGACAAAAGACAGGAACGTAAAAACACAACCTCCGTCCACCTTCGGTGGTGGAGGTAATGATGATGGTGGCGAGGTTCAAAACAAATTGTTCATCGTCCATCGATTCGCAATGTTCTTGGAATTAAATGGAGATTGTAAATCCGACAATGTCTCCAAATCTCCTTTTCTGAATCCCATATGAACCAGCAAACTTGATGAGCTTTAGACACTGCAAGGATCTACTAAAACAAATCAAAAACGGTCACCAGAATTATGCTCATCTTCACAACTCGGATTATGTCAATTAAAAACATCCAAGGAAAACTACAGGGATAACATAAGGTATAAAACAATGTTGCACAGCCAAATCACATGCAGGACAAAGACATCGGTAGACATCGGTATACTCTAAATTGAATAAAGACAAAAAAATAAAAAATACAGCATACGAGATTTTTACCTGACCTAGCCACAAACTGTCCATCAGTCATTAGCCAGGGGCTCAGATGGGAGTACTTACAGGACAACTCTCTCAATCACACCCAATATTTCTCCACAACTCACATTTATTTATTGTACCACGGAATAACTGAACAATGGAACCCTTTTTTTTTTTCTGTCCCTCATTATCCCTACACTTTTTGAAGAAAACAATGAAAAAAAAAAAATGGGGGTGGGGGGGGGGAGGTGTAATGGACCATCCAATCCTGAACAGATGTGATCGATCGGCTCAGTCTGTCTGTCTGTCTGTCTGTCACGATATGTCATAAATTGTTGGACAGAAATTCACCAAACTTGAGAGCTATGATCCCCATGTGCTCAAGAAGGTGCACGAGCAGTATAATTTTGGCTATGCCCCATGGGGTGGGGGTCAAAAGATCAAACACCAAAAAAATGCATTCTGGGCACATTTTGAAATGAAACTGTGTATGCAATCATCATTGGGGAAGAATCAACTTTCAACAGATGAAGTATAAACAACTTTTTGGATTTGACCTGACCCCTGGTTCATGCCCCAGAAGTTAAAAATAATTTTTTTTTTTAAAGGGGGGGTGGGGAGGGGGGGTTGGGGGAGTTGAACTCAAAATTTGATATTTGGTCATTTCTGGTGGAACTTTTTGCCACCTTTCAACTTTGCTTTAGGTGGGAAGGGTGGGGTCTTGTGATGGCATGCCAGCAACTTCGCTCCAGTTTTGACTGTTCATGCATTCAAAACTAGAATGACACTTGGTGGAGTGCATACCTCCACCAGGTTGAAGAGTTTACAATTTGTATCCCACCGATAGGCGAGATCTGGATCCGGAGCTCAAAAGTCTAATCAGCTTGTTCACCGTCACCAACCCAACTCAACCACCAGGTTTCGTCCAAATCTGTCCACAACTTTTTGACATCATTTTGTGTGTGATATATTACAACACACACACAGTTTTTGGTATAAATCTCTAAATAGTGAAGAATCACTTATAAAAATAAAAATAATTAAATTCTCATATCGGGATTCGGATCTTCACCTAAATCAAATCGATTCAGACTCGTCACACATCCAACCTGTCCAAGTTTCGTCCTAAACAGTCTTCAACCTTTTGTGACATGCTATATACACTATACAGCAAGTTTCCAATATACATCGTCGATGCGTTCTTAGAAAACGCGACTTTAGTCAAAACGACGTCGTTTCGACATGATATTCCCTTAGTCTCTCATGTTATAATGGGGAGGATGCATAACCAGGCCAAAATTCTGGTCACCCAAACCAACTTAAACTTCACTTAACTACATATTAGAGACAAATATTTAACAAATAAAATGCAGATCGATGATTAAATGAACAGTTAGAGGGATATTCACCAAAATGTCAGGCCGAGATTGCTTGTCCAGGATGGGAGGGTTGTGGGGGAGAGTGGAGGGATTACAGGTAATGAGAGTCGATACTTGATGTTGGAATCAACGGCCTAGGTTCTGATGGTGCTGGGATTCTGTTGGAGCTGGCACTTTGGCCCTGAAGAAGGTGCAGAATGGTGATGGATGGGGTTCTGTTGGTGTAGTTGCTGTCATATGAGGCTTAAAGAAGCTGTCAATGCAAGTCGGCTGTGCTTGCATTTTCTTACAGCATCATGCACCATCTTTGATCACTCTCTTGAACTTGCTGCTTCGTTCCATATTTGGTGGTTGCCTGTAACCAAGGCAATCGCTCCCCCCCCCCCCGGCATGGTTTTTGTTGTCAGTTGTTTTGGAGGTTGTGTCAGCAGTTTAGCCTCTTAAAACCAGTTCAAAGGCGGGCGGACAATGCCACCGCATATCGTTGTTCAGAGCGGGGAATAAGTTTCGAAAAAAAAATGAAAATAAAGAAATAAAAAGGTCTCCGAAATGTCAATAAAGTGTTTACACCATTACAGAACACTATAGAGTCATATCATGAAACAAGTGAAAGCTTGCTTCATGGGTGGAGGGGGTCAAGATTCCTGGAATTCCACGGATATATCGTAAACACACGACCCAAGAGATTGAATCATCTTGTGTTGTTACTCGATCACATTTATTGGCGTTTTAAACTGCATCCAGGCACGAGTTGAAGGTGTATACAAGTCTATAGACTTGTATTGAATTATGTTCCCCAATTAGTCGGCAACTCTAATCAAATCGACATTGTCTGCCACACTTATATTGGAGAGTGCCTGTACATAGTTTTGACACTATCTGTCAATGGTGAAGAATTGCTTTTAAAGAAAAAAAAAAAATTATAGTATCCGGATCGTCAACAAAAACCGAAACATTTCGTCCTCATCTCACATTCAACATGTCCACCAAATTTCATCCAAATCCAGCCAGGACTTTTTGTGATATCCTGTTTCCAGACACAGGGGTGAAAACATAACCTTCGCCCGCCTTCGGTTGGTGGAGATAACTAGTGACCACACTGTACATGACAGTGTGAGGCAAAAGTAAAATTAGCAAAAGTTTAGCATCTAATCACATACCCACTTGATACCCCATCATTAAAACACCCAAGAGAAGGGAAAGGAAATATATATATATATATATATACATATATATATATATATATATATATATATACATATATATATATATATATATATATATATATATATATATATATATATATATATATATATATATATATCACACAATAAGCAACAGTGATAAATAAATAAGTGAGCTATTGGCCACCACTGTTGTCATAGGTGAAAGATGCAGATGGCATAGCATTTCACACAAATGTCACATGCAAAGCGTCATTCAACAAACTCACAATAATTCCAGCGTACTCCTCGTTCTCCCCGAAAGCGTCATGAAGCCATATAAACTCCTCATGCTGACGAACGACTGAAAAATCACCCTGCTTGAAGAAGGGCAAAGTGGTCTGTAAGGATAACAAAAATTGGAACTGAGCATCAAACTTTAAAGAAATGGTATTTAAATGGTCCATTTGAAAAACAAACAAATAAATAAATAAATAAAAATGAATAAAGATCGACGAGAAAGGAAAGAAAATCAGCCCATCATTGAATTTTCTGGTATTTGACCTTTTGGCCCCAAACCAGGGGGCAGGGCCAAAAATGCTACCTCTATTGCGTATTTGTGCCATGTCGTGATCATAACTACCAAATTTACAGAAATTCGGAAGTGTGAATGGATAGTGCATTTCAGTTTAAAGGTTACCATTTCATGAATGAAAAGTACAATGACAAAATGCCTCCTTTTTGTGAAGCAAATTACCTTTGTATGCACAGTGAACTTCACTTTATCCTTCTCACTGAGTGCATCGGAGATGTCCACTTGCAAAGCCGCATCAGTTTGTAGGTCCACAGTTTCAGAGCGCAGCTAAACAGGAGTAACAAAGAGAAACCTCAAATGCTAATTTCACAAAGGAATATATCAGAATCATCACTGAAGGAGGAACACTTATTTATTCTCAATTGGTTCACGGGAACCAGCAGTGACCACTATTTTTGTTGTGTCTGTCTGTGACTCTCTCCAGAGCATAGCTCCGTGACGTTTGATGCGATCTTTATGAAACTTGGACACAAGCTAGATATCATGGTTTAGTTGCGTCTTTTTGTATGAGGGGCGTCCCTCGCCCCTTGTGGGTGGAGCCACGCACACTTTAACTTTTTATTCATTTATTTATTCTCGATTTTTTTTTTCTCGCAACTTCATTTCCTAGAAGCTGTGCGTCATGTCCATAAGTACAACATAAAAAAATCCAATTTGATTTGGTCAAAATTGACGGAAGAGATAGGTTTTTACGGTAGGGCTTCCTCAATAATGCCCGCGAACCATCATCGCCTCCCGGCTTGTTTATTTACTTATTCATTCAAATATGCAAGGTGACAAACATTGAAGCTATGCACACACACAACATTTGCATAGCTTCAATGTTTGCCATCCTGTAACACAAGGATTGTTTGAATTTGACTTTTATTTTTTTGAATGACATCTCTGATCAACAAAAGTAAACCAATACCAAATGTGTTGAAATTTACAAATGATGGGCTGCAAGGTATTGTGACGATCGCCTGTCAAGGAAACCCGCGTTCGGCTGATGCAAATAATTTAATGATCAACGGGTGCACGTGTGCAGATTGAACCACATGCTGCAAGAAATCAGCCACCTCGATCAACAACCCAATCATTGAGCCATTGCATCCATCATTGTACCTGTCCGCTGACGCTAGCCTTCACCAACAAGAGTAGTTCTTCAATCCGGTTCCGGTTCTGGGTTTGGAGCGTCGACAGGTCTCCTTTGGGGCAATCTGCTGCCGATCTCAAAGTTAAGTTTCCGGTCGTTATCTGTCCGTTTTAACTGTTTATTTTCTCACCCACATGTTACTGTGTGTTCCTAGTTCGGTTTTGTTTAAAAAATCGTGCTATTTTGTGAGATTTTGTCGACCTTGTTTAACCGGGTGCTTGAGGCCTACCCTTGAGGCTTAAGGTCAACCGGTTCCCCTCGGTGTACGATCGTGTTTATTTGTATTTTTCTCCCCATTACCTTCAATTTCTATCTTCCCCACTTTCCTAATGTCCCCAATCCCTCCCAACTAATCACTATTTCTTATCTTAAAAAAAAAAAAAAAAAAAAAACGAAACAAACAAAAAAAAAAAACGCGACCTTTCTCCTTGCACACTCACGAGTCTCGGTTATTCTTCTTCTTGTTCTTCTTTATCCTCCTCAATTTTTTTTTCTACAACACTTCCATGACCTAATCTGTTGAAAACTCTCAAACATTAATAATAATAATAATAAAAACGATCTCTTATAATGCTTCATCTTCCGCTTTCACACGTGTGGTACTCTTTACTGTATCATAATGCACTACTCTTCTGCTATTTACACAGACTGCTCTTAATTCGACCTTTCCTTCATACCTTGCCTAAAAAAAAAAAATCCAACTGTTACAGTGTTTCTTCTCTCCATTCTCTGAATTCCCCTTTATTGCATCCATCAATAATTGTGTTTAATCGCATCTCTGACCTAAAACTTAAAAAAAACCCAGTTTGCTATGAATGTTCACTTTCCATCAACCATTCTTTTTTTCCAACTTCAGTGCCAACTCACCCCTCTAACCCCTCACTCTCAAAGCAATCATCCCACTCTTCTCCCTCCAAGCCTCCCTCTCACTTCTCTCAAAAAAAACTCCCCCCTCACTCATCCTTCTCAAAGTTGCACCCCTCCCATCCACAAAGCTGCCTCCTTCCACTGCCTTCTCACCTCAATCTCCTCAAATCCTCAACTGCCTTCTTCCCCTCTCTTGTCCCCCCTCTGCCCCAGCACCATAGAGCCTTTTCTCCTCCTCATTCGGCCCCTCCCCTCGCTATTCTGCAATACCCCACACTCTTTCAGCAACCCTCCTTAGCTCCCCCCCTTGTCCCTTGTCTTACCCTCTCCTCCTCCCCCCCCCCCTGCACCCAGAGCCTCCTCTCCTACCTCTTCATTAAAAGTGTGGACCTGAAACATCCGGGGCCTTCGCTCAAACCTTTCAGATCTTTCCATACAGGTTGCCACTGACAAACCAGACAATCTGCCTATCAGTCTAAACTTTCCTCCCCCAAGACGTGTCTGACTCCCAAGTATCTCTCCCTGGTTACTCCCTCCTCCGGTTTGACAGACCTGAGCCTCGTCCTGATGGAGGAGTTGCTCTCTTCATCAAAGACTCTATGCCTCACTCTCCATGCACTGCCCTCACTCCCCCACACCCCGAGGAATACCTCTAGCTATGGCTTCCCCTCCACTCCCACCTCATGTTTATATGTGTACTGTACCGTCCACCTAACAGTGATGACTCCATCTACACCTCAATATCTGAAAACATGGACCAGCTTCTATCTTCTCATCCAAACTCTCTCTTCCTCATATGTGGCGACTTCAATTGTCATCATGCCAGTTGGCTGGGTGTGGGTACCTCTCTCACCTGTCATGGCACATCAGCAAATGCTTTCTGCGACTCATTGGGACTGACTCAATCGGTCAACTTCCTGACCCAGATCTCAACCAATGGATCTGATTGGTACTCCATCTCTTCTGGATCTGATTCTGACAAATTTCCTCTGACAATATCTGCTGCTCTTCCTCCGCTCCAATCGGTTCTTCTGACCACATCCTTGTCAAAGTGGATATCTCTCTGGCTATTAGAGAACCACCTCACCGCCGTAGAGTCTGGCATTTCACTAAAGCCAACTGGCAGGGTCTCCAAGCAGCCATCAAGCTTCTAGACTGGTCTCCTATCACTACTTTCTCCAACATCAACTCATCCTGGGAATTCTTTCAAAGAAACTTGCTCTCCCTCATGCACAGATTTATTTCCTCTCGTCTTCAGTTGTCCTACCCTTCCTCCCGCCCTTGGTTCACTGAAGCTTGTGGCGAGGCAGGTGTCCTGAAACAACTTGTCTTTTCCTCATGGAAAGCAAACCCAACTGAGGGCAATCTCAGAACAAGTGTGTATCTACCCTCAGGAGAGCCAGAAAACAACATCTTTCTAATCTCAAGTATGAACTCTCAAACCTCTCTCCCTCCTCAAAATTAGGTGGCGTCTGATCAAATCTGTTTCTGGTGTATATTCCCCCTCCATCCCCTCCCTTACCTCAAATGGCCACACTGCTGATACCGCACGTGAAAAAGCTGAATGCCTAAACTCGGTGTTTGCAGCTAAATCTTGTGTCCAAAACTCATCACTTTATCTACCCACCTTACCCAGTCACACCCAACTGTTCCTGGACTCTGTGTCCTTTTCTCCAGACAAGGTGGAGAGCTTGCTGTCAAACCTCGACTCAGATTCTGCAACCGGTCCAGACGGCATCAGCCCACGTGTCCTCAAAGCCTGCTCTTTTGCTCTTGCTCACCCTCTCTCTGCTCTATTCACCCTCTCATTTGCTCAAGGTCATCTGCCATCTGCTTGGAAATCAGCAAACATTACTGCCCTGCATAAAAAAGGTGCAAAAACAGATCCCTATAACTACAGACCAATCAGCCTTCTCCCAATCATCAGCAAGGTTATGGAATCCATCATCACTTCAGACATTAAATCCTTCCTCTTCTCCAATGGCTTGATTTCCAATCATCAAGTTGGTTTCAGACCAGATCACTCTACCCTGGATATGCTGCTTCTGCTCTCCCAACAATGGATGGAGGTCCTCAATGCCAGACAGGAAATCCGAGCCGTATCCCTGGACATATCACGTGCTTTTGACACAGTCTGGCACCCTGCACTACTCACCAAACTCTCTTCCCATGGTATTCAAGGCCATCTCCACTCATGGCTCGCAGACTTCCTCTCCTGTCGCAGTCAACGTGTGGCCCTAAATGGAGTTCTTTCATCCCCTCTTCCTGTCCAGGCTGGAGTTCCTCAAGGTAACGTTTCTGGGCCCTGTTATTTTTCTAGTTATCATCAATGATCTCTCCGACTCTCCGGAAAATCCTCCATATCTCTTTGCTGATGACTCCACCCTCTGCCATCCCATCGGTCATCCCTCAGACCAGCAAACAGCAGCTTCTTCGCTCACTGCAGATCTGGGTAAAATCACAAACTGGTCCAACACGTGGAACATGTCTTTCAATCCAGACAAATCTCACACTCTCACTGTCTCTTCGAAAGGACCGTTGAGAACCCCCCCCCCCCATCCACTTTCTCAACAATCCTTTGGAAGAAGTCCTTTCTTTCAAGCTTCTGGGTCTCACTATCTACCATGACCTTTCCTGGGAAAGCCAGATTTCAAACCTCGCCTCAAAAGCCAGTCGCCGACTGGGAATCCTCCGTCGTGCAAAGTCCTTCCTTGGCACACTTGAGCTCCTGACCACTTACAAAGCTTTTGTCCGCAGCCTGATGGAGTACTGCTCTCCCTCTGGGCTGGTGCTTCTGGCTCCCACCTTTCTCGGTTTCACGCTGTAGAAACTAAGGCATTTCGGATCATTGGCATCTCCCGCAATAAGGCTGAGTCTTTGGGCCTCTCATTCTCTCACCGCAGGCTGGTCGGTGGTCTTTCTGTCTTCTACCGTCTCCTCTCCAGCCTTGCCCCCCCCCCCTGCTCTGTCTGCGATTTGTCCCCACATTTCCGCAGGGTGCTCAAAGTCCACCAACAACCCCCTTGTGGTAAAACTATCAAAATCATGAATCACTGCTCATCTTCACTCTTTCATTCCTCATTTTTCCCTGGCTTTGGAATAAACTCCCTCACTCTATTCAATCCCATTCTTCCCTCCAGGTCTTCAAAACAGCTGTTCAGCACCACCTCTTATCCCCCATCCAAATCCTCGATCTTTTCTACCCCCCATAATCCACCCAAGCCCACCTCCTTCAAATTGCCTGCTTTCCTTCCTGAAAGTCCCTGTAATGTCCATCTTGTAGTCCCCATCCCATCCCTCTCCCTTCCACAGATCTCCTAATGTCTCTGTTCCCCACTGTTTTGTCCTTCCCACTCCCTCCCCTCGTCTCATGCCTCCTTTGCTGTGCGTTGTGTGTTAGCTCTCACACGAGCCTCCACAAGGTATACAAAAAAAAAAAGAAATCAAATCAAATCGAAAAGCTCATTTTGATGGGATTAAGAGTTCATTGTTTTTTTTTTAAACCACATAATAAGAAGTTGTGGATTTTTACCTCCGTCACCAAAGGTGAAGGAGGTTATGTTTTCACCCCTTTCTGTCTGTGTGCAGGATATCTCAAAAAGTTGTGGACGGATCCGGATGAAATTTTGTGGACAGGTTGGGTGTGTGACAAGGATGAACCGATTACATTTTGGTGAAGATTCAGATCTGACTACTCGCATTTTCAAAGCGATTCTTCACCATTGAGAGATAGGATATAGTGCTGCACAGCATGATAATTCAAAAACGTATTGGGCCCGATACGTTCTCGTGGATCAGGCATTGCGTGGTGGAGGTACGTGCTCTGCCGAGTGCCCCTCCAGTTTGCAATGAATTTCAATGCAGGAGGAGACATTCAAGCACATTAAAACCTGCTTTCGTAGACATTTAGCGTGCTCGTCCGTGCTGCCACCTCCCGCACTCGGTCGAACCATGACACGGAGTCTGATCATACCAGAAGCAAACAGTGTCAGCAACGGTGAATCTCTCATCAATTAGGTCGTCGTTGTAGTAGTAGTAGTAGTAGTAGTAGTAGTAGTAGTAGTAGTAGTAGTAGTAGTAGTAGTAGTAGTAGTAGTAGTAGTAGACAAAAGTCCAAGAAAAATAATTTCAACCACCTTTACATGTACGTCCCAAAAGTTTCTCCAATGCCATCAGGCATCAAATCACAAACATGCACACATCATGCTTCACAGAAAACTGTACTACTACTACTACTACTACTACTACTACAAACATGCAAATCAAGTGAAGGGGTATCAGGAGATCGGAAGGTAAGAGCCAAATCAAGAGTTGGGACTATGGGATATCAATTAATCTGGCGACAACATCATAGCACACGACGACGAGGGCCCAGGACCCACAATTGGCATGAAACATTAAACATGGGTTCGTAAATTGGGATTTAACACCAAACAACCAATCAAAAGCCGTTATCCGAATCTGTGGACGAATCGATGATGCACGACACGTGACACGGCGGTTGGGACTTCTCCACAAAACATATCGTCGACCCCCCCCCCCACACACACACATCTCCCCTGAGGGGGGGGGGTCGTTAATAACACACGAACATGTTCAAATCGCGATACTCCAAACGGTCCTGTGACCTGTCGAGGCGGCAAATCACAAACCGGAAGTGTGTCACACAGATTGAGGCTCACCTTGTTTTCCTCCTCGGTGAAATAGTCAGGCCCATCATCGAACCCGCTCTGCGGAAAAAAAAGGCAAACGGGACAGGAAATGTATCATTATCTGTGGAGAAAAAAAAAAACAACACACACCGGGAAGTGAGAAGGTGATCGCGGCCGCAAGAGGAACAAACGACTCACCATCATGCCGCCGACCCACCAGGGTCTGGCCCGGATATCCCACAATGCCATTCGCGCCAATTGCCACGCCCCCTTTACCTCACACTGCCGGGCTTCCTCCTTTGGGCACTTAAAATCTGCCGTTTCAATTACCACAGTCACGTCGCAAGTCCACGAGCGTCGGAATTTCCGGGTAGAGTAGAGCGTCGTGCCCTGTGTCGTTGTGTGGCTCCTTGCAGTGAATGTTTAAACATTAAACACGACGTTGTGCGTTTACTTTTTTATTATTATTATTATTATTATTATTATTATTATTATTATTATTATTATTAGTATTATTTAACGCACTCCAAACGGAGCGTCGGTTCTGCTGAGTCGTTGCTATGGCAACCGTTACAGATCACAACCCTGGACACGTGACCACTCGAACCCCGACGCTGGGTACTCGAATACACCAACGCGAGCACACGTGACACCCGGCTTTAAGGTACATTCGAGTGACGTCACACATTGATGCCTCGGCCAGCATGCTGAACACCAGGGCGGCAGTTTGTAGCTGCGCCGACGTGGGCTCGGATAGGTGAGTACACATACCTGTCGTCCATCCTGCCAGCCAGAATAGTGCATGAAACTGTATGATTGCATTCACCATATATGTTAATCCTATACACGTATCCCATAAACTTCACTCACCACGTGACCTTCGGATGCTCGAGACGATAAACGGATGAACTTTCAAACTAACGGAAAGTTCGATGAGCATGACGTGACTGTCTTTTTCGACCACTCCCACCTCCCCCCCCCCCCCCGGATCTCAGAGCCAGTTGGGACTTTTGGAACGAATTTTGTTTTGGCCTTGACCTATTTTTAAGGTCATGACCTAATTATAGACATTTTAACATTTTTCACCGTAACTCCGCGCTTACATTTGTCCTATCAGAACGGAATTGCCCTCTCTATGTAGGCGAGAGCACGGCACATTTACGCTTCGTTGACACGATACCCCTCTGGGTTAAAGGTTAAAGGTCTCGCACGCCGAAGAGTATTAAACCATCATTTCGGTTTTTCTCCCTTTTTTCTGCCAATGTCCGAGCTGTATCTCCAATCCGGTTAGGACTTTCGGAATTAAACATTGTGTTGTATCAATAATGAAATAAAAAGTTTTCACGGTTGACATAACTTTTTTGGTATTGACCTAATTTAGAGGTCATGACCCAATTTTAGGCATTTTAACATTTTCTCACCAAAACTCGATTAAAATTTGTCCGATGAGAAAGAAAATTTCCCTTTCAAGAGAGCCCAAAGCAAGACGCATTTATGCTTAATTTACGTCATACCCGTCTGGGTGAAAAGTCAAGGTCAAATGGCGGTCTGAAAACAATGATGATCATTCCATGATGTTCCCACATCATAACAGTGAACCCGCACTGAGGTTGTCCACCTGATATTTGATTAGCTTCCTTGACCTACTTTTTTTTTTAGGACTGTGACCTAATCAACAAAAAACACCTTTTCCCGAAAAATATTCTGAAAGTTTTTGAGGTCAATAGGTCAAAAGGTCAACATAGGCCAAAGGTCAACAACTTAGGTGAGATTTCTAAAAATCCTCAATTTTCATCTGATTGATTTGAAATTTGAAGAGGATTTATATTTCAGGTCACTGAATTCAACGAGACAATTAGTATTGATGTCAGCATGGACCGAAAGGTCAACGTAGACCAAAGGTCAACAACTAAGGTTGTTTTTTTCTAAAATCCTCAATTTTCATCCCATTGACTTGAAATTTGAAGACGGTTTTCGTATCAGGTCACTGAATTAGACCACCAATTATTTTTGAGGTCAAATTTGTTTGATGTATTTTGCAAGTATCGTGCTCTGCACTACCTCTTCTTGTTCGTTTGTTTGTCCGCACAGAACTTTCGTGTTTTTCTCCACAACCGCTTATCGGATTGAGATGAAATTTTCAACATTGGTGTGAATACTCATGTAGAATGTTTTAGTGATAATTGTGACGCCATAAGTCACGTAGTGTGGCAGCCATGATGGAAAAACGGAAAAACTTTAGACCTCTGTATCGCTGAAAGCACACGAAGGAAAAAAAGGAAACTGGCACTTAGCAAATACTCCTCGTGGGAAATTTTTTTCCCATTTGATTTTTTTATGATGTTATGATGTCATAATTGCATATGTAGAACACTACATCCGATCAGTATGAAAGAATTTATCTAGGGATAAAATGTTCCACAAAAATTGTTTTCTGACGTCATCGGTCACGTGATTCGGCAGCCATATTGCTTTTTAAAGAAAACCTAAAAAAAATCTTCTTCTCTGAAATGGCTGAACGTATCGAGGTGAAACTTTACACATATGGCCGCCTATCAATGAGGAACAAAAGGTTCACTCACATGACGTCAAAGGTCATATGGTTTGGCTGGGATCTGACAGCCATATTGGATTTAAGAAAAATATTAAATAATGTTTTCTCTGGAACTGCTTCATCAATTGACGTGAAACTTCACATATGTGATCCAGTAGTGATGGGGAATACATGTTTTAAATTTTAAACTTGATTGGACGCATGGTCTGGCAGCCAGAATTATTTAATTTTCTTGATGTGGGTTCTTTTTCTTTTTGATTTTTTTTTTTTTTAATAAGGCTCACTTGGCTGTGCCTGGATGCGTTTGAGTGTAGAGGAAGAGCAGCTGAAACCCAAATCGTATCCAGGTTCCTCCTGGTTGTTGCAACAAATTGGGACGTCTTAGTAGCCATCATCACTGCGAGCAGTTACAAAGTGACAGTTCTAATTATGTCTATTATTAATTATGTAACACACCAGTACACCAAACACACCACACAAAGCAACACAAACACCACACAAAACAAGTTCTGCTGAGGGTCTGCAATCTCTGGTTGTTCTTTTTCTTGTTCTCAATTGTATTGTTAATAAAATGTACGCGGAATAACTTGACTGGAGTCATTACAGCGACTTGATGAAAACAATTTTATATATGACTCTTTCGAACTTTGCTTCAACAGGAGAAAATAGTTATCAATGTCTTACACACATCAATTTCTGGACACCTGCCCTTCACGATCTGTATCCGAATATTTTGGAACCCAAGCTAGTTCCAGGTGAAGTACCCCCATGTTGTTATAAGAATGTTGATAATCACACTGCTGGCTCAGTAATGACCTCCAGGGAGTAGTTGTTCTGCTTGACTTTCCTGGTTGGCTCCAGACACGATACCAATTCATACTTCGTGGTTGACTCTTAAATGCCCGAGGCCAATGGGATGGTCAATAAGATGCTGTGAAAACTCGAATCCTTAAACTGATTTATAAAAACTGAAATCTCATGCGAGGTTTACAATATTTATCGAACCTGAGCAGTATATATATATATATATATATATATATATATATATATATATATATATATATATATATATATATATATATATATCTTGTGTTTGTGAGGTAGATGGAGGAACTTCAGTGTAAAGGAAGGATTATATAGTGTAGCATGGTCCGTCGATGAGCAGGAGACATCTCGATGTAAATTAAGTCGGGAAAACCGTCAGGTTAAAATTGCTACGTCACCACATGCGGGGTGGTGCTGTGTTAATTAGGTATGGTTTAAGGCAAATTTCTCCCAGCATGTGATTGCCCCCAATGACCTTTTCCTACGTTTTTGCATTTACAAAGCGGCCTATAAAAAGGAACAACGCTTTAACAACAACTGGCAGACAATGCCCCGAGGAATGGGATTGGTCGGTGTGACGTGAGAGAAGGGAACATGATCAGAGAGCAGAGAGTTGTGTGAGGTGCACAATGGAGACAGAAGGTCTTGCTGGCTGTTCCCTCCTCAACGTGGTTAAGAAGGCGACGTGATTTTCATGTTCCTGCTGTGTGAATTTGCCTGTGTGCTGGATCAAGATGCGAGCCATTACTGTTCGGCTGAGTCGTGAAGCATGTAGGTTTCTGAGGAAAGGAGAAGAGAAAAAGAGGAGTGCCTCCCTCAGCAATAACTCGGCGTTATCCCGGTGTGTGTTCGAGGAGGAAGGTAGGCCATCGTTGTGAGCGGACCTGGTGCGAAGAGAGGAGCGGGGTCGGCATTGTCGTTCGTGAGAAGCTGCACGGCGGTTGGTGAGCCTTGGTGTTGAATACCATCGCACAAATTACCATGTACGTTTCCCATGCAGAGAGGGGCTTGGCGCCATTTTGGGTGCGGTTTCCCATGCAGGCCGACACGGTTCTAACCCCAAACTCCTCAACGATCATCTCCGGACATCCAGCTAAGTGCCAGAATAAAGGGAAGGATTTTCCTTTATTTTATCTTTCCCCTTGTCTGTTTTTGTAACTGTGTGTGGAGACGTCTCAACTTTAGGTTTTAAATTACCTCGCGTTTAATGACCTTATGCTTTGATTTATTTTTATTACATCACGCTTTGATTTATTTCCAATATAGATATTTCATATATGTTCATTTAAACCCTTATTTATTAAAGTTGCTTGCGTCTGTCTATTCGTTGTGGGTTCGAGTATAAACCCTTGTGCTTCCTTCTGCTACGCGTCCTTGCCACCCTCCATCCTGGACTCGCTATAATCTCCAAGGAACACGTGTTTGCCTCCAAGGTAGAACCGTTTGGCCATCCATCTAGGTCCGTCTTGACTGGGTGGATACGACAATATATATATATATATATATATATATATATATATATATATATATATATATATATATATATATATATATATATACACACTACTTAAACACAGATGTCACCCATCCATCCATCAATTGGGACCATACTCTGTGCAGAGCGTTGGTGCTGCCTAAGCAGTCTCCTTGACTATTGGACACAATCCTGGACGGGTTGCCACTCCGACACAGGATACCAGCAAGCTGGCACTCATTTTGCCGACCTCGGAAGGATGACAGGCAGAGTCAACCAGATGTCACCCAGTGCTTTGAAAGTTTAGAGTAATGTTGGTAACTTGTGGTTGAAGAACAGTGGAAGCCTCAACTTCTTCCTTGACTAAAAGAATGTCCGCACCACATGTGCTCGCTTTTCGTCTTGGGAGGCTTTCTGTAATGAGTCATTATTTCGATCAGACTCGTTGGTGGTATAATGGCTGGAGTGTGTCTGCTCTGTGTGTGTGGGAGTTCAGGGTTTCAAACCCTGGCCGAATCACAGTAAAGACATCAAAAATGGTCCACACGTGCTG
Organism: Eptatretus burgeri; assembly: GCF_056783735.1. Classification (NCBI taxonomy): domain Eukaryota; kingdom Metazoa; phylum Chordata; class Myxini; order Myxiniformes; family Myxinidae; genus Eptatretus; species Eptatretus burgeri. Next base: position 11,410,666 of record NC_140962.1, on the reverse strand, counting down.
CTTCTGTGCTTGACACTCAGCATTTTCAAGGACAGAGCACTGACAAAACTATAGGTTGACAGCCATTGCACAATCTTGACTGGCCTCCCGCCCTCCTGCATTGAAGTTCCTTGTAAAGAAACTCATATTTTAATGTCATTGGATGGAGGGATGCAGTGGTGTGCTCATGCACCAGCTCTGACGAGACCAGCAGAGGGCAGTACATGACATTCCACAATGGATTTAAGAGGGACGAAGGTGTGCAGAGTACTGGTGAGATCAGGCAGAGCAGCTATGGTGTGCAGCCTGTGGCTGCTGGTTGCATCATCTTATGGAGGCATGGCTGTGACAATGATGCAGAGCCCCCTGTTACCAGTACACCTGCGCACATTTTATCAACCTCAGAAGGATGTACAGGCCACCTGAATCAGCCCTACTTGATTTTAGTTCAACAGCCAACAGGGGCTCGAACTCAAGACCTTAAGATATTAAGCCAGTTACCTTAACCGTGAAGCCAACACCATGATCAGATGTGAGAGAGAGAGAGAGAGAGAGAGAGAGAGAGAGAGAGAGAGAGAGAGAGAGAGAGAGAGAGAGAGAGAGAGAGAGAGAGAGAGAAGATGAGGGTTTAATCTATAAGAGCCCCAATTAGTAAAAAAATCAGAACTTTCATTGAAGCGTTCTGTTGACTAATGTTATGAGCTGTATGAGAAAAGTTGTAGTTGTCATATGACAGGGCCAAGGTGTGTGTGCATGGGCAGTACATTAGATAATAGGGGTAAAGTGCACTTGGAAGTACAAGACTGTTGTCAAGGTGAACGTTTGCTGTAAATGCACGGTTCATTAAATCACTATTTATTGTGCTCTACGTCAAGTAACCAGCAATAAAACAGCTTTATCTTCGTGATCCAAGTTCTGACATAGTCTCTATCTGTATTCCTGGTGTTTCCCTTGCCATAGGTTGGTCGTCCACACAACAGTGCAGTACTCAGAACCAATATCCATTCCCTTGTGACCATGTGGGATATAATGGGTAACAGCCCTTTGGCCACTCTCACAAAATATTATATATATATATATATATATATATATATATATATATATATATATATATATATATATATATATATATATATATATATATCTGTCAGCCCATGACACTAACCCCAATATTGCTTCATGCTTTGGATGAAACATGTCTCATGGATGATATGTGTGTAGTGGAAGCTCCGTTACTTAGAGAATCAGGATACTCCATTCGACTGAATGGTATCATGCATGAGCATGGTAATGTGGTTGGCATCATAATCACATTTCAATCTCAGAAAGCTCATCTTCACTTGAAGGAGCACATGATCATGGTCTCTTTCATCTTGTCCTGTACATTGGAGGTCATGTAGGGGGTGTACTGGGGTAATGCTGACATTGGGTAAGGGGGAGGGGTAGGTTCATGGGTAGGGTCATGAAACATGATAGATCAGCAGCTCTAAAATTTCAGCAATCGAGAGCCACAATCGAGGGCCATTTCAAACCAGTCATACATAAAACACCCCATTGTTACTTGTTAGGCAAGGGGAGAGTACTGTATCAGGCTTTTGTTTTGAAATCAGAACATTCATTGTCCACCACAACTGGATATGTTTCATTGCGGAAGGTCCAGGATCACAACAGAAAATGATTATTCCATCCATTGGGACCTTGAACAGCAACCGACCTTGAACTTTGAACTCATCACAGGAGATTCCAATAACTGAGAGCTTTAGATTCCACATGATCCAGGAGTAACACATGTGATGCCGGGTCACCATCTTGCAGTGGAAAGCAGTACTCCATTGAGCTCTGGACAAAGGCCTTACAGACTGTGAGTAGCTTGTTTTTCCAAGGAAAAACTTGGATTGATGGAGAATGTCCACTCTTTGGCTAGCTTTGGAGGCCATCTTTACTATGTGGATGGCCCACGAAGGGTCATGGCTGATGACGAGGTCGAGAAGTTCAAGAAATTGAACCGCTTCCAGTGAGATTATATATTATTGGTCTTGCCCATCATATCCCTTCAGAAAATGGTTCTTGCGGTCCGCATATCTCCACCAGGCTGAACAGTTTACGTTTTGTATCCCAATAATAGGCCAGATCTGGATCCGGACCGGAACCAAAATCGAGTCGATTCGTCCTCGTCATACACCCAACCGTTCCACCGTGCTTCGTTCGAATCCATCTCCAACATTTTTGAGATATCGTGTTCACAGACAGACAAACAAATGGACAAACAACCAGAAAGACAGGGGTGAAGACATAAGCTCCGTCCACCTTCGGTGGGGAGGTAAAAATCGGGCCTACCTGCAACAGATGCAGCTTCCTGTTTCTTGTTTGCGGCCAAACCTCATTTCTGCTTCACTGAATCGATAAAATACTGGCAGCTTCTTTGATGAAAACCATCATTTCTAGGCATTGCAATGTCCGTAGACGAGTTGCGGTCATGGTGGTGTGGCCATGATCTTGCACAAAGCGCTTTGCTATTTGAGCCTGATTTGCGACTAAATCTTGCCAAATCTCAACACTACTAAAACGTGGACCTCGTCTAAGTCTTTGAATGGTCTGAGTTCAATTTCGATAACCTCAGAATTGTGGCAATTTACAGAACGCCATCAATTGGAAGATTTACTTGAAACAAAATTGCTTTTCACAGCCATCACATCAGCTGTAGATCTGGAGTTGGTGACGATCACAGGCGTCGCAGCAGTAGCTGCCGCTTTATGTTTCGGTCGTGCATAATCCTATACCTCCCTGAAGCAGCTCTTCGAATTGGATGATTCACTCTGCTTTAACGAAGCCTGCGTAATCGGAGATTTAATTGGACGATCGGGTTGCAATGTTGTCCGAGAAGAATGAGAAATAAAATATACAATTTCCCTGGAAATTTTCTCCAAAATATTTCGAGCTTCAAACACCGGATAAGTTGGAAAGCTTGAATTCAAAATTTTGGCTTAATTTTAAAAGCTTAATTTAATTTTTTTTAAACAATACAAATGGACGGCCCATCGTCCAAGTGGACGATGACCAAGGAAATAGATGGTGGTCCAAAATGATCGGGTGAGATTGTCAGATTTCCCAGGATTGAAGGACATGTTCCATTTATCAGACCGGTGTCTAATCATTTCCAGATCAGCAGAGGCACAGCATTGTTTGCCTCACAAAAGGATTGGGTACAGTATGACACGATGTGGAGTTGTCTGCAAAAAGGAAGAGATGTGTTTCCAAAACATCAGCGAGGTTATTAATATAGATGAGGAACATGACTTGGGCCTAAAACACTGCCTTGAGGAACTCCACCCACCACATGGAGGGAGAGTTGGAGAGGGTCCCATTGATGGCAACACATTGACTGCACATGAGTGGAAGAAGTCAGAAATCCAGGATTAATGGTGATCTGCTATGCCACAAGCAGAGAGCTTGGCAAGCACAGCAGGATGCCAGACAGTGTCGAATACCCAAAGTATATGCAGGGAGAACGTCCTAACCTCTTGTTTGAGATTGAGGGTCTCCAACCATTGCTGAGAGAGGAGCAGAAGCATGCCTAGAGTTGAGTTACCAGGCCAGAAGACAAATTTATTGTCAGGGATCAGGCAATCAATATGTTTAACTTTTACTTTATATCCATAGTTGAGGCTCGTGGAAGAGCTAGCTATTTTTTTTTTTTGACGGAAAACTATTACTCAAAATTAACCAGCAACAGTGGGAATGCATAACCAATGTATTTACCTTTTACAATCTGCATCACAAAAACCAACAGTTTTGATTGCATTGAGGAAATGGAGACACTTGGTCATCATGGGGCTGATTAATAAACGTTTATTGTCAATTCCTATAATTTTATATAAAAAAAATTAAAATACAAGGTTGTTGGTGTAATGGCAAGAGGCACAGGTAATTCTGCGAACAAAAAGCATTTTTCCTTCATCGTCATCCAGCAAAAAGGCCCTGGCAAGTTCATGGATCATTAAGTACGACATGCGAACATGGCAGCACCTTCATCCAATATAGCTATACATCTATATCATTAAAAGTTGTTTATCCAATTTTGTACATTAGTCACAGCTTGCTCAACCAAGCAAACTACATGTTTAGCATTTTGAAATTTAAGTATTTTGAGTAAGGGGAGGTTGGGAGGTTGGGGGGGGGGGGGAAGAAAACACCCTGAAAACACAATGAAATTCAATTTGTGTTGTCATAGTACAGCAGTACAGCATTGCATCATCAACATAAGGCATTTAGAGTATAAATAACATGTACGTATGTTTACGTTACATAAACCTCAAACATAATTACAAGTTTTACTGCACAGTGTAACAGTTAATGCCACCCAAAAAGCTCAAGGTCAGTTGCCATTTGGCTGTGGACTGGATTTAGCTGGCTCTGATTTTCACCCACAGGCACAAAGGGTAACCGAGCTTGTGCAAGTACATGCTCCGAGAAAGAAAACATTTGAGCCCAAGGAACCAAATGGCAACAAAATCCATGCTTGGTAGATGGAACAGAGCGGACAAAACATACACAAAGACCAACACAAGCAACGACCGCTTGGCTATAACAACCGTAAGGCCTTGTTAAAATAACAGATACTGGTACATTCCTGGAGCTCTTGGTCTCGCTCCGCACTGCAGACCTCATCGTAAACACAGTTGCATGACGAATGGTTGGTTTGCACACATTGGTTGCCAATATGAGAAACATTACAGTTCTGGCAGCATCTATTTGTTTATCGTAAACTCCACAACTCATTCATTTTAAAATATATATGGCAAATTAGTACAAAGTCATCGGTAGTGTATTCGTTTAGGCATCTCCACCGCTCATGTAACTTGACAGCAGACCCGGCAGGGAGGTTTTCGAACTATCGAGGACGTGGGACTGCGTGGAATCGAAGGCATTACTTTGACCTAAGGCAGACTCTTTGGTATCGATGCAGATGAGAAAGCATTACGTACTGCGGGAACAAAAGGAAGGCTGACGGAGTCGGCCTGTGCTTGGCACGGCACAGACCAGAACCTTGTAAGGCTGTCGGTGCTGTTAGTGTTATGTCACTTGCAAGCACCGTCATTGGGCCATAAATGTCGTGGAAAATGAGCATGTTTCTTCTCCCGGGGAAAGCTAAGCCAAGAGGCAAAAGGGACCTCCCGTGTGAGTACATTTACCTCCAGCCAATCGATATTCTCTTGCTTTTAAACTCCAAGGAGATCCATCCATTACATTTCTTTCAATGTGAGGTTTTCACAAAACAAGAAAGATTCAGATATTCTCTTTGGATTTTCCTTAGAGTTCCGTTTCGTGTTTCGACGGAAAGCCAAAGGAACTGAAAAGCGAAACCGCACCGAGTGTATAAGAGGGATGGGAAAGCATGTTCCACAGGAGAAAGATTCGTACCCGGCGTGTCTTGGTGGGAAAAATATATAAAAAAAAAAACCCATAAAAGAGCGAGTGTCTTCCGGCCGTGTCCTGCTACTGGTGCATTTCATGGACTCTCTCCATTTTAAGAGTGTAACGAGCAAGTGAATGACGGTTCTTACCACCACTCCAGATTCCTGGATGACATTTATCGAAACTTCCCGAAGTTACAGTTAACTAACTTGACTTATGAATTACTCCCACAAATGGAGGCTAACAAATCATTACAGATGGCAAAAAGATAGATTTCATGATCTGCCAAGTTACATCCAACCTTAGGAATTTACTTTATCAAACAAAAAACCCAAACAGACAGCACCAAGCCCTCTCTGTAATGAGAGGCTTTACCGTCATGACACCACTATCCCCTGCTCTAAAGCTTCATATGAATGCAATTCTTTAAGATTTCTCGAAACAGATGCACCAGATATGGGCCATAAATCTTCAGGAGGACAATGGCACATATTCTCATCATTTTGGCTAGCAAGAGAATGAGGTCACAGAGAGAAAGGAGAAATATGTCCCCCATCTGAAATTTCACAAATTACTAATACAAAATGGTATTGGCAGTATTAAATGGTCTACGATGACCGACGATAAGCGAATCAAGACAGAGGATGGGAGAGAGATGGAGGGGAAGATAATGGGTAGTCATAATTATATATATATATATATATTTAAAAAAAAAAAACATGAGGAAAGGCAATTAGGCGGACAAGAAACAACGGTGACTGATAACCAGGAAGAAGTGATGCAAACTCGGTTCGGCTGTTTCACCAGGCAGCACCGATCGTGCTGCACCTGGACTTCACACCCAGCCACTCGTCAGCTTGTGGAAGAGGTCTTCATCGAGCGTCTCGTTGTGATCCTTGGCGCGCGTTGACAGGAATATGTAACCACCGATAAACTCGTGAACCACTTTGCAGTTGACGTCGATGCAGTTGAAAGCAATCTGCAGGTTGTTGTCGAAGTCCACAGTTACCTGGAATGAGGTCACCTTCGATAAAACATTGCTCTCCATTGCAAACTTTCAGCCGTCACTTACAATTGCTTTCTTCGATGCAACTACCGCTTGATCACCAGCATCACTATCATTCTTTTCAAATATCACAAGCATTACTTCAACCTTTTCGTTAACGCCTGCATCGCAACGACTTCTCCACCACCCAAAACTACAATCGTTCCACTACCACATCGGCTCATCACCAGTCTACCTTCCGAATCTGCTCGTACCTGCCGAACCTCCCAGTTGACATTCCACTGCTTCATGTTGCTGAAACGATAGGTCTTGGTAGCATCACCTGTGTGCAAATCCATTCGGATAATGCGATTGTAGGCAACGCCAAGGAGCTCGTCCTTTTTGCAATTTTTAAACCTGCATGCGACAAAAGGGTGGTTTGGGGAAAGGTGGAAACAGAGATGACAGGATCAAGCCAATTCTGTTTGGTGTTTCAGATAAGAACAGATGGGAACACAAAATAGGCCATCTCAAATAGGAACACCAAACAAGCCAGGTCTTTGGGCTGGTCTGCTTGGTGTTCATCTCAGGACATGACTCGTGATGCTGGAATGTCAGGTTCAAGTTCCGTACACGATGCTGATTTGTCCAATGTCATTATCCTATATGCATGTACTTGGCATTAGGTTAAAGTGTTTGGGATTATCCGTTGCTCAGAAGCACAGCCAATCAAGAATTTGTATTAAGTCCGACTCCACCAATTTGAAACAAACAGGAGAGAGCAGACTTAACATCCAGTTTAATTTGTGGTCCATGAAACTTCACTACTTTACAAGCTGATACTCCAACTCTGGCAAAGGACAGCCATTTTATACTCAATTTGCAGGTCATTTCCAGCCGTGTGTCAAAGCATGAATGTTTTTTTTTTTAAGGTGTCAAGACAAAGCCACTCCATCATCATTTGACACTCACTCACTCACGCGCTCGCACAATTGCGAAACCCCGTCTCCCGCTACACGGGTGGAATAAAGAGTGCAGAAACGAGTAATCATCACCATTTTTTTTTTAATCTAAAAGGATGTTGAGATGGCATGCCAAAAAGTATGTAAACAAGGTAGGGATGGTCACAATAAATTATCATGTGAAACCATCCCGACATCTCTCTTTGAACAAAGGTTGTTCGTGCAAATGAACAACCAGTAACGATTGTTATGTTATCATCTATTACTAAAAGGAGGTGTGTGTGTGTGTGTGTGTGTGTGTGTGTGTGTGTGTTGTGTGTGTGTGTGTGTGTGCGTGCGTGCGTGCGTGCGTGCGTGCGTGCGTGCGTGCGTGCGTGCGTGTGTGTGTGTGTGTTCAACATTTCACTGGTCAAATTCATACATGGATACCATCAACATAACAAACACTATCATTGCAAATGGATGCAGGAATAGACGGGGAACAACCATTGTTCACAGAAAGATGTCGGGATCTTTTCACATGATGATTTCTTGTGACCATCCCAACCTTGTTTACATACTATTTGGCACACAATTCCTACATTCGTTTACATGAAAAAAAAATTTAATTTTCAAGTTACTCCTTTATTATTGTTGCGATTCTGCAAAACCGCCGCTCCTTAAGGCAAATACACACAACATATAGCGGTCCCGAAACAGTTATTTAATTAGTATCCATTTTAGATAGCCCTTCCCTTATGTCTCGTGGGTTGATGGGACAAAATGTGTTGAGAGGGCTTTTAGTTCGGTCTTTAATTCCATTTGCTATTCCTTTATTTGATTTACTTTACTTTACACACATGACCTCTCCTTCACACTGACACGCACGCCACAGACCAGACCTCTGAACAGAACAGACCAGACCTTAGGCAACAGCCTAATTAGTATATGCTGCCAGAACCCTGTTCAAACTGCGGTGCCATTCCCCAACAGACATTTCATTTCAACCTTCTCCTTACTCGAACCACAATGCTACAACGTTCATACAACCACCACAACGCATTCCTAAAAATCCCCACAATAACCTACGCTCAACCTCCCAATCGTTTACCCCACCTCGCCACGGCTGCGGTGAAGCACCACGACCGCGATCGGCATCCCGGACGCTCACCACTGTCCTTTTAGGGATGTCGGGGAACAAAGGACATTATCCACCATGACGGATGCTTGAGGTCGAAACAGATTGGCACATAGCTCGGAGCACAAGTATGTGTTGGGATCCATTCAACGTCCTCTGGGTAGCCCTGGCTCTCCCCTAATTCGCGACCCTCATTTGGAGCCCTAAATAGCGACTGCATAATCATGGCCGGAGAGCGCTCTTAAAAACCCACACCCCGTGTTAATCTTGGAGCTCCATCATATTGCCGAGTTCAGTGGTCCATCCATCCATCCATCGGGACCATATTCTGTGCAGAGCATTGGTGCTGCCTAAGCAGTCTCCTTGGCTATTGGGCACAATCCTGGACGGGTAGCCACTCCGACACAGGATACCAGCAAGCTGGTGCTCATTTTGCCGACCTCAGAAGGATGACAGGCAGAGTCAACCCCACCTGGTTATAATTCAACATCCGAGTGGGATTTGAACTCAGGATCCTAGGATCCCAAGCCCACCACCCTAACCATTAAGCCAACACCAGCCATGTTCAGCAGTGAATGAGGTCATTTTCGGCTTCGGACCCTCGTGGGGCAGGGCTACTTCTTGGGGAGGCATCTGCACACCAATGGGAGCACTGGGAAATGCCTCCAGATCATTTTGACCCACTTCTTGGCTCCTCCATCGCACAGCCTCGATAAAGTAGCTGTGACAGGATCATTCGTTACTCAGTCTACAACACGCAATCTATATTCCAGAGTCTCGGTCTGTCCTCAAGCTAATCAACCTCCCTGCTACGTGTCCAAGAGAAGTCGGAGGGTCTTCTCCCGGGTGTGAGGCGGCTACTTCTGTGCGAGGATGGTCCAGACCTCCTGGACAACAGCGTGAGGGGAAAGGAGGAGTGCTGAGCGGGCGGGACGGCAGACCGATAATAGAATCAATAAACATACTGTACATAAAAACTTTCTCACGCGCCACTTTAAGTTGTCTTCTCACACGTTCTGTCTATCCAATCGACTGTCTTGTCTGCTATAGATGCACAAAAACTAAAAGAGCAACTGCAGATGTGCACCTCTTCACTGTTCCTCCTCTGCATTGCATTTGCACTTCATTACACCTCATTTTGCACCTCCTCACTCACGTACCATAGACACCCCCAGTTTTCGTCCCTCCTCCCCCCAATAACCGACTGGGTTGTGTTGGCCCATTGACTGCACCAGGTACAAAGAGGTCGTTTACACCTCGTACTTTCTCTCATCTTTCTTTGCTCTCTGATTTCCTCGGGTATGTGTCTGATGGCGTCTGCAATGTTAACGTAAGATAAGGTTGAAGAAGTTTGCATCAGGTTAGCTCTGCACTGTGTCTGCTTTTGTGAATAATTGCATTTTTTTTGTCCATGAATCCTTGCTTTCCCTGCTGTACATATTGCTTTTGTAATAAAATCCTTTATTGTGCCACATGACCTTTTCTCGCCCTTGCTTTGTAAATAAATTGCTTGTATTATAAATGTCCCCACCCCATTCTGTCTTTTCCTCCATTGTTCCAGCATGGGCCGCACGCACATGATTAGCCGGGAAGTTCGACCGCACTAATTGGCTCTTATTAGCCGGTGAGTACTTGGCAGCTCTGCTCGGCTGCACCTGATAGTACGCATTGAGGGCACGAGACCCCACTTGGTGCAGCCGTCCACATGTAATGTATCACATGAGGAAGGGTAACCCTGCAGGATTGGCAGTACAAATTGGTGGTCATGATTGCCTAGCAACCCACTGGAACGCAGAGTTACCTGTGCTCGGCGTACGTTGCATACCTCAGAACGCAAAATGGGCGTTCGGGAGGGGACCCGAGTGCTTCCCCTCGTGGCAAGCCTCAAACCCCGGATCCGCAACATTATTATAGAGCAAATGGATTTGTTCCTGTGAAGGTAGCATTATTGCAACGACATAATCCTTTGGGATAATTGCATACATGTATAACAGATAATTATTGGAGATGAGGGGGAAAGCAGGATCTTTGGAAAAGTTTGTTAATCTGTTGAGCGTGGTGTAAAATACAGTACATTATATACAACTGGCTTGGATTCAAGCTATGTGTTTTGTCTGCCGGTTGCATCATTAATGGTGAAACTGCTGGTGCAGTGCCCTTTGCTGTGAAAATAATATATCAATACAAGTTGGAATTTGGCAAGGGCAATGGTCTAAGAGTCTACTTTTTTCAAAAGAGTACATTTAACTTTCAAGACAAAGTGCCACCCAGCAAGCACATATACCTGGGCCCAACATTCCAAACTTTGCCAACGTTGGTGTACTCGCTGAATAGCAGGTGAGACAGCCGGCCAAACACGACCTCTATTTAATACATTGAAATCTGATGACTGTTTTCAGAGCAAACCCCATTACTAACAAAGGATCTTGGACAACACAGCGACCATAAATGTAGTTTCACCAGCGCCGGATTTAGGACTGTGGAGGCCTCTGGACAGTGATTGACTGGTCATCCTATGATCCCATCACAATAGTTCTCACTCCTCCTCACATAGGACAATTTGGACTTCACAGCACAACATGACTTTTTATCATTTAGCACAAAAATCTGCAAGTATTAAGTGCTGTATTTCAGAACATATGCCTGCAGATATAGCAGACCAAGAGCATAACAGACAACTTTTTTTTTGTATACTTTGTCGAGGCTCGTACGAGAGCTAACACACAATGCACAGCGAGGGGGGTATGAGACAAGAGGGGCGGGAGTGGGAAGGACAAAACGGTGGGGAACAGAGGCATTAGGAGATCTGTGGAAGGGAGAGGGATGGGGCAGGGAACACGAGGTATACAAGATGGACATTACATGGAATTTCAGGAAGGAAAGCAGGAAATTTGAAGGAGGTGGGTTTGGGGTGGATTAACGGGGGTAGAAAAGATCAAGGATTTGGATGGGGTGATAAGAGGTGGTGGTGAACAGCTGTTTTGAAGGGCTGGAGGGAAGGATGGGATTGAACAGAGTGAGGGAGTTTATTCCAAAGCCAGGGAAAAAGAGGAAAGAAAGAGTGAAGGTGAGCAATGATTCGTGATTTTGGTAGTTTCACCAGAAGGGGGTTGTTGGTGGACCTTGAGCGCCCTGCGGAAATATGGTGGGGACAAATCACAGACACAGCAGTGGGGGGGGGGGCGAGACCGGAGAGGAGACTGTAGAAGAGAGAAAGACCACCGAGCTGCCTGCGGTGAGAAAGTGAGATGCCCAAACACTCAGCCTCATCGTGGGAGATACCAATGATCCGAAATGCCTTCGTTTCCACAGCGTGAACCCGAGAAAGATGAGAGTCAGGAGCACCAGCCCAGAGGGAAGAGCAGTACTCCATCAGGCTGCGGACGACTGCTTTGTATATGGTCAGGAGCTCAGGTGGGCCGAGGGACGACTTTACACGACGGAGGATTCCCAGTCGGCGACTGGCTTTGGAGACCAGGTTGGAAATGTGGCTTTCCCAGGAAAGATCATGACAGATAGTGAGACCCAGAAGCTTGAAACTGAGACAAGAACACTGCAATTATTGCAGTGTACATATGCCAAAAGCAACAGCAATTACAATTTTCATGATAGTACACCGTACTGTCAATTTGACTCAGCACCTTGCAAGTCTTGCAACTATCAAAGTCATCGATGGGCTCGTCGAAGACCACCCCACGCAAAATGCCATATTCTCCACTCATGAGTGTGAGATAGGAGAGCCATTCCTGTGTCGTGGTTGTGCGAAGCCTATTCTTGATGTTTGATTTTATTTCCTTTTGGAATATCTGCAATTACCGTAACTTTGTGGTGCAACCAGGGAGTGAATGCTGACGTTGACTCAGCATTGTAAATAGACCATCAAATTTTATCGTTTATTTTCGCTCTCATTTCTCATCAAGCCAGGTGCTAGAACAGCTGTTGCATTGGTCCTTTAACACTACGATAAAAAACTTTTTTTTTTTTCAAAAACCGTTTTGTGGAAGCCCCCATATTGTGGAGGCCCCCATATTGTGGAGGCCCCAGTCTACCGTGCCATGAATCTGGCCCCGAGTTTCACTGTTATTAAAACAGCGCATATAAAGACATCAGATAATCTCTATAGCAAATGTAATTCCTGGGATGCTCAATAATTTGTTAAATTGGCAAATTATTTTGGCAAATTTGCCAGAATTGGCAAATTATTTTGGCAAATTTGTCAGAATTGACAAACTGGGTTGGCTTTTGATGGCCACCATTGATTTTTGTAAGCAAAAGATGAATCCCAGAGCGATTGCGAATTCATACGAGGTGCATCGCTGCAAAGCACACTCACGCCATGAGCAGTCTGCTGTTTCTCAGTCTCAGTACTCGGTCTGTTTTCCATTACTGAGCCATCATCGAGGGAAACAAGACCTAAGCTATAACGAGCCAAAGACACAAAGCAGGCACATTGCACCAACATAAAGATTCTGGAAGCATGGAAATAATTTAGGAATATTATTTATAAAACAATCACTCTGCTGACAACATCAAAATTCTCTGTTAAAAAAAAAAACAAAAACTTTTATCCAGATGTAATTATTTTATATATCTGGAACAAGGATGAAAAGGTAAAATTTATTAAATAACTCGACTCGGTGGTGTTATGGCATCCGCTCTGACTCTGTGAGGTTGGCGGTCAGAACCCCGGCCGAGTCACGCCAAAGACTAAAAATGGTATGCACTGATTCCTTGCTTGATACTCAGCACTTAATAATAGAGAATGCACAAGCAACCGCTGCACAGGCTTGATGGGCCTCATGGCCTCTTCCTGTGTTGCGCTCAAATGAACAAAACTATGGTGCAGTTGTTTCAGATTAAATGCATGATGCATTGCAACTTAAAATTATTTTAGAACCAAACACACACACACGTATATAATATATATGTAAATAAATAAATAAAAAATATATAATTGACCCCTCCCACACTCCTCCAGCCGAAGAAGTTGTATAAAGCAACCCAAGAAGACCTACACAAGGTAAGCGCTACGTTGTTTCGAACCCTTCCCAGAGTTCCTCAACAACTACAAAGACATGTATGTATATATATATTGTTGTGGTTACCAGATTCGCAAACCACCATTCAGGTCCCTTAGGTGAGGTATCTCGGTAAGTGCATGTGTAGTTAGGCCCAAACCCGTTGTCTAGTGGGAATACATGTCATTTACACGTGCTGCGACTCTTCAGGATAGCCGTTTTTCTTTTACTATCTTTATTTTGGACCAATCGCCACCATCACAACCACAACATCAACCACCGACCACAACCACCGCTTCACCACAACCGCCACGACCTTTACCGTCACAACTCGCCACCATCGCATCGCCGTCGTCTCGCGCCACTCATGGGCACCGATGCTGGACTCGTGTAGGGCGCACGTTGAACAGCGTGTACAAAATCACGGATTTTCTGCTTCAAAAACGGATCCAAAACGACACACGCCCACTTTTTGCCGTCCAATCGGTGAGCGAGGGGCGGGTGGCCCCGCCCCGAGGGCGATCGATATATGCAAATTTGTGGATCAAAAAGCCTTCACGCCCACTTTTTGTCGGGCCAATGGGGAGCGAGTTGAAAGGTCAAAGGGAGGGGGTCAAAGGCGAAGTTACGGGGGGATAAAAGGACGGTGTTCGTCAGTAAAAAGAGGAGTAAGAAGTCGGAACGAGGAAGAAGGGAGTAGTAAGAAGTCGGAACGAGGAAGAAGGGAGTAGTAAGAAGTCGGAACGAGGAAGAAGGGAGTCGTAAAGGTCGGAACGAGGCGAAGGAGAGTCGGAACGGAGGGGACGAGCTGTGGAGAGGCGGCGAGTCGGACGAAGGGTGCTCGCGTCGTGCAAGGAGCTGCGCGCCCGAGGGAGGCCGGCAGCGCGACCTGGCCGAGGTGGAGACGCTCGTCGCACATAATAAAGATCCTCCATACCCCGAGCATCAGCAACCCCCTCCTGTTCCCCCCGCGCTGAGATAGTGCGACCAAGGGGGCCCCGTTCCCACCCCCCTGCCAGGCACTGTCCACGAGGCCCGCGGGTTGCGGGGCCATCGCCGCTCCGCGTCTCATCACCAGACGGGTAGGCCCGACCTGGTCTCGGCCCCAGGCCTACCTCATTCTTGAGGGTATTTCTTTTCCTTGGTTTTGGGTATGTGTTGTCGGCGCCGTCTGTGAAGTAGAATTGTATAAGTGTTGCCGTGTGCTCGGTAGTCGGAATTAGCTCTGCACTGTGTTTTCACTTTTATGTTTGCTTTTTGTGTAAATGGAATTGTGTTTTCTTTTTTTGTGTGCATTTGGTGGAATTGTATTTGTGTGCTTTCCGTTCGTCGCGAATAAATGTGCTTTATTGTTGAACTGTTTCCCGCTTCGCTTCGTCTTTTCCTCCATTGAATCCCCATCTTGCTTCACGTAAAGGGTTGGTAGTGGGCTGAATACGCCCGATAATTAATCGAACCGTCGAGGTCGACGATAACACCGCTCGGTTATTCTGATAGTACGGAACGGGTCGCTTAAGTGGCCCGTGTCCGAAGTCGACCTGCGGCGAGGTGCGATCGCCCGGTCTACCCTCCGCGTGGGTACTTAGGTAGTTCGAATTTGGCGAGCAACCCTATCCCACGCGGGGGCTGATTGGCTCGATCGCGGTGAGACCGAAAGGTCCACCCGTGACTGGTTCCCGGCGTTAGTCCGAGAGGGTCACGACTGGATTGTCCGTCCGGTGGGCGACGTGCCGCGATTCGAGTTACGTGGCCGTCGCACGCCGGCGGGCGCGAAAACCGCAACAATATATATATATATATATATATATATATATATATATATATATATATATATATATATATATATATATACATATATATATATATACACACACACACACACACACACACACACACACACACACACACACACACACACACACACACACACACACACACACACACACACACACACACACACACACACACACACACACACACACACACACACACACACACACACACACACACTAGAGAACTTGCTTTCATAGTGTTGGTCACCAATACTCAGATGCACATGTTTGATGAAACACTTACCAACTCCACAAATAATCCAATCATTGTAAATGTTACACAATTGAATGACATCGATTTGTCTAAAACAAAAACAAATTGATGGTGTTCAATTAAAGCAATCGGACGCAAAAGCAGTTATCACGTACAGCAGGAAATCCTACATTTGTCCTCCTAATCCACACGGCATTCCAAATAATATTGAGACAGCTCGGGAAACATGTCCAGAGTTATTGATTCACAAACATTTATTGAATTTCTCGTCGAGTGCCACGATGATGAGAGCTTTGTAACAAATGCTGGCAGATATCAGGCTCAATGCATTGCATCATTCCTCTTTCAGAGCAGGTGCACGTTCATTGGTGGATGTGGGCTGTTAAGTCCTTCAAACTGCATTCCAAGATGTCCTAGATTGGCTTTGTCGGCCTTTTAGTGGGGCTCGCTGCTGATCACTGCAGATAATTATCATCATTGTTGTCCTCAAGACAATTGCTAACAGACGATAGAATGGTATGGTGCTTTGTGATGCTGATGGATGCATCAACGTATCGCATCAATCCCAACGGTGCAGCATTGTCCAAAACGTCACAATGAGAAAAACTTTATACGGCACGTGCTGCTTCGCAGTGCTGTAATGCAGGCTGAAAGGGTTCATGTTTGGGTGTGCTTTCCCAATACCTTTGATAATGTATGCATGCATAATTGGTCGGCAGTGTTCTGTGATAATTAGATTTATTAGTTACACCACCAAAGGTGGACGGAGGTTATGTTTTCACCCCTGTCTGCTTGTCGTCTGCCTGTCTGTGAGCAGGATATCTCAAAAATTTGCGGACGGATTCAGATGAAATTTGTTGGATCAGATTTTGGTGAAGACTTGGATCCGGATCTGTATTATAATTCTATAAGTGATTCTTCACCAGAGTGATAGGCCTAAAAGCGATATATCACACGATATCTCAAAAAGTTATGGACACACACTCGTAATTCAAACAAAGCCGGCTAAGGAAAGTACTGAAAATGTGTGTGGCCTTGTTTCAAATTTTTCCTTTTAACCCTCTAAAGCTTCACAAGCTCACAAATTCCTTACAGGATGTGCAACACTGGTTTTTTGCCTTCCACAAGGAGTCAGTGCCTTCCATTTTTCCTGATTGGACAAGCCGGCTAACCCTCAAGCCAGTGGGAGGAACAGGCTCCAGATGTCTGATATTTGAGAGAAATCCAGACTGTAGGCAATGGTGATGGAAAGCTTGGAGGGAGAGGGGTAGGGGAAGAGAAATAAAAGAGGAAAGGGTGTGGACTAGAAATGGAAAAAATAAATGTGCAAAAGAGAAAGACAAAGATTATGGAAAATAATAATAATAATTATCATAATAAAAGAAAACAATGTTGCTTTCACCTCTTGCATGTCATTACGGGCCATCTAAATATGATGCACGCAAAAAAAAAAGGGGGGGGGATACATTTGAGAAAAGGGGGGTGAGGATGAAGGATATGAAAGAAGGAGGAGGGTAAATACAGATGGGAACTCATCTCCAGGGAAATTGCTGAAAGAGGATGGAATGGAGTTTGAGAGATTGGAGTAAAAGGATGAAAGGGAAAGGAGTATTTGAGACTCAAGCGTGCGTATCGTTGAAAGTACGCCTCGTTTTTTTGTTTACAGAATGTGTAGATGGCTCTTTAGACTGAAGAAAACTTTTTTTTCAAAGGCTGATATCAATCAGGCCAAGCCAGGAAGTTGTCTCTCTTGAAATGAAATGGAACGTGGAGGTGGTATGGTTCACAGCGTGAAGTTTATTGATGATTTATTTTTTTACCAGCCTCGGTGGTGTAATGGTTGGAACGTCCGCTCTGAGTCTGGGAGGTCGGCCGTTTGAACCCTTGCCAAGTCATACCAAAGACTTTTGAAATGGTATTTGCTGCTTCCTTCCTGGATGCTCGGCATGTAAAAGGATAAAGCATGGACAAACAACCATACGAGTAAGTTGGCAATAATAGCACAGAGGTGGCGTTGGTAATAATCCTATCGAGGTAAGCGGCGAATACTCGATCACATTTCTGACCTGAGTCTTGTAGATGATTTGGAGAGGTCTTGAGGGGGTCAAGAAGCAAGCCACTTATCACACTGTCAAGCTTCTGTCCTGTTTTTACAGCTGTGGTCTTGATGTGGTTGGCCAGTTGAGCTTCTGGTCAGTGATAACCCAAGGGATGTTGAGCACGGAGGAATGTGCGATGGTGGTATTGTTGAAAGCCAGGGGCATCTGGCTACAATCTCTCTTGTTTAATCGAGACCGTCATTCCCTTACAATTCTCTGGTGCGAAAGTACATTACTTGTCCCTTACCGAAACGCAAAACAGAATATTGTTAAGATCTCACTGCAGGCAGGCAACTGTTTCATGAATTACAGGGGTTATGAATATCGTGCTGAGCACTTACAGATATCTTCAGCAAACACCCCCCAAAGCCAACCTCATGATGGAGAGATCATGCATGAAGCAACTGAAGCCCGTTGCCCCCAAAACACTGCTCAAGGCAACATCTAGAGCTATACGCTCTTCATACGTATCAAGTATGATTCCGGTCAATGGAAGATAGTCCCTTTGATTCCCACTGATCTTATCTCGACAAAGGCTCCCTATACAAGAATGAATGAATGAATGAATGCTGCCTTGATATCAAAGGTGACTCTCATACCTTGCTGGCATTTAGGAGGAGATTGGGACCATACTCTGTGCAGAGCGTTGGTGCTGCTTAAGCAGTCTCCTGGACGGGTTGCCACTCCGACACAGGATACCAGCATGCTGGCACTCATTTTGCCAACCTCGGAAGGATGACAGGCCGAGTTAACCCCACCTGGTGTTAATTCAACAGCTGAGCGGGATTTGAACTCAGGACCTTAGGATCCAAAGCCCCTTACCCTAAGCATTAAGCCAACACCAGGTATTTAGCCTGAAGAAAACTTTTATCAAAGGCTGATATCAATCAGGCCAAGCCAGGAAGTTGTCTCTCTTGAGATGAAATGGAACGTGGAGGTGGTATGGTTCACAGCGTGAAGTTTATTGATGATTTACCTGGCATTTAGCTCTCGTGTTTATGCTTGGATTTGTGTTGTGACAAGATATAGTGCAGAATGATTGACACAACCTGAACAGAGCACCGATGAAGTACCTATTGTTAGGTTATAGTACCTATTGTTAGTTTCTAAATGATGCTGGATAGAACTGCTGATGATAGCTTGGATGACTTTGCTGCAATACCATATGTCTGACCTCACTCCTCGCATGGTGGTAGAGCTGGCTGCCTGTCCTTAATCTCTCCATGGTGTTCGAGTTGGCTGCCTGTCCTTGATCTCTACATGGTGTTATAGTTGGCTGTTCACTTCCTGCACGGTGTGCAAGAACTATGTCTCCGGTCTCTACATGGCATGAAAGCCGACTGCCTGCAGTGTAGGAATGGTGGCCGGCAATTTACACACATCTCTGAACAGTGCACAGGTGGCTGTTTTTGCCAAACTAAAAAGGGGGGAAAAATTACGTTTTGTTTGGAAAAAAAACCATCTAATGAACTGTGAACTAGGTCTGTATTTTTCTTGCTTATTTCACCATGACAACTTTTACCTCCAGTCAAACCCCCTTGAGGGGTTTGCACATTACTGAGCTTCCTCCCCTCCTCTTTTCCTGTTTTTTTCATTCCCTTGCTTTGTCCATATGCAGCCCAACTGTCGGTTCATTGCCTTTTTTTACCCTGTGCCACCTCATGCAACCATAAGCCAATAGATATTGTATCAATAAAATACATTTTACCTCCATCAAAAAAAAAGAAAAGAATCCTGAGCACATAACCTCTTGTTTACCAACATATGGAGACTTAAAGAAAAGTGATGAACCCTGTGCCTGTCCCATATTCCTGTTTCGCCCCATCTGTGCTTTCTATTTCAAGGAACACAATTCAAATGTAAAACTATTTATGAATACGAGTGTGTTGGCATAGTGAGCTGGAGGTCCAACACAAACACATTCCAATGCCTGAACACGGGCAGGTTGGCTCGTGCGTTTACCTTGTGCACGATTAGCTCAGTTGAATGGAAGTCATGTCAACAAATTCCTGAGTGTAACATATTTGAAAGGAACATCATCATTTGTACGACATGCTTCATTTCTTGCATTTTCTACACCTTTTATTTCGAAAGAAAAAAAAAAGTGCTTTAAACACTTCTAGCCATGTTCAAGGAGAATCAACCTGACAACCATGGATTTCAATCTGTATGGCAGAACAATCTCAATTCATGCCAAAAGGTCGTGTTTAAGGGTCACAACATCACCTTTATCCCATGATAGCTGTTAGGAATGCAAAATTAAATTACGAGGGCACTCGGTAGAGCGCATACCTCCACCACGTAATGCCTGATCCATGAGAACATATCATTCACAATACATTATTGAAACATGCTATATATTGTTTTTGGTCCCATCTCTCAATGGTAAAGAATCACTTTAAAAATTAAATAATTCTCGTATCCAGATCCAGATCCTCACCAAAATTCGAATCAATTCCTCCTTGCCACATACCCAACAAGTCCACCAAGTTTCGTCCAAATCCATCAACAACTTTTTAAGATATCGTGCTATATATCTGTTTAGCACGCTCTCTCTCAATGGTGAAGAATCACTTAAAAAATTTCTAATAGCCGGATCAGGATCCAGATCTTCACCAAAACCGAATCAGCTTGTCCTTGTCACACACCCAACCCATCCACAACTTTTTGAGATATCGTGCACACAAACAGACAAACAGACAGACAGATTGGTGAAAACATAACCTCTGTCCACCTTCAGTGGCGGAGGTAATAATAAAGAAAATTATTTAAACAAAGTTATTAATGCATGTTCTCCATATTCTCATAGTCAAGCATTGTTGAAATTTTAATGACAAAAGCTCAAATGGTAAAAAAAAATTACAGCCCAGACAGACACAGACAGAAACATAGAAGTGATTGCAAAACAATATCTTCCGCTGTGCGGGGCACAGGCTAATAGAGGGTGAATACATTTGAGAGAAAGATAAAATTCATGTGAGCAGTCTGACTCTTCCCAACGGTGTTGTAATGTACTCTAGAGCAAAGATCGACTCAAACATAATCCATAAAGTAATTAAATCAATCATAAATGGAGTTGAGGCAGTTCTCAAGACTAAAGGGGGTCACCCTGATTATTATTATTATTATTATTATCGATTATACGAAGACAGATTTGAATTTTTTTCTATGATAAGTTGTTGTTATATCCTTAAGAGTTCATGGAAATTCCTTGAAAGCAATTTTGGTTTCACATTTACAATTATTACCTCCGCCATTGAAGGTGGACGCAGGTTATGTTTTCACCCTTCTGTCTGTCTGTCTGTTTATCTGTCTGTGAACAGGATATCTCAAAAAGTTGTGGAAGGATGACAACAAAATTTGGTGGTTGAGTTGGCTGGATGAAAAGAACAAGCTGATTAGATTTTGGTTCAGGTCAGCAGATCCTGCCCATCAGTGAGATACAAAAATGTAAACTGTTCAACCTGGTGGCAGTACGCACTCTTCTGAGTTCCATTCTATGTTTTTATTTTGTTGTTGTCATGTCTCAATAAATTTCCTACTGGACTCATCCTTTTGCACCCCACTGTATATACCATCAGGACTGAATGATGAATGGAGGAATTAAAGTGGTTATGTATGCAAGTTGAAATGGATGATTGAAGGGTTGATTACATCTTGTGCACAGCACGACATTATTGCTTACATTTGGTGCAGTAAATGTACTACTACACTAGCTTTGCTCAATCTAGGTCATTGTGAAGATGTTATTGTGTTGTAAGAAAATTTTAACAACTTATAAAATCAGGCAAGTCGGTGGGTTTTATCCCTGACACCTGATTATTATGGAAAATAATCTGTCAACTCTTCGCCAATTTAAAATACCAGCAACGTATTCCTACAATGTTGCTTTTTCTCTGTGTTGTTAAGTAAAAGCAAAAATAAACATATATATTTGGTTCATGAGCGCCAGCCAAAGTGACCACAATATTCGTTATGTCTGTGTGTCTGTGTGTCTGTGTGTCTGTCTGTCCAGAGCATAACTCCGTGGACTTTGATCTGATCTTGATGAAACTTAGTTATGTGTTCGATATTGATGTCTAGTGTTTTCCTGGATGAGGGCGTACCATTGTGGGCGGAGCCACGCCCATAAAATAGCCATTTTTCGGGGGTAGTCGGATAAAAAAAATCTATCTTCTCCTCGGGAATTGAATGAATGGAATTGGTTCTTCTGTATTTGAATCGCAAAATGAATTATCTAAAACTTGTCGTTGTGCGATTTTTCATTTTCGTCCCAAGGTCAAGGTCACAAGGTCAAAAACTTAGAAAATTGCGAATTTTGACATAAAAATCATACGACCGCCAAAACTTTGAGAGCTAGGATGACAATATTTTTTATGCATAATCTTGAGGTCATTCCCCACCTAAAGTCTTGAAACCATTTTGCTCTATCTCGAACACCTTGCCCGTGGCGCCCCCTTCAAGTTTGTTTTTACGCTGATTTCAGCAAAGTATGGATAATCCGAGGAGTGCGAAATGCCATATACCCTATATGACATTATATTGTTCCTGGAATGTTCCAGAGGAAGTTTTGCACCAAAGGTCATAATCCTTGACCTTTGACCTTTAAAGGCCACAAAGGTCAAATTTTCAAAGATGTGGGAATCAAACCGGGTTTTCGACCTTCTTCGACGAACTAACTCCAATAAGCTATAGCACATATCCTGTTTCCTTATCTTAATGTCCACAACATTGTTTTGTGACCTTTAAAGGTTATGCAAAGGTCAAATTTTGAAAGTTGTTGAACGAAACCGGGTTTTCGACATTTTGCAGCTGTTGATTGAAGGCCACTATAATTAATTATAACTTGGTCAAAAATTATCACATTGTCTCATCCTTGACTTCTGAAACAATCTACATCATCAAATACCGCTCGTGAACCATCGTCGTCTTCAGACTTGTTCTTGTTTTTTTTTTTTTAAGAAGGAATAACAATAAGATTGCACAATTAGAAGAAAAAAAACCAGAAGCTTTCACACACCTTTTTGACAAAAGCACAATACAGTATATCAAGCACAAGAATATTGCTCTTATTAATATTGCAAGCATACAAGACCCATCGCTTCACTGAATGGTTTAATCAAAAGACAGCATCTTGTGCTTCATAAACATATTGCATGTCTATCTTTGAGACTCAATGAGAATGTAAAATTAAGGAAAACGCGAGGAAAAAGGATATTTTATAACACGTGTTTGTTGTTGCCATTGTTGTCATTGTGGCTGTGGTTGTTCTTGTTTGTATGCTCCTTCCGGAGACTATTAGATATTTTTCTATTGCTTTGAGAAGTATGACTTCGTATATAATTTTGTGTGCCCTTTCCGTGTCCGTCATGCTTTATTTGAAAGGGTTCCTGCTGTCATATGATTAAAAAAAAATGGTAATCTTACTATAATTCACCAAATGTCTGTCCGTCCGTCCGTCCATCTGTTCCCAGGTACCGCAAAAACGGCTGAACCGATCACAACCATTTTTTGGGTGTGCAATCCTGGGACCCCTTGGAGTAAAATAGGCATAAATATAATGACAAGACCCCCTTGACGGCTCCCGTAGGGAGCGGGTGCTTCTAGAATTGGAAACTTATACATCAAGCTCCAAGTCATGCAAAAAGGCATTTTATGGTTAAACGGACACGAAGTTTTACAACTTGAAATTTTTGTTCCAAGAAAATTGATTATTAGCTTTCCTCTACAAAAGCAGCACGTACCCGCACACGCACACACCTCCATTTAGTAATACAACATTAACGATCTGTGGTCAAAGATATTGAGAACGAAACATCATTACACAACTCCTCGTCGACCGACTCACCTCACCACAAAGTGTGTGATGCCAAATTCTGGCAGCGACTGCCAGGCCTGGATGAAGCGAAGCTTTGCCTCGATGAGGCTCATATAGGTGACATTCTGGTGGGCTTCCAGGATGCGAGCTGTTAGCTACAGAGAGAGGGCACATTCATGTCAGAGCAATGTCAAGCAGAAAAAGATGAGAAAGCTAAAGGAAAATACACAAAACAAGATGTGCAAGAATGAACACATGCATGGAATAAATGAATGAATGAATAAACTGGAGGATTAAATCGACACAATGCATTTGGGCAAAGTTAAAGAATATACTACCGAAGCAGGTTTAAAAATTGTTAATCGAAGCATTCAAATTGTTAATATATAAGGCCCAAAGTTGATAATGCACTCTCATTAGCAGGAATTAATAAATGAAATGAAATGAAATGAAATTAATAAATAGGGAAAAGGGGTTTTGAAGCAACTCTATGTTGATCGTTTATTTATGTATTTATTTATTACAAACACTTTAAGTAAAAATTGATGCCTTTGGAAGTCAAACTTAAACTCAAATGTTAAAAAGCCTGTTACCATGTGAAATAATAAGGCATAAACACAGTCAAATATCTTTGGTATAAGTTGGAGTTTAGAAAAAGCAAAAACATGGTTCCCACTTATTTTGAGATGTTTTTTAAGGACTTTTAAGGGCTAAAATAACCCCTTTTTAAGGACCACATCCTAGAAATTCCAGAGGTAAATTGAGGGTAAATAGAAATTCCAATAAAATATCATTTTCAGCCGCGTCTCGCATAGCGAACGTGGCTCTAAGAGAGCTCGGTGTTGTTGTTCTTGTTGTTGTTCTTCTTCTGGTGAAGACAAAACCTTTAGGACTCGGCTCTTTTATATACACGATCCGGATCTCCTTAAATACTAAACACCTGTACACATCCTCGCATTGAGGGTGCCTTTTGAGAGTGTCTATCATGAACTTTTAAATATATTCGGACATTTGCTTTAAAGTTTCGAAAAGTTCACGTTACTATTTAAAGATTATTCCATTTAATGTATTGTAATTTCGTAAATACACTATTTATTTCGTAAATACGTAAATACACTATGACGGGTCTCGCTATTGGCTTAATCAAGGCACGTGACGAAATATCGGAAGTTGTTGTTTTTTTTATTTTTTTTTTCTTCTTCCTCTTCTTGTTCTTCTTCTTCTGGTGAAGACGAAACCTTTAGGACGCGGCTCTTGGACACATTTGTCCTTGCTTAGAATACTAGTGCGAGGAAAATGAAACACCCTTCACCAAATAACAGGAAAATCTGATTTTTATTGACTTTTGAATATTTTCCTGAAATTTAAGGACATTTAAGTACTTAAATTGTACAACTCAGAAATGTTGGACTTTTATGGGTTTTAAGGACCCGTACGAACCTAGAAAAAGTAATTGCCAAATCATAATTGATAGCTCGCTGATAACTGGCCATGGGAAATGGGATCACACACTAGTCATGAAGCATTCGAACTGGTCTGAACACATGCATGATGGCAGCTTGCAGCTTTCTATGATACTTTACACCGTACAGGCTTGCAGCTTACTATTAGACAAGCCTAGTGTCTCTATTTCAGCCTCGTGTCTTACCATTATTTTACAAGTTCCCTTATTTGCAATGATCTTGCTACACGTTGCCTTTGCACGCCGTTCGGTGTCTAAATCATTGTATGGCTCAAACAAGTTTTGTCATCTTTGATATTGCTTACAGTCACATAGCCTCACAAAAGCAGAAGAATTTCAAATTATATTGGAGTGTAAGTAAAGCTGAACGATAGGTTTGAAAGGGTATTTATGGGAGTGAAGGTTCATAATCTTAGGATGCTGGAGTGGCGGCCGAGTTTGTCGCGCTTTTGTTTCTGAGCCGCCAGTTATGTAACGTGCCGTGCCAGCAAGGCATGCCGCTATTGTCCTTAAGTGGGGATATTAAGCTGCCTGTCCTGCCAGCAATCATGTGCACATAAAATATCTCGTCGTATTTTTAATTGGAGGAGGTCTTTGGGTTTTTTTTTTTAATTTTCACTGGATCAGGGATTTTAACAAAAATTTTATACTTTTGCAGGTGAAATAAGAATGCGGCTCCTTCAATACACATATGAGATTAGATGACATTGTAGACCAATTTAGTGAAATGGAAAATGTAAGTTAAGCAAATGAGATATGGATGATGACCAATTTTAAGTTGAGCGAAAAGATCACGATGTGGATAGGGTCCAGGAACGACAGACTTAATGGCCTCTTCCAGATTTGTTTTATATTCTTGTAACTTAACCACTTACCATGTCTCTGACAAACCCTGCCTGCAGGGGGTGTTGGGTAGGAAAATAGGGAAAAAGTAATCGAGAAGAAACGATCGGAAAAACAAGATGGAATAATGAACATCTCAGAACGGACTTGTGTTTTTATTTTTATTTTAAGCGCTGTAGATCGATGTAAACGCTGCATATCACATGCTGAGTGCCATGCCAAAACAATGTTCAAATCCAGCCTTGTTTATCTGCAGAAAGTTCACATCCGAGCATCTCAAATGTTAGCAGCAATAGTTACCATGGCAAAATAATAAACTTCTTTTATTTTCACATTCTAAACACGGTACGAGGTGCGTATAATGACCACAGTTCACACCGACAGTAACTGGATGTACAAAATTTTTTGTTGTGCGAGGCAGTGAATGCTTCCTGCTCAAGATTTGCTACATGGCACTGCTGTTTCAAGAAACAATCTTTCCAAAGACAAGGAGCAGTCCCTTTATTACCTCCACCACCAAAGGTGGATGGAGGTCATGTTTTCACCCCTGTCTGTTTGGTTGTGAGCAGGATATCTAAAAAGTTGGATATGGATTTTGACGAATTTTAGTGGACAGGTTGGGTGTGTGACAAAGACGAATTGACAAGATTTTGGTGAAGATCCAGATGCGGATCCAAATCCAACAATTTTTTTTCGGCGATTTGTCGCCACTGATAGATAGGGCCAACAACGACAAATAGGACAATATCTCAAAAAGTTGTGGGGACGCATTCAGACCAAACTTGGTGGACAGAATGGGTATGTGAGAAGGAAGAATTGATTTGATTTTGGTGAAAATCCAGATCCGAAATTTGTTAAAGATTCTTCCCCGTTGAGAGATGGTGCCAAAACCGATAACTCGCACAATATCTGAAAAAGTTATGGACGGATTCGGATTAAACTTGGTGGATGAGTTGAGTCGGTGACAAGAACAAGCCAATTGGATCTTGGAGGTCTGGATCTAGATCCAGCCTATCAGTGAGATAAAAAAAAAACGTAATCTACTCAGCCTGGCGGCAGTTTGCACTCTACTGAGTGCTGTTCTCATTAGATATGCTAAAAGGGTAGAACTTTTGACCTCCATTCATATCCCCTTTGTCTCAACTCTTCCTCTATACGATCAACCCCACCGCAAACCTCCTTTCCCTCGTCAAACAACAGCCATGCACTGTTCACACCCTCTCACTGTCCTCTTCATTTCCTCAATACAGATTTGTCTCATAGTAGGGTGGCCCACCTCTGCAGATACATAGTTATAGTAAGACATCACCTTGTTGCAAACCGAGTCGCATGCATTGTACCACAGTGCATTTTAGTACTCATTGACCTTCAATCTTGAACTCTGTAAATATTCAAAGCTGAATGTCCTGAATTCAAGATATTTCTTTCATTTCATGAAGGCCGAGTTGCCCTTGGAGTCAGCAACATGATATGTGTACACAAAATTATTTTGTTCAATTTTATGTTTCCTCAACCCCCCACCCAATTCCTCATTATACCTTGTGTTCTTTCACTCCCTTCTCTCTCCTGTTAACCTTCTTTATCTTCTCGTTCCACAACTCCCACACTCGATTGTATTTATTATGCTCCGTCCTTCGCTTTCTCAACTCAAGTTTTCTCAGTTTACTCCCCCCCCTTCCCTCATTTCCTCCCATGCATATATCATAAACAGATGGACATTTACCCAGGTAAGGAAAGTTCTGTTCTCAAAGAATCCCATGCGAAGGAAGTTTACAAAAAATACCAGCAAGTGAAAACGAACACGTTTTCGACAGTTAAAGTTCGATGCAAAATCGTCCATTCGGTGGAGATTATAAACGATCTTTAAAAAAACAGAATGTGCAAATATTTCATTTTAAGCTGTGAAATCCCTGGCTATACAAAACAGGATACAATGTCAACAGAGGTATTTTTATTTTAAAAAAAAATAAGAAAACAGAGGAAGAGGACCTAATAGGAGAATGCATGTTGCACCACTAACATCAACCAAATGGTTGTGCGTAATTGGAATCAGCAGTTTGACAAAGAGCTAAAGCCATGGGCCGAGAGAGGCCTCTGCGGAGAAACGGACGCGTGTCAGACGATCAGTATTTGGGCTCGTACCCCTGTTACTTCGAAACCACTCAAGGAATTTGGTTAAAAACATTAATTCTTCACAGTCTCTACTCCGTCTGCTCTCAATACACTCCCTCTTCTTTTTTTTATTCTATTGTCACAATCCTTACATAGTTATAGCAAAAGCAAAAGAGAACAATATAAACTCTTATACTCCACTAATCCAACCTGAGACGGTTTGCCTGTTGCAGAAAACAAGTCAAATTCCTGGCAGTCCAGCTTTTTGATGAATGTACCCGAAGCATTAACATGCCCTCCAGGAGAAAAAATAAATAAATAAAGTTCAGGGCAGAGGCAGAAAACATGGGAAAAAAAAAACTTCATGAAACAAGCATCAAAAGTTGCCCAAACATCGTTCGAAAAAAAATCTATCAAGATTCAAACAAAAATGCTTGAACCTGATTTAAAAGAAATCTATTTTAGGGTAAATGATTCAAGGTTGAGTTGGACTTTCTAGTTTGGAGAATGGTAAAGTACATGATAGTTAATTAAACCATAAATTTCTCAAGGTGTTTGCCCCCCCCCCCCACCCCAAGTAGATGGAGTAGTCGTCACATTTGCCGTCTGACTATCGTGGCCAAGTATGTTGTTGTCTCAGGACGAGCACCGTCATGCAGTAAAGTCCAGAGTTGAGACAGAGTACCTGCCGATTGACCACATATTGCTCATCTCATTTCAAATCACTGCGGTAGCGCGCAATGATGGCTTTCCAGGTTCAAAAATTCCACATGGATTCAACCAGCTGTCTGTCCAAAAACACGATATTACCACAAGCTTTCCAATATGATGGCTCAACCTTGAATACAGTATTTATAATAACGTATGGTAAGAATCAATAAGGTATGCCTGGTGTTGGCTTAATGGTTACGGGTGGTGGGTTTGTGATCCTTGGATCCTGAGTTAAAATCCCACTTGGCTGTTGAATTAATACCAGGTGGGGTTGACTCTGCCTGTCATCCTTCCGAGGTCGGCAAAATGAGCACCAGCTTGCTGGTATCCTGTGTCGGAGTGGCGACCCGTCCAGGATTGTGCCCAATAGCTAAGGAGACTGCTGAGGCAGCAACAACGCTCTGCACAGAGTATGGTCCCGATGGATGGGATGGATCAATGATGTCTCCTCCATGCTGGATCGCTTTGACTCTTATGGTGTGAAATGACAAACCTAAGTTTCAAGACGTAACATTCTTCTTCTTCATCTTCTTCAAAACAAAACCTCCCTCCCTTTAGTAGCATTCCAGTGGAGGCTCTGTTGCAATGGCCAAAGCGTCAAGGATCCTTTGGTATCCTGCGCCGTGAGCTAACGTTCATGAATTTCAGGCGAGAATGAATGATCCTTTCCATACTTCAAACACGAACATCCAATTATTGTGTAATTCCACAGAATAATCCAGTGATTCTCCAACATTAACTAATCAATGCATGTACAAGGTTTGCTTGAGAGACAGCAGTTGGTTGCCTGTGGGAATGTTCAAAAAAGGCTCCTCAATTCATGGAGACATTTAAACATACGAATATGTGAGACTTGAATCATAAAATTCAACATACAGTCTCTTATGAAGTTCAACTTGGTTGAAGTCCTTATTCGCTTGAAGGAGCCCAGGTTAGTGGCTTCTTCGCAGGTCCTTGACCGCTTCTTCTTACCTTTTGAGAAGGTTTTAAGGTCAAAATGTCAACATAGACCTAATTTCTAAAATTGAGAGATAGGGACGAAAAAACTACATACAGTACATATATATCATGATATCTTAAAAAGTTGTGGACAAGCTATGACAAGACTAGGTGGATTTGAGTTGGTTCGGTGACAAAAGAGTTGACTTGCACAAAGTCCTTCTCAAGACTGCGTGGTGGCTGTATTCCTTATCAGAAGATCCGGCCTATCGGTGGGATACAAAACGTAAACTGTTCAGCCTGGTGGAGGTATGTGTTCTACCAAGTGCCGTTCTCATTTCATCCATGTTTTATCCCATTGCCCCCATTGTCATTACAATACCGACTTACAATTGCCCCACAGCCAGAAGAAAATGAAAAAGCACACCCTTGATCAACGTCTCTTATGTTTGTCCTCAAGGTACGGAAGCAATCTTTGAATAATGCTGGCGTAATATTCCTCTGATTGTAGTGTTTTTTGAGTTGTATAGTCGTCAGCAAGATTCCCTTGGTATCCTTGAAAAAGGAGGCCATTATCTTGGTGGCTGAAGGGTGATACGAAATCTTTTGGATGGCCGTGATCCCTGGTTCTTCCATTGCATGGATTCAACTTGGTTTCAGGACCCAGCGGTGAAACCATCTTCGGTCATCAGTTACCGTAAGAGTGATAAAGTCAGCTGTATCATCTCTGCGTTGAATCGGTGGAGAAGTTCACGGCTTAAAATCAGTCATTTCTGTCAATCGAAAGAGCTGAGGTTCATGGGGACCCATCTTGCTGAGACCTTGGACGTGCCCAATTGTTCGTGCTTGATTGTGAAAACGTTGCCTTAAGAAATTCTAAGTTCGATCACAACTTTGTTGAACTTAACGTGGGAGTCCTCCATTATTAATGCTTCAAAACTGAGCAACAGTTTGTGGGTAAGGTGTACTTCCCAGTTGTCCTTGTCTGGAGTTATCTTCAAGAGACTTAAATCCGATGCTTCAGACCAGCCACCCATTTTGTCAGTGTGGAATGATGATGCATCTTCACTATGCGCGGGCACCATGTAATCGTGGCTTCCTTTAGTACAGGGACCATTCCCCAAATTTCTGGATTTCACTTTGAAATAAACATCAGGTTAATGAGACTAATTGGCATATTAACAAGCATACGTGCAAACTTACAAACTGTCTCTCCAAGGTGTTAGTGTGAACTCCATCATTCAGCCGTCTCTGCACAAAAAAAATTATCCTTTCGGAATACAGCGGAGGTCAAAATTATTCCCCAGATTCTTCTCTCTTTCCTTCTTTCTCTCAATTTTGTCCCTTCTCAACGTCGCCCTCCTCCCCCATCCATCCCTGCCACGCAAAGCCATAAATGGATGGTTCCTAAATCTTTGACAATCATATTCTACGCTTCATTCAATTTGTACTAAATGTGCATATATAAAGGAATGTGGACCGTGGGAAAGAAAAATACGATTAGGAATTTGAGCAAAGAGATAGCAAATCCCTTGAAGATTCAGCATCATCTCAAGCTGGTTTAAGACATCAAGTGAGACAGCCGTATTTCATTCAGTTTAACATGTTCAATACTGCCTTGTAAGGCTACCCTGTTAAAATTTGCCAGACAATGTCATCATAGATGGCAATCACTTTTTTTTATCAGCAAGGCAAACAAACATTACCATAACAAGTACTTGGAATGCAAGCACATTCCAGAAGTAAGGGCAAACTGGAAACAGCATAAAACTAAAGTTTCAATAATAAAAAATAATAAAAATAAAAATAACTACCCGATATCAACTTACAAATAATGGGAAAAACTAGTGCAATTGTTTCCCCCCCCCTCCCCCCCTCCGGGTTCTTCCATAGATACACAAATCACAGAGACACTCCCGCAATCCTTACATTCCATCACAAAGACATTTACAAATTTTCAGGATTTCACACAAGGAACCCTTCTGGTTTACGTTCGGATGGTACGTCAAAACACTCGAGCCTCCTCCAAACTACTGGAATAAACTTCTGGTGTAATATTTCAAGCATGCCTCCTTCCTTGCTATTGCTAAGCCAAACTTTTAAATCAATGTAGTGAACACACCACTCAATGGGAAGGCAAATCCAAACTTGCCTCTGCTGTTACGAACCAAATTAGCTCGCCGGTGAACTTGTTTTTTATTAGGGAGACACAAAAGCTCAGATGGTAGTGAACCTTGTAGTCGAGGATGTTGTCCAGGGATGTTGTATTTCAGAAAAAAATCGTCCATTGGGTGAGGACGCAAAGCTGGCTGTCCCATTTGTATTTATACTGTGGACGTTAAACATCCGATGGTATGTCTCTTTGGTAAATGTGTAGGCTGAGCTGCGTATGCTGGCCAAATTCCACGCTTGCGTGTTAGCGCTTTAAAAAAAACCCAAAAAATTGTATACATAGTCGAGGCTCATGGAAGAGCCTCAACTATGTACACTGACCCCATCAGGACGTCACAGAGTAGAGAGAGGCTGGTGGGGGGGGGGGTGGGAGGAACACCAACAGCAGAGTAGAAGGCCAAGATAGAGGGAGACTTGGACACAAAGAACGGGTGTGGGGAAGAATAGGGGGCAGGAGAGGACGCATGGGGAGGACAAGATGGATACAGAAAGGAAACTCCAAGAAAATAATTCATTTTAGATAGAAGAGGGATTTGGGTGGGGAGAGGGGGCTCGACTCAATGTTCAACACTACTTGTAGAATGGGAACAGGGTGGGTTATGGATAAAGTACAGCCATGATAACTGGTTCCAAATAGCCTCCTCTTGCGTCCAATTGTCTTTACACATCCCTTGCATGAAATTACACACATGACGACGGTCCGTAGCGTTCATAATCCAATCTAGTTTCAAAGGAAAAACAGCTTTCTATTGAAACCTTATTAACTTTTGCATTTTTTTAGAGGTAGTCACGGTGGTTTCTTCACAAGTACCAGTGAAAATCCATTCCAAACAACGAGTCATGAAGCACGCATCACAATTCAAAAGGCTCTTTTCAACTCTTCCTGGAAAAGAGCTTCAAGGAAGAGTCTGAATTTTCAAGGATAAATGGGCGTGAGGAAGTCTTTTTCTACTTTCAAAGAAAATGAATGTTATGAAGAGTCTTTTTCAACTCTTCCTGGCATTCTTTTCAGAGGTCATGTTTTCACCCCTATCTGTTTGTCTGTGCCAAGGGTATTTCAAAAAATTGTGGACATATTCGGACAAAACTTGGTGGACAAGTTGGGTGGATGATAAGAACAAACAGATTAGATTTTGCTTCAGGTCAGCAGATCCGACCCATCAGTGGGACACACAACGTAATCTGTTCAGCCTGGCGGAGGTACGGTATATGTGCTTTACCGGTTTTCCGTTCTAAGTTTTAACGACACCATCTTGAAGTTAAAAATGGATCTGATGACTGCACGTACCGCCATCCTTTCTCACTCGGGGAAATGCCTTGAATGATTAATAAAGCTTTTTCCCCTCAAAAAAGCCAGCATCTCTCCAGATGTTCACAATGCATGACTTCACTGGCTCTTGGCTTCTTCGAAGTTAAGTTTCCAACTCGATTCCCAAGTTCAGTGGATATATTCCCACAATGTTCTTTACACATCCCCTTTTCAAATGCCCCCTTTTCCCCAGCCCCAATCCATTTATTTTTCTCTTTGCGACCAAGAGTCCTTCACACGCAACACCACGTGACATACACCTGGTCTTTGCATTGGTGCTCGGAGAGATCAAAGCATAGTGTACCATTCTCTCCTTATAAATACGTATAAGATTACAAGAACACGTTTGCTTTGACGAAATAAGTCTCTTCTCATTTGTTTTAACCCCCGTGAAGAAAAAAAAAAAAACCAAAATCTCTGCAAGCCAATGCAACAGATCATGGACCAAAAAGGAGAAATGTGCAGGAAGTTGCATGGCTTTGCACAAGTTTACATCAACACCAGTCTGGTATGATTCCAAACGTCTTATTGTCATCAATGCAAAAACCAAGGCAAACTAAGTTATAACGCCTCTTGAACCTCATGCAGCCCATCATTTATAGAGGCTTCATTCACCAACAACATGGAAACATTAATTAATTATGCACAGAGGAAGTTATCCATATTATATATTCATTTTCTGCCCTGTTGCCACTCTATTCTGGGTATGCTTGTACGAGCGGTTAACTCAGCAATGGCTTGATGCCCTGAACCATGCCAAATGGGAGGTCAGGACAATCTCATTTGATATCATCTAAACCTTTGTCAAAGTCTGGCACAAAGTCCTGCCCACTTAGCTGTTTGATAATGATATTCATGGTCTGGCTAAAGTATTTACTCAATGCAAGCAAGCGGTATGTTCTGTTAAATGGGATACTCATCCCTGATGTTAAACTCAGAAGCTGCCCTCCGTCATGGTAGCATCCTGGATCAAATTTCCTTCCCGGCATAGGGGTGAAATCATTGCCAAAGTGATGCGCATTTCCTCAAGAAAGCAGACAGGCCATTTACTGAAAATAATAATTTACAGATACAGCTGCGTAATATGCAGGTCATGGCTGCATCCACGTCCCCTTATTTGGAAACTATAGGAATGTGGCTATTTTCTACAAGAACCGGTTATCTATCTGGGGATAATACAACTGGTCAGAAGAACTGGACGCACAACTGGTAAGAAATGGAGACAATTATAATTTGTTATCCACGTTGAATACACTTAAGACTCTCAGTTTCTGTGCACAATTTTCATATGACTAATCCAGCAATATAATTTTGTGATTTTGTTTGGGAATCCTTGGCTTCACCATTAGCTACAGGTTATGTTGGGCTGATCAGATCTCCAAATTAACCTTCAAGGCAACTTGAAGCATGTCAACTTAGAATACCCCACAGAACAAACAAAGTCTTTCCTTGGAACCACACGACCGAACTGGAGAAGGCATTTATATCCAGTTGTGGGCTACGGCCCTCCACTGGAGATTGCGGCCACACACTACACATTTATGTTGCTCCATTACATCTAGCAATACTGGAGGGAGTGGAATATAAGGCCCCCTCAAGGATCATTATTATCATCATCACAGGACCTTCTCTTCTGTCATTGTAAAGAGGAAGTGGCCGGTTTTCAGGATTTGATCACCTCTCAACTTGTCCTTCCTCTTTTGTTTCCTCAATTAATGGAATACTTTTCCCCAAGATTCCAAAAATTTCAAGCTTTTATGCACTACCCCCCCCCCCCCTTTATCAACATCTTCACAGTACACATTAGTGTATTAACAAATAAGTATTTTTGAAAAGGAAGAACAGACAGTACATGAGTAATCAATGCTAAAGAAAAATGCTTTATATAGCCAACAGAAAAAAAATGTGTCGTGCAAGAGGCTAGCAATCATGATGCTTTGGAAATGCAGAAATGCCACTCGTGCCAGTGGTTTTATTATCGGCGTGCCAAGCAGACGAACAAGGAAATACGCTTTCGCCTGGACTCAATCACAGATGCAACACTGCCTGGACTATGACTCCACTCGGTCCTGTCCTTGAAAATTATATTTCTGCCAACGTGCCAGTATGAATTGACTTCAAAGCAAACAATACAGCAAAGTGCAATTTCTCACTTGAAGGAGGCGATGATAGTTTACGAATCATTCGTTTTATGTTACCGAGCCATTTATGGTCGCAACTGGTCAGAAGCGTGGTCTTCATTATCCTGGTTCATTAGAAATGGTGGCGTGATGGACACAACTCGTGACAAGGGAAAGTATCTGAATGCCATCTTTGTAGAAAAGGTTTGATCTCCAACCCCTTCCCCTCATTTAAAAAAAAAAAAAATCTCTCCCCACCTCACCCCTTCACATACTGCACACCGGATCAGATGTCCTTCTCATCCATTGAAGTTTAGAAGGGTTTCTAGCCAAACCAAATGCATCATCTGCGACTGCCTCTTCTGGCGTTGGTTCCATTATCCTGAAAATGTGAGCATGTTTGATATATATATATATATATATATATATATATATATATATATATATATATATATATATATATATATATATATATATATATCAAGCTCAGTTCGTGCCTGTGTGTCGCAAGCACCACCCATTAGCCAGGCCCACCATTTTGTTCACTTCACATTGCTCTGACGCCCCATAGGCCTCTGGTGTACATCTGAAGACTGAATCAACGCGTCTTCTATCATTAAATAATAAGGTGAGTGGGTGCACGTGTGTATATTTGGAGAGACGAGTGCTTCCTGAGAATAATAAGGAAAATGGCGCCTCGGTTTGTGGGGTCTCGGGTTGTTTTTAAAATTAATGTTTGAAATTCCTCCGTGCCTTGAGGTCGAATAAAGCGAAACCCTTTCGGGGTATGCCATAATTAATTCTCATGATGTCATATTTCTCTCTCTTCCTCTTATGTGGCGACTTCAATTGTCATCACGCCAGTTGGCTAGGTGTGGGTACCTCTCTCACCTGCCATGGGACGTCAGCAAAAGCTTTCTGTGACTCATTGGGACTGACTCAATCGGTCAACTTCCCGACCCGGATCTCAACCAATGGTACTCCATCTCTTCTGGATCTGATTTTGACAAATTTCCCTGACAATATCTGCTGCTCTTCCTTCGCTCCAATTGGTTCTTCTGACCACGTCCTTGTTAAAGTGGACATCTCTCTGGCTGTCATCAGAGAACCACCTCACCGCCGTCGAGTCTGGCATTTCACTCAAGCCGACTGGCAGGGTCTCCGAGCAGCCATCAAACTTACAGACTGGTCTCCTATCACTACTTTCTCAAACATCAACTCATCCTGGGAATTCTTTCAAAGAAACTTGCTCTCCCTCATGCACAGATTTATCCCCTCTCGTGTTCAGTTGTCTTACCCTTCCTCCCGCCCTTGGTTTACTGAAGCTTGTGGCGAGGCAGTTGTCCTGAAACAACTTGCCTTTGCCTCATGGAAAGCAAACCCAACTGAGGGCAATCTCAGTTCTTTCCACAAAGCTCGGAACAAGTGTGTATCTACCCTCAGGAGAGCCAGAAAACAACATCTTTCTCATCTCAAGTCTGAACTCTCAGACCTCTCTCCCTCCTCAAAATCCTGGTGGCGTTTAATCAAATCTGTTTCTGGTGTATGTTCCCCCTCCATCCCCTCCCTTACCTCAAATGGCCGCACTGCTGATTCCACACGTGATAAAGCTGAATGTCTAAACTCGGTGTTTGCAGCTAAATCTTGTGTCCCAAACCCATCACTATCTCTACCCACTTTACCCAGTCGCACCCAACTGTCCCTGGACTCTGTATCCTTTTCTCCTGACAAGGTGGAGAGCTTGCTTTCAAACCTCGAGTCAGATTCTGCAACCGGTCCAGACGGCATCAGCCCACGTGTCCTCAAAGCCTGCTCTTCTGCTCTTGCTCACCCTCTCTCTGTTCTATTCACCCTCTCATTTTCCCAAGGTCATCTGCCATCTGCTTGGAAATCTGCTAACATCACTGCCCTGCATAAAAAGGTGCAAAAACAGATCCCTGTAACTACAGACCAATCAGCCTTCTCCCAATCATCAGCAAGGTTATGGAATCCATCATTGCTTCAGACATGAAATCCTTCCTCTTCTCCAATGGCTTGATTTCCAATCATCAATTTGGTTTCAGACCAGGTCACTCTACCCTGGATATGCTGCTACTGCTCTCCCATCAATGGATGGAGGTCCTCAATGCCAGACAGGAAATCCGAGCCGTATCCCTGGACATATCACGTGCTTTTGACACAGTCTGGCACCCTGCCCTACTCACCAAACTCTCTTCCCATGGTATTCAAGGCCATCTCCACTCATGGCTCGCAGACTTCCTCTCCTGTCGCAGTCAACGTGTGGCCCTAAATGGAGTTCTTTCATCCCCTCTTCCTGTGCAGGCTGGAGTTCCTCAAGGTAGCGTTCTGGGCCCTGTTCTTTTTCTGGTTTTCATCAATGATCTCTCGGACTCTCTGGAAAATCCTCTATTTCTCTTTGCCGACGACTCCACCCTCTGCCGTACCATCTGTCATCCCTCAGACCGGCAAGCAGCAGCTTCTTCGCTCACTGCAGATCTGGATAAAATCACAAACTGGTCCAACACGTGGAACATGTCTTTCAATCCACACAAATCTCACACTCTCACTATGTCTCTTCGAAAGGACCGTTTACAAAACCCCCCATCCACTTTCTCAACAATCCTCTGGAAGAAGTCTTTTCTTTCAAGCTTCTGGGTCTCACTATCTGCCATGACCTTTCCTGGGAAAGTCACATTTCCAACCTTGCCTCAAAAGCCAGTCGCCGACTGGGAATCCTCCGTCGTGCAAAGTCCTTCCTCGGCCCTCTTGAGCTCCTGACTACTTACAAAGCTTTTGTCCGTAGCCTGATGGAGTACTGCTCTCCCCTCTGGGCTGGTGCTCCTGCCTCCCACCTTTCTCGACTTCACGCTGTCGAAACCAGGGCTTTTAAGATCATTGGCATCTCCCGCAATGAAGCTGAGTCTTTGGGCCTCTCACTCAATCACCGCAGGTTGGTCGGTGGTCTTTCTGTCTTCTACCGACTCCTCTCCAGCCTTGCCCCCCCTGCTCTCTCTGCGATTTGACCCAACCACATTTCCACAGGGCGCTCAAGGTCCGCCAACAACCCCCTTCTGGTAAAACTACCAAAATCACGAATCACTGCTCATCTTCACTCTTTCATTCCTCTTTTTTCCCGCCTTTGGAATAAACTTCCTCACTCTATTCTTTCCCATTCTTCCCTCCAGGCTTTCAAAACAGCTGTTCACCACC
This sequence comes from Eptatretus burgeri, assembly GCF_056783735.1. Taxonomy (NCBI): domain Eukaryota; kingdom Metazoa; phylum Chordata; class Myxini; order Myxiniformes; family Myxinidae; genus Eptatretus; species Eptatretus burgeri. Next base: position 11,372,349 of record NC_140962.1, on the reverse strand, counting down.
ACCTCTTATCTTCCCCCATCCAAATCATCGATCTTTTCTACCCCCGATAATCCACCCATGCCCACTTCCTTCAATTCTCCTGCTTTCCTTCCTGAAAGTCCCTGTAATGTCCATCTTCTCCTCGCCATGTTCCCCGTCCCATCCCCATCCCTCTCCCTTCCACAGTTCACCTGTGTCTGTTCCCCAATGTTTTGTCCCTTCCACTCCCACCCCTCTTGTCTCATGCCTCCTTGCTGTGAGTTGTGTGTTAGCTCTCATACGAGCCTCGACCAAGGTATACAAAAAAAAAAAAAAAAAAAAAAAAAAATTTGTGATATCACTTATGACTGTCACTGACATAATTTCAGACATGAATAAAATAAATCCCCAGAAAAATTCGGATGAAATTGGACGTTTTCAGACAAAACATGCATTTTAAATAACTAACAAGTCTGGCGATGACTAACAATAACTAACAAGACGGCGATGGTTCATGAGCAATGTACACGGCTCGCCTTTTTTTTTTTTTTTTTTACCTTCGAGGGGACGCCACAGGCAAACTGGCAGGAATCGGGAAAAACGTAAATGATGAAAGTTGTAGTACTCGAAGAGCACGACTTGCATACCAACTTTCATTCGAAACAGTTGAAAACTCGAGGAGCTCGATGCCCAATTTATTGATTTTTTTGACGTTTTCTAAGTTCGTGACCTTGTGACCTTGACCTTGGGACGAAAATGAAAAATCGAGCTCCGTGGGGCTATGCAGGTGCCATTGGACTAACCAAATACCGAAACCCCTGCCAGATACGACAAACCCCCTCAAAGAATATGTAACTTGAAACCGGCTACCCTCTAAAAACACGTTTTTTGGGCGTGGCTCCGCCCATAATGGGCGCAGCACGCCCATTCTCAGGAAAACACAACTGGACCATGATACAAACCTCACACCCAAATTTTATCAAGATCGGATCAAAACCCACGGAGCTATGCTTGGGACAGACAGACACACACATCCATAACGAATATAGTGGTCACTTACTGACTCGTGAACCAAATAGATGTGTGGCTTTCGGACCAGGGGGACTGCTTATTCGTAAGGTCTCTTCGATGTCCGTTTGCATTTTCAGAAGTCTCTTCAGGTGTTAATGAAATTGGGAGAAATGTTTGGGAAAAATGAACGTTTTTTGTTTTTAACATGGGGAAAAAATGAACAGGTCCCCAATTGGTGGAGAGAGAGAGAGAGAGAGAGAGAGAGAGAGAGAGAGAGAGACGAGAGAGAGAGACGAGAGAGAGAGACGAGAGAGAGAGACGAGAGAGAGACGAGAGAGAGACGAGAGAGAGACGACAGAGAGACATATATATATATATATATATATATATATATATATATATATATATATATATATATATATATATATATATATATATATATATATATATATATATATATATATGGGGGGTGGGGGGAGAGGGAAAGTGAGATTGCTGAGGTCTTGGAAGTCACATTTTACATTATGTGGAATTTCAACTGTCGCTGACATAGTTTAAGAATGGAGGGAGGGAAGGGTGGGGGAGGAGAGGGGAGAGAAGAGAGGGGGTGGAGTGGAGGAGGAAGGGGACCTCGTCCTGTGGAACTCCACCATTGGTGGATCCCGCATATTCACGGTATTTAAAATGTGACCTGCTTCTACATGGTTTTTTTCTGTATTTGTGTGTGTGTGTGTATGTATATATATATATATATGAGCGGGGTGTGCTTACACTTTGTAAGCAATAACAAACCGTGCTTCCTCATTGTCTTGAGTCTCTCACCTGCGTGTGTTTTTCATTTGTTTATTTTCATTTTTATTTTATTTTTCTTTTCATTTACAGATGCTTTCCAACAGTTCTGTGATTTTTCCTGGTGTATTAGCTTCGATGTCCATTGGCACACAAAATTACTGTGCTTCACCATTGTCTCAGGTTGCTCACCTGTATTTTATTATCTTGCCAAAACGAAGTTTTTGTAAGATATGTTAGTCACCTTGTATGTTTTTTTTTGTTGTTGTTTGTCTAATCACGTATAAAAAAATTCTGCAGAGCACAGTTATCATTGGAAATTTTTGTAACTTCGCATATCAGAGGCCTATAGAGGTCCCTTTCAGCACATAAAATTTTCAAGGTCAAGGTCAAAGGTCAAGGTCACTTTGTCGCAAATCAGTGGAGTCGACAAAACCCTTATTTTTTGAGTAATTTTGATCGGATCGTCTTCAAACTTCATGAGAATATAGTTCATGGGTTTACCATAACATGTTACTTTCTCGCCTCTATGGCGAGCGAAGCTGCGATCGGGCGGAGGCATGTTGTACAGCTCGAGCCACGTTGGCGCACACGGAGCAGGCGCGTTGGCCATGGTCTGGCGCTCAGCTGATTAATTTTTGGTGGCGATTGGCCTTGACCTTCATGGTTAGCGCCTGAGGTCAAACATATTTGACCCAAAGGTCAAATTTTCAAGTTTTAGAAACCATATCGTGTAGTACCTCAAATTGAACACCTCAATGAGTGCTTTCTATATATGTCAAGCTTGAGACATTATGACATCATTTGGTGACGTTATGAGGCAAACGCATATTTTTCATGGTTACTCTGTTGAACGATTCTCATCGGAATCTCTCGTAGGCAGATATTCCTCAAGGAGTCGCTCCTGGTGGAGAGCAGCTCTGTTCACCTCAGTGTTACCTTAAAGAACTCACACGTGGTCACCTTTTGGCAAGATACGGGTCACCCTGCGGGTGATATTGGTTTATTATTATTTTCGGGTTAGGTCTACTCTGCGTCCGTTTTTATAAGTTGCTTGTTATTGCTGCACCACACCTCTCTCCCCTATCTCTGCACAACATACCCCAATATATCTCTTGATCGTACCACATACCTTTCCTTGCCCATTGTTAATAAATTATTATTAGAAATGTTCCCTGCTCGTTTTTGTCTTTTCCTTCATTGGTCCAGCATGGTCCAAATCCTAGCTTATCTGGGACTTAATTCACAACAATCCGTTCCTTTTAGCCGGTACGTCCTTGGCAGTGTCGTTTGGCTGCATCCGATCCGGTAAAGTGATCCGGTCCTGCAGAGTGAACCAGTTCGGACAAGGCGTACCGAGGGCATGTTCCCCAGTAATTAAATCACGTGGTTATTTTTAGGTAACCGGATTAACTAGACGGAGGACCCTAAGTCACGTGGTTGAATTATTGGCGTCCACGGTCAGTTAAGTGACCCATCGGGTCACGGAATTATCCGTGTGTGACGGCCTACAATTCCGGGGAGTCTGGTGGGCGCCGAGATAGCTTCCCCCCCTTCGTGGTCTTCTCACCCGACCCCCGTCCTGCAACAATATTATCTATATTATTTACACTTCAAGGACTGGCCTCCTATATCCACCACCACTGATATTAATTCAGCTTGTGAATTCTTCCACAGAAACCTGCTCTCTCTTATGTACAGATGCATCCCACCTCGTCTTCAATTATCTTACCTATCCTGCTGCTCTTGGTACTTTGAATCCAGTGTGAGGCAGTTGCTTTAAAACAACTTGTGTTCTCCTCCTGGAAGGCAAATCTGACTGAAGGCAACCTCAGATCATTCCACAAAGTCCGCAACAAGTGTGTGTCCACTCTCAGGAGAGCCAGAAAAAAACATCTGTCCAATCTCACAAATGAGCTTTCATAACTTCTCTCTCTCTTCTAAAACCTGGTGGCACCTTGTCACGTCTGTCTCTGGTGTATGCTCCCCTTGCAACAGTAATACATATGTATATATATATATATATATATATATATATATATATATATATATATATATATATATATATATATATATATATATATATATATATATATATATATATATATGTTGATGCTCATTAGGGTGTTCCAAAAAAATGAAAGTTTGATTTTTGCTGCTCCCTGATTTTGCCTTTGTTCCAATACCCCATAAGAACTTATAGGTCAAAAATGAACAAAATTCCATGATATTTAGGGGTTTCTCAAGTTGACACAATTATGTCTATTATGGAGAGGGCATTTTGCACTGCAATATCAAAAAGCTCATCTTGGTCTCCTTGAAAAAAACTTCTTTCATCCTATATGACTGCTGTGGTTTTTGAAAATATCAAACAACCATATTAATTGTGAAGTGTACGGCGTTGTGCATATTCGACGGCAAGTTGTCAGTTACAGTTTGGCAAATTTCAACAATATTGTGCCAACTTGAGGAACCCCTAAACATCCTCCAATCTGCTTCATATTTCGTGTGTATGTTTCTACTGTCAAATGGAACAAAGGCACACCCAGGGAGCATGAATATTCATACTTTTATTTTTTTACCCCCCTATTATGAAGCACCCTAATGCTCATGGAAGAGCAGACAACGGCAAGCTGCACAGGATCAACACACAAAATGGTGCAAAGTGAAAACAGTGGGACAACAAACAGATGCGCCACAGGCCAAATCTAAGAATTTCAGAAGGGTAACATGAGAGTCTGAACAAGTGTGGGAAAGGTAATTAATTCGTGGAAATGTGAGTGATAGTGAAGTCGCAGCACTTTTCAAGTTATATGGAAAGACAAGCTTTTGAGAATGTTGTGAGTTTTTATTTTGACCAAATGGACAATCATCTTATTGACGGTGAAGACAACAGAGTTAAAGCATGGCCATGTGTGACCAAAGAAAGGGAAAGAAGCAACAAAATGACCAAAAGTCAAATAATAATAGTAACAATAATAATAATAATAATAATTTTAAAACATAGTGGAGTCTCCCAATGTGTTTTTTGTGCTTGTGGTTTATGAGTCTGAGCTAATGTACAAGGAGGGCATTAATAAAATATGCTTCGACAATGCAGAGGTTGAAATCAATTAATTCTGGCATAATGATCCTTTTATAAAAGTAGAAAGTAAAGGGACAATAACAAGCCCATAGTCATAAATAATGACCTCCTTTAAACAACAATGAGTGGATTAACATCACATAGCTCTTGTACCCAACCAGCTCATGAATGAGCCAGCTGGGTTTTGAAGGACAAACAAATGGTGACAGTGCAATCATCCTTAAATCAAAGTCCACTTCTGAAAGCTTAAAATCCAGTTCTTTAATACTGCTACCTTCAGCTGGATTTGAACTTTTGAACTCACAACCACTCAGATGCCAGCCCAGTGTCCTCCCTAATAAGCCACCAGAAAGGTTACATCAAAATAGATAGATAGCTCCATTTAAAAAAAAAAAAGGAAAGAAAGAAAGAAATTGATCATTGTTAGGACCCTTCAAGATTGGAGAATTCAATGCTGAAGTTATCACACTGGAAAAATAAATATATAAATAAAAATAGCCTGAGTAATTTTGTTTTATAGCAATCAACGAATTTGTCTAATATCTTATCGATAATAATATAACTGCCACCGAGTTTCTACCGATGGCTTTAACACAAAAACATCTCGTTCTCCACATTCACACGAGGAGTCTTTTCTAATTTGCTTTAATTTACTCATCGATTGCAGATTGATGCAGTTTTAGTGGTGCCACGTTAGTGTGCGGTGGTGTTTTCCTTACCTGCTTGGCCTTGTATTTTTTTAGGTAGCGTGGTGAGACGAGTGCATCAGGGCCAATGTCTGGCAGGTTGATCTGCGGTTCGAAATGGGATTCCGTACTGATACTCTGCATCTTGAGGAACGACAGGATGTTTTGAACTTCACTACTGTATGAGCTGTCAGCCATGGTACGGCCCTTCGAAGCCAGACGGCATGCAGCCAACCATTCTGCATATTGTTTCTCCTGCACGTCATCACAAAGTGGTCTCAATACTTCATATACACTGCAACTTTAACAGATACAACATGTGAAAACACGTTTCAGAAAGAGTCCTGGATGTTCAATTGATCATGGAAACAGTGATTGCTGGAAATAATCTCTAGAGTTGACCAACACCTTAACTCACACGACACGATCAAATGCAATCCATCTTCATATTTATCCGAGAAGCAAGGCCAGACTGGAGTTAAACAAAATGAGGAAAATTGATTCACAAAGCACAAAACAATGCTCCACTCCTTACTAAACACCAAAACACAATGAACCTTTATGATGCAATGCAAAAGTTGATCTAATGTCACCCCATTTTAAAGAAGGCCGCTCTGAGATATCAGGATGGCATTGAACGTGACGTGGAATTGGAACCATTACAAATTTGGGGTTGATGCGCATTTGAACCAAGTAATTTCCATCAAAAGGAGAACTTGTGACGTCACATATAAATTATATAATAACCGTTCTGAACACAGCACATTCGTGATTTAAAAAAAAAAAGTTTTTAAGCTGAGGAAATCTGCTTCTGATGTAACAAAGTCATGGTGAACATTGACAAAGAGGTATTTACAAAAAAAAAAAACAATCATTACTCTGCACAATCAGCACTCGTTAAACTGCATGAAGCGGTCACGACGGCTTCAAGGTCCACACAATCAGAAAATCATGTTTGGTTCAATGAATAGATACAGCTTCACTTAACAATGAATTGTTGTTTTGTTCTTGAATAAATATCTTGTATGGTGATTGGCCCAGCCCCCCCCCCCAAAAAAATACGGTGATGCATTTACATCATATATCATGTGACCCACTACGTCATCTCCAGAATACCTTTGCTTCAGGCCTTGTGTTTACTTGCGGCCTACATACACTCTGAAAAACTCTGAACTCTGAAAAAGTACCGAGAATGCAAGTTAGCTGTATTGTTGCTGGTTATAACAATGCATCCAAAGATGGTGTGAATATGCATCTTTTTCCAAAAGATCCAGCTGTAAGGAAACTTGGAATACCAAGGTAAAACTGACCAGAGGAAAGTGGCATGGCCGAACTGCTTCAATCGTCATTTGCAGCGCCCATTTTGAAGATAATTTGGACGACACCGGCCTGTATACCCAGCTTGGGAGGAGTAAAATTAAAGCAACTGAAAGCCAACGCGATCCCCACGATCATTAGAGATAATTCTAATAGAATAGAGAAGAAGAAAATAGACAGAGCAGCAGGAGGAGGAGATTGGGACCATATTCTGTACAGAGCGTTGGTGCTGCTTAAGCAGTCTCCTTGGCTATTGGACACAATCCTGGACGGGTCGCCACTCCGACACTGGATATCAGCAAGCTGGCACTCATTTTGTGGATCTTGGAAGGATGACAGGCTGAGTCAACCCCACCTGGTATTTATTCAACAGCTGAGCGGGATTTGAACTCAGGACCCGAGGATCCAAAGCCCACCACCCTAACCATTAAGCCAACACCAGGCATAAAATGGACAGGGGGGGGGGGTGTATGTCAAAGCATTACAGAGTGTTACCAGGGAGGGGGGGGGAGTGTTTCCAGTGCTGTCACATAATGCTAATTAATCAATCAATGACAACTTTGTTCCAGGCACCCTTTATTTAAAGATACAAGTATTTAATGATACGTGTGTTCAACACATTCATGATAAAAGCAAATCACTTGATTTAAATTCCATCATTGTTATTTCCACAGACACTTAATCTCATTTAAAAATGAAACCGATTGAACATATTTAGGAACTATTACATCACTGCAGAGCGATTAGTCCGATGACGATGACGTCATTGCAGGGATTCTAACTGCTGGTGGTCTTATTGACAGGACATTGTAATGTCTTTACTTTTTCAAATAATGTATGTAGTAACTGAAAAAAACAACGGGATGAATAGCATCTTGGGATTAAGGTATGAAATCGGGGGAGAGGGGGATGTCTTCATCGAGCGTTATGTAATATTTTAGGGGGTTTCTGTTGAAGAGTATTGGAGCATTACAAGGGGGTTGGGGGGGGGGTGTCGGATTTTGGGGGAAAAAATGCATTACATAATTTTTGAATGGCCCCAAAGCACGAGAACCTGAGGGTAAGTTGTGTTTTGTGTTGTTGTTTTTTTTTTTAAACCAGCCTCCAGAACAACAAAACCAACAAATAACGTTGAATATAAACAAATGAATACAAACATTCACAACTTGAATGCAGGGAGTCGTACAAAGAAAAAGGAAACCGAGAATTACCAAGGAGTGAATTCAGACGAGCCATGAAGGACTGGTCCATCCAAAAAAAGGAAAACAAATCAGACAATGGCAATTATTTCACCACTAAATATAGACGAGCTCCAGTAAAAGCTTCTACACATATCCACCCCTGGGGGTACCGGATTCTATGCCCCAACCCTCAAACTACGGATCTGGATCTGCTCCCGGGCTCCATGACTGATTTTGATACTTTCATGTTGATTGTACGTATTTTCTTCAAAAAGTTTCAGAAGTTCGTTCAAAATTAAACAAACGGACATTGTTTGTATTTCTACTTGTTATCGGCATCAACGTACATTTATGTACATACAATACACAGTACTGTTGCACCGGCGGTTGTGCAGTTATGTTGAATCAATGTTAATTAACATTAACTTATTGTACATCACTCACTCACTACATGTACACACATACATTGTAAGGATAGTCCACTTGGGAGATGAGTTGGTTTGGTAACAAGAACAAGCCAAATAGACTTTGGTTCAGGTCCAAATCCAGGTCCGGCCTATCAGTGGGATACAAAACCCTACCCCTAACGATTAAATCTGGCAGAGGCTCTACTACTGAGTGCTCTACTGAGTGCCATTCTAGTTACTACAAGAATTAGAGAAGTGTTACATCAATATACCACGAAGCTCCACATTTCCCACGTTCTAGCTCGATGATGCGAGTTGTGGCGGCCATTACCGTTTGTGTGCTCAGACTATTGTACATTGTACTGGTGATGACGACACACAGATGACACAATGACCATGGTGGTTTTCTGGAATTATTCTGGGCGGTACCCATCTTACCAAATTTGTTACTTGTTAGTTTGTTAGCTAACCCTAACCCTAACAAATTGGTGGTACCTGTACCCATCAGATTATGGCTGGTGTTGGCTTAATGGCCGGAGTGGTGGGCTTGGGATCCGAGGGTCCTGAGTTCAAATCCTGATTTTTCTGTTGAATTAATACCAGGTGGGGTTGACTCAGCCCGTCATCCTTCTGAGCTCGGCAAAAAAAAGAGTGCCAGCTCGCTGGTATCCTGCGTCAGAGTGGTGACCCGTCCATGATTGTGCCCAATAGCCCAGGAGACTGCTTAAGCAGCACCAATGCTCTGCACAGAGTAGGGTCCCGATGGATTGATGGACCCATCAGGTTTGGTTTTTTTTAACGTTCACACCTCAAAAAATTATTAGAATTACAAACCATGTTCAGTTCTTTGTTTATTCCTTAAAAATTAATTTCATCACATCAACAAAAAAAAAACGTTTTTAATTTCTGATTTTGTGGCCCTTCAAGGAATTTCAGACTTCATCAAAATGGGAAACAAATTATACTTAAGTGTAAAAGGCGAGTAAATGTTAAAGGGAATGTAGTCGGCCTATGTGTTTTTGTTTTTCTTCTATCGATGTAAATCAATCGGTCCATCGATCAAGAAAACATTTCAGTTAAATTAGTGCAATGGCACAAGTCAGGAGGCTGTAATCAGCATTTTTCTCTCTTTGCCAACAGACTTTCACTCTTTTCTGTTTGCAAGCGGAAGGTACGTAATAATTCTCGCAAGTCGCTTCAGGGTATCATGTATTGATTTTGGGTTTTTTTTTCCTTCGATTTACAGAATTTGGGAGGTATATGCATTATAAGCATCTTATACAGATGTCTAGTCTAGGCATCCAGCTTTGACTGTGAGAGGAAAACCAGGTGTGACTTTCTGGAAGAACGCGTGTGACCTGGGTAGGAGGAGGTATGGTTGGACGGAGGGACGAGAGGGCAGAAGTGAGACAAAAGAAAAGCAAGTTTACAAACCTGTCAGTTGTGGTTGAGAAACAGACCCTGGGACTCAACCTTCTACCAGGAGATAGCGATAATGTGAAAAGCCATGGACTCGATCACCTTCAGAGGAGCAAGATGGGAAGCAGTTGTAGCAGGACAGAGTGGGATGTCATACGTAGTACTTTAGTTGATGGCCTTTTATATATCTCTATCTCTATCTCTATCTCTATCTCTATCTCTATCTCTATCTCTATCTCTCTCTCTCTCTCTCTCTCTCTCTCTCTCTCCGTGGCTCACAATGGACTGGATTCTGCAGAAAATATCGAAGCATCTGCGAGCTTTTGAGGCTCGCTTGCAAATATGATCTCTTAAGACAATGACAGATAGAGAGGTCTCGGAGGTCCAGGGAATGCACCTCTTTCTTACAAGGTGTTGTCTGCAGATAAGTAAACTGAATGTTTCGACGGCTGATCCTTAAGGAGGATCAGAGTTGTTTTTTGGGGGGAATTTGGGAATTTGGGACTTGGAATTTTCCTGTGTTGAACGACAATCTAGGTTGCTAATCAAAAGTTTCCCTTCCTTCCTTCCCACTGAGATTTGCCAGTTGGGATGCTGTGGCAGACTGCCTCTCACAAGTGTGGTACTCTGTTCTCAACAGGATGATTAACCAGCAGAATGGCTGAGATAATTTCTCAGGGAAGCACGGAAGTCATTGTTGGTGACAAAGAGGAAGGATGGTGCAAAAATGCTGCCATTAGGCACAGAAAATCACGACACGGAACACCATTGCTTTGACCAACAAAGCAACCCATTGCTTCTGCTCATGGAGAAAAAACTGGCTAGCTATTAAAGAAGGGCCACTTGAATATCACTGGCAGATAAGTTGAGAAGTTCTCCTGGGTGGCAGAAAATATCAAAGGATTGAGAGACATCCCTAACCTTTCATTTGAAATTTAGAATATCCAATCCTCGTTGAGTTAAAAGAAACAACATGTCCATCGTCGAATAGCCATGTATTGTGAAAGCCAAACTGATCATAAGAGGTTTAAGAGAGTTGGAAAACAAATAATGCCTGAAGTTCTGCAGTGGTGGCAGACTCCATCACTTTTAAGTATTATGGGAGAAAGCTGAACAGTCCTGAGGTTGAGTAGATCAGACTTGGAACTCTTTTTGTGATTATAGGAGTGACATTGGAAGATTTCCAAGATCCAGGCAGGTGATCATCGAAAAAAGACATGGAGAGGAACAAGCAATGAAGAGAGAATAGGGCTGAAGCACAGTCTCTCATGATTAAAGCATCAATACTGTTGGGTCCAATTACCATGGAGGTTTCAAGATTGACGAGAAACTTCTTCAGTGAGAGAGAAATCCAGGATTGCATGGAACCTGTGATTGGGGAAAGGGTGGAAATTGGAAGGCAGAGATTGAGGACCTTGGCCCCCTCAGCAAAGGCAAAATTATGTGACTGATTCGGCATTTTCAAATGCAGCGTCTAACATGACTCCACCCTTTCGGAGTTAAGTTGTGGAAGGCAAATGCGTACCAGTGACAGTGTGACCAGCTGCCACCAGAATATGGGGGAATATGATAGGTTTGACATTATATGGCATCAGATGAGCTTGACGTTGGGCTGACTCATCCTCGGACAGATATACACTGGTTGCAGGCTATGCAAATGGAGTCTAAGTTTCCATCAGCTGGGTTTGTTTTCCAGGTGGAGAACACAAGGTACATTTTGCCAATTATCTCACCACATGCATCAGCTCATTCGGGTTGGGACGTCGAATAAGGCAGTTGGAGGCATCAAATGATGAATTGGTGAAGGAGAGAGAGAGAGAGCAAAGAGAAAGTTGAGGTTGGAATCAAAGGAATTGTCAATGCCAGGAACCGACGAGTAGATTATGGACCAGTCTGACAGGGGTTCAGCAGATTGCAGGATGGATCAATCTGCTTTGCTCAACTGCCACAAATGTTGGCACCTTAGCACCTCCATGAAGACCACAAAGGAGATAGACGCTTTCACAAAGATATGATGAGAACAACCAAGTGGAACAGGGGAGGAGCAGGACATGTACAAGTTAGGCATTGTCAGGTTTAATAGAGATTGGCTGACACTTGGAGAGATGTGATGGAAAAAAATAAAAAAAAAAACAGACCGAGCAAGGGTTAGAAGGCCTCAGCTGCAATATTGTGTACTGTAGTTTGAGGACTGACTCCCAGCCAGCTGGCACCATGGCAATCAAAGTCTCCATAGATTACAAAGTAAAAACTCCAGTGGGAGGATATCAAAGATTTCATGTTTCAGGAAAGGGCCTCACAGCTCGAGTTATCACAGCTGGGAGTGGATGGTAAACCACCCACATGAAGAGGAGTTGCATATATAATTCAACATTAGAGAACGAGTAATTAAGCTATAATCTCCATTTTTTTTCTCCTCTACCAAACGACTTCTCATCCATCCATCACTTTTTGGCTCTTCTGCATCGTGATATAGATCAAGCGTGAAACAGTCACTTGCACACAAGTGCACTCTTTCGACCTGGGTATTCCAATGTCACTTAAAGTTCCTGGATGGCTTCATTTTTATCTGTTGTTATCAATCTGATTTGTCTGCCTGTTGTTGGCTTAGTGGTTAGGGGGGCTGACTTGGGATCCAAGGGTCCTGAGTTTGAGCCCTGTTGACCGCTGAATTAATACTAGGTGGAGTTGACTCAACCCGTCATCCTTCTGAGGTCGGCAAAATGCGTACCAGTGCACTGGTAATAGGGACACTGCATCAGCAGCATAGCCGCGTCCCGAACCAATGATGCAACCAGCAGCCATAAGGTTGCACTCGAAAGAAAGAAGGAATCTGATTTGTGGAGGATTGAAAAAAACAAGAAACCCAAAACAACGTCCTGCTGTTCAACTTCACAGAAACATCATTGAAGCTCACTGTCTCTCAATCAGAGCAATGCATCGTTGAGATACATTTTTAGAACTACGTCATTCTAGGAGAGTCTCGGTTTGGGAGGTATTTGGGAAAGATTGAAAAACCTGTCACCATGTTGAAATTCTGTGCAAAGTTTGTATTTCTAAACAAAGTTGTACACAATGATTTTGAACTTGACTCCCATCGGAATAAAATGATTTATAATCGTGATACAAATCAGCACTCAGAAGTGACCGGTGTTGTGGCACATGACCTTTTAGGGAAAATTACACAAACGAAGAGCGACCAGATGGAGAAAACATATAAATATGAACAAACTGCTTTGTCATTTCAAAATATGTTCGAGCCCACAACAACAATAGCGATGAACAAAGGGATCAAAGTATGAAATATCCGTCAAAAGGGAACGTTTCCCCTTGGTATGTCATTGAAGTTGACAAGTTGACACTCCAATGCAAACTAGAGTGGCTCAAAATGTCTCTACAGAAATAGGATGACAGCATAAGTAGGACAGTGTCCAAGATTAGCTAACTCACCGTAATGGGTAAAGCATGCTTGGGAAACATCTGATAATTTCTGTGCAGACAGTGCGTCCCGATTAAATAATAACCAGCTGCTGTTGTGTGCTCTACGCTGGGTGAGTGAAGCAGCATAGCCTAGCCTTTTTGGCTCCTGTAGTCCTAGGAGAGCAATTTAGGTTGTGGTGAGGTTGGATGTGAGCACATTGCATAGACTATAGAGTATACATGTTTCCACAGTTTAGGCATGCAGAGATGCTGCAAAGATCATCAATCATGCGGAATCCAACAAACCTAGAAGTACTCAATGTCTCCCACCATCATTGTGAAAGTGTAGCTCATTTTGTGTAAATACTTAGAGATAGTCACAAACTTACATGGTCACACCGCAACCATATCTCACTCATTCCATCTGGAACTGGCACCAATAACTTGATGTTGAACTTCTGGGCAGATATATTGACATCTGGTGTCACTTCACAGCCTGGGTGACAACAGCAGAGATGAGAAATCAGCTCCACAGAGCTCTATGTGATAAAAAAAAAGCATCGTAATCAACAAATGCATGAAAGCATTTTCAGTACCATACATTCATTATCGTGCGCTCGTGAAGCAAAAAGCAGAGTTATGTCATCGGTAGTGTATGTACGTATGTCATACGTCGTACGTGTCTGCATTTTGTTAAGAGCGTGGATTGAAAACCATTCAACGGAGGAAATTTAAACTTTACCACATGTGACATGACCATGTGATATAGTGCTCACTCTTTTGAGGTCAACATTGGACAAATGTCAACATAGGCCACATTTCTAAAATTCTCAATTTTCATCCAATTGACTATAAATTTGAAAAGGATTTGCATATCAATTCACTGAATTCAACCAGCAACTATTTTTGAGGTCAACATAGGCCAAAAGGTCAAAATCGACTGAATTTCTAAAATTGTCAATTTTCATCTGATTGACTTGAAATTTGGACAGCATTTTCATATCCGCTCAATGAATTCAACCACCACAATTATTTTTGAGGACAACATAAGCCAAAAATTAAACATAGGCCAAATTTCAGAAATCCTAAATTTTTATCCGATTGACTAGAAATTTGAAGACGATTTGCAAATAAAGTCACTGGATTCAACCACCAACTATTTTTGAGTTCAACACAGGCCAAAAGGTCAAAATCGATCAAATATTTTAATGATCAATTTTTATCCGATTGACTTGAAATTTTGAAGAGAATTTGCACATTTGGTCATTGAATTCAACTACCAATTATTTTGAGGTCAACATAGGCCAGAAGAATTGGCAACATAGGCCAACATAGGCTGTGGAGACGGTGGAGACACCGTCTCCACAGTCTGTACCTATGTACCAAATATTAAACGTGAAAGTTGAAAACTTTGGGAGTTAGAGTGCGGACAGGAACGGATGGAAAACAGCATCTTGGTTGCCATGGCAACCACTTTAGATGACGAACGTATGTCGCGACACACCGTCTCCGCAGTCTGTACCTATGTACCAAATATGAAACGTGAAAGTTGAAAACTTTGGGAGTTAGAGTGCGGACAGGAACGGATGGAAAACAGCATCTTGGTTGCCATGGCAACCACTTTAGATGACGAACGTATGTCGCGACACACCGTCTCCGCAGTCTGTACCTATGTACCAAATATGAAACGTGAAAGTTGAAAACTTTGGGAGTTAGAGTGCGGACAGGAACGGACAGACAGACAGACAGACAGACAGAGAGACAGACAGACAGACAGACAGACAGACAGACAGACAGACAGACAGACAGACAGACAGACAGACAGACGGATGACCGGTATCACATTATACGCCCCGACATGTATACCGTCGTGCCCCCAGAATCCGAATGCCCCATTGTTTGAGCAAATTGAAATCCGAACAATTTTTTCGAGAAAATTTTGCCCTAAAAACCGAACACATTTTCGAAAACCGAACACAACGTGGCGTTCATGTTTGTTCACGTGTCTCCCCCACCTGTTCGACGCACATCTTCGCGCTTTTTTCATTCAGTTCGTCGGTGGAAGTACTCGTGAAAGCATCTCTCGTGTGTCGATCGCTAATTTACCTCGTGTTTTCACCTTGATTTGCGCATTTTTTTTCAAATATCACCCTTGTGCATTCACCATGTCACCCAAGAAGAGCAGTGAAGCAAATAGGAGTAAGAGGAAGTCCGTGAGAACGACAATTGAGTTGAAGAAAGAACTTATCGCTAAGCATGAGAACGGTACACGTGTGTCTGATCTCGCTGCCATGTTCAAGCTGCCGAAATCGACCGTGTGTAGGATTCTGAAAAATAAAGAAGCAATAAAAGCGCGAAAACCCATCGTGAAGCGAACTCATTCAATGAAACCTCTGACGAATCGGCTTTAACGAACTCAACGTTTTTTTCGCGAGCATGGCAGTGACGCCATGCTGCGTCACCCAATCGCTTCACCTCTTGATTCTCTCCCGTGGAACTGTGCGGTGAAAACGGCACGTTTGTGTCTCCACAGAGTGTACTGGGATATAAAACACCATTTGGTGCTTCATGGTTAATTACATACCTCCACCAGGCTGAACAGTTTAGGTTTTAGATCCAAATGGCCACTGATAGGCCGGAGCTGCATCCAGACCTGATGGAAGAAGCGACAACCCTCCTGCTCATCCCCCAGGTTTGGAATGAGATTCATGACTCAGAAAAGGTCATTTACTCATCTTGTTTTACCTTAAACATGGGTAATTTCAGTTGAAAGTGTCTTGAAAGTGGGTTTTCTTGGGGTCCAGGAACGGATTAATTCACTTTCCATTATTTCTTATTGGGAAAATAGTTTTGGAATCCGAACTTTTTGGAATCCAAACTGCCTCTTGGAACGAATTAAATTCGGATTCTGGGGGCACCACTGTATCGGGCGTATAAAAAATAGTGTGGTAGATAAAAACATTAGAAAGGAAAAAATAACTTGCACCAAAAATTTTAACATTTTCACGCTCACGCTGACGCTGACGCTCACGCCAGGGGTATCGCTATAGCTCTGTTCTTCAAACATGCGAGCTAAAAATTATCATTATGTGTCACATGGTCTGGCAGCCATACTGGTTCGAAGAGGAAATCTTTTGAAAATTTTCGTAGGAGAAACCACTTAACCGATCAATACAAAATTTAACTAATTGATCAACTCAACTACCCATGGGAAATATGGTTTGATAAAGATGACATCATCGGTCACATGGTCTAGCAGCCATATTGGATCAAAGAAAAAAAACAACCTGAAAAAAATAACAGTTGCTTCACACCAAGTCCTTCTCAAGACTGTGCAGGGTATGTATTCTCTGAATACTATCTAGTTTTCCATTGTGTTGACCCCTAGTAATAACCATACATTCATGAAAGCAAATTAGATCCTGTGTTGTAACTATAGAAACTATTATTATTGGAGTTTCACATGCACATGAACAAACACCAATAAATAAATAAATAAATAAATAAATAAACTTTACGATTCCATGATAACCTCTCATGAATGACAGAATTTTGATTCAAAAATTAAATTATTGTGCTGCACCTCGTAAGGACATATGTAATGTAATATGGCATTGGGGGGGGACTCCAGAAAGATGAGAAAGGGTGAGGGGGGGCAAAAGGAATGAGAAAAGGGGCTAAAAGGGATGAGAAAGGGGGCCCAAAATGGATGACGAAGGGATGAGAAGGGGTACCGAAAGATAGAAATATTAAATTTTGAACAATAATTTGTTATTAAATGGTTATAAACTGTCTGGAATTTTAAAATAACTGAAAAACTATACCAATTAGTGAAACAAAATTACAGTATTTAATAGAAAATATATATATATATATATATATATATATATATATATATATATATATATATATATATATATATATATATATATATATATATATATATATATATACTGTATATATTTCAGGTAAGAATAAGGAGCAGTGGCTTTACAAAATAGATAGTCTATTTGTGTGAATATGTATTGTAACTTTATATTGAAAGGGAAACTATCATAATTTGTTTCTAAATGTTATCATTTAGTCACAATTAAAATAATTAGTACTTCACATCTGTATTTACGGAAATATACCATGATGCAGCCAATGCAGCTTTGGCGTATTTTTTGGTATATGTGTGTGTCTACATGTGAGCCTATGATGTGTACCTGTGACAATGTATGTGAACATGCATGCTTTAAAGTCTCGGCCAAGATTGGCTGTCACATTTGTTAGGTTTCTCATCCTCTAAGACGTTAGTCATTCCATTTAATTGGTTAATCAGTCACATTTTATATTTCCATGAAAGTTTTGCAAACTTCGATGTTGTAAGCAACAACAAAAAAAAACTTATAATAAAATGGTATTTTTGTTTGCATCAAGATCTATGGACAAGTTTGGTCAATTCACTGTTACAGTTTGGACGTTTCGCTCAAAGACACATTGTGACAATAATAGACCTTTGTCCATTTCACATTCACCCCCTCGTACTCATGCGATGACTCGCCTTCTTCTATCAGGTTATTCTGAGCTTGCAACTGTTTTTTAGCAAAGGGAGGAAGGGACAGGGAAGAGGATGGGTGGAAGGTTGGGTCGAGGGAAGTATGTGCATACCTGTTGAAGAATCATTCCAACAATTTGCTGATTATTTTGTGAATTAATATGAAGACATTCACACGAATACAAATGCACGGATATGCAAAGTTACGTACAACATTATAGAGAGATTGTATGTTCCATTAAAGTTCTCCTACGCTGACATTTGGCTTGCTTTAAGCCAAGTACAATTGCTGAATGTGTCATTCAGTTGGGTCATTCCTGGCATCAAGCATTTCTTCACAGACAAATGCGTAGCAGATATACATGTGCTTTCTCCGTGGAGAAATTTATTCAAAACTATCAAAGTAATTTCAACTACACACATGTGAAAGGGCATGACTTCATAAGTTTGTTTTTTCTCGAGATAATATCTTGACGATAAAAACTAAAAACAACATATTATCATTGTGGAAAAAGTCAGACATTATAATAAAATAGTGTTTTATTGTATTCAACAAGTTGTCCATTGCATGCACACCTATAAAATTTACGACCCCATGAACAGAGGACTGTATCGCTATGAAATTTTAATTTTATAAAAGCAGTTGGAGAATTATACTTCAAAATGTTATTTTAACTAAGTATTAGGGATTATAACATTCATAAAACATTCAGAGAAGCAGCAAATGTGATTTATGAATGAATGAATTGAGATGATCAACAGCCATTCAGCTGAACAATCGAACAAACGTCATAGCCAATTGTAGACCAAAGATGGCACTTCACCAAATGATGTATTTGCCACAAAGTGGTATATTTTGGGATAGAAACATGTAAACAGAAAAAAACAATTGATAATGATCATATCCTATAATTATGACTTTTTCACATTAAGAACAAGAACATGGGTTTAGCTTTAAGGTGATAACTGCAAATGCATAGGCCAATGTGTTGCAAATATTAATGAAGTCGGAACGTTCTGGAAACTCACTGCGAAGGTTCATCTGCTGCACGGCTTGCACATCCTCCTTGCTGCGGTAATATGAGAGGGACATATCTTTGAAGGTAAACCAGTACTGCTTGTAGCCTTTCAGAGTCAGCTTCTTGGGCCTGAGGATGCAAGCTTAAATGTTCCAGCTTTACTTTGTAAAAACAGAGAAAATAATTAATCTTTTCCACTATTCTTGCTTTCCAGTGTCGAAAGCATCTCAAATTAACGGAAGTGTTTTGAGCAATTTGTTTTAACATTCAAGTCTTACCGAAACATCCTTAAGTAGTCAGCCAGCTCAGGAATTTTGGTGATGTCCCTCTACCAAAACAGAGAAGACGTCATACTGTGCTTCCCGTAATAACAACCATTTTCTCTACAAAAAATAACACTCAAACACAAAAGGTGAAAAAAAAATGGTGCAAATACACAAGTAACACCAATGCAAGGTTAAACAAAGAACCTGTTATTCAATTAACAAGTTAAAGAGAACCATTCCAAGGTAGAACCAAGTCAAAGCAAGGAAGAACCTCAAGATTGGCATAATTATGCTCAATGTATGTCTCTCTACTTCTTCTTCTTTGGTATGCAGCACATGGCTGCAGGTAGCATTATTTATTGGGAGGCACGGTTGTGCCGCGTACATACACATGTGATGCATTTATAACAAACAGATGTCCAACATATCACAACAGGTGTGCAATATAAGTTTGCTAGAGATTAAGTGCGCACACATATCACTGATGAACTCTTGAAGAGCTCTTAGTTTGACTTCCATGTGAAAAATTAAATAAAAAGATGGAATGACAAATCTCGATTGAGAATATTATATAATCATGGCTGAAAAAGAAGAATATAAAGAAGGGGACAATGCACTTCTTGGATAGCTAGCGACGTAATTGCAGGACATTTTCAAGATCGCCAATTTTAGAGATACAGTGCAACAAACAGCACCTGCAAACCACATTTGGTTAATGTCAGTATTTTCTTTAATTTATTTGTTAACCAGGAAGAGGTGCTCATACAGCTATGCTGCTGAGGAAGGGAGTTGTGGTCCCATTGCCAAGGAAGGACAAATAATGGAACTGTGGTCAAAGTTAGAAAATTTAATTTCAAAACACATGTAGTGATCATCATAGAGAATAGATACGTTGTTGAACAAGTAAAAGTACGTTTATGTGAATGCTTATTTGGCGCACAGCGAACATCATGGCCTCTGTCACCCCATGGCTTGAGGTAAGGAGGTGCATAATGATGACATTATAAGTGTACATGCTATAATGATGTAGGATTGACATCATGGTGCTTTTCAGGGAGCATAACCCCCAGCGAGCCTGACCACCTAGGGTTTTGAGGCTGATTGTTAATGCTTCCAATCTGGTTCTTGCACAACTCTTGCTTCAGTAACCAAGAGGTTAATGTAACTTAACATCTAATTTGATTTTATAACCTACTTGAATAATCCTCTAAATGCAAGAATTTCAGGCAATGCATGACACACAACGTCTTCTTTTTAATTTTTTTGAGAAATACCTTGGGAGCAAATGAATATCCACAACCTTATTGAAGAGTCAGCTGACTTAACACCAATAAATGTAGGAAGGTGTGCTTTGAGATGCAGCTTTATTAGTGAGCAGTATATCATAATGACAGTTTTAGTCAGCATAAACAACCCAGAGAAATAAATCTAGGACCACACACCATCGAGGCAAGCTAATTTTAAAATTGGTCTTTCTACGCCTTTACTTCCTCCAGGGCTTCTTACCAAGCCAGTCGAGGACTTTCCTCCTGCCAGTGTAAGCTCCAGGTCAGACAGGGCTGCATCAACCTCATCAACATTCTGCTCACTATGGTTTGTTCGGCCATCGCTGCCAGCAGAATGCTTATTGATGTGATACTGGAGAGGGACAGAGAAAACAAGAATGCATTTAAATAGGAGATGTACCTCAACCTCACCACACTCTTTTGTTATCTTAAGGGAGATCCATATCTAGTATATGCACATAAAAACAGTGGAATTTTTGACACACTGACCCTAAACCATTATTCTTTTATCATATATTATCCTCTCTGTCTTTTCTTCCCACCCTTCTTTCACTTGTCTCCCTCTCCTCTCTATCACTCCCGCTTCCATTCCTTTGTCTCAATTTTTAATTACCCCCTCCCCATCCCCACAACACCCCCTCCACCCTTGGAAATAACACACTCTGCCTAAAAACGGAACATGTATAATTTATAACATAATTGTTGAAGGATTGTAACAGCGTTCATTCCAAGTGCCTTTTTGGCACGAGGGATGTGCAGAACACCTGATTGCAAGTTTCCACGTAATGTAATTGTCTCATGTAATAATTATTCAGCACGTGCAACTCATTCACCCTTAGGTTTTTAGAGGTGACACGAGGCATTCTGAGCAAATTCAAAGCAGTCTTTCCAAGACCCCAGCATGTGCATCATCCAAAACCACCCCCACCCAAAAAAAAACACTAATTATGTTCCTTAACAATCCATTACAATACCACGTGTGTCAGAAAACGAGAGGAATCAAATAATTTGACACCGACAAGCAAGGTCTTCCACGAGCCATGTTGTAAGGCTCTTTAATGTGAGGAGAGGAAATGTATATGACCTCAAAAGACATTATCAAACTACTGGAACAAGAAATATGCCAAGAAGTGGACATCCTTGGATAATGACTCCCACTCAGGACTGATACATTCGTACAACCCATCCAATCAATTAATTTCAAACTGCCCAGAGTAATCTTTTTTATTTTTTTTTAATACATTGTCGAGTGGAAGGGAGAGGGATGGGGCGGGGAACAAGGGGGTAAGGCCTAAGTCACATTTGCCACGGCGGCCGTGGGGTCTCCAAAATCTACGGCCACTCGCAATTATGCGGCGGCAGCAGTATTTCCACGGTCACACAATGTAGCAGTCACATATGTTTTTATTTTTCGGGGAGCCGCAAGGCGTATTTAGAAATTGTGGAGACCGAAAACGTGGGGTTGCCATACAGTCTTTGATTTGATGTCGCACGGTGACCTTAAGGGGGCCCTGCGGCAGCCATAGAATTTTCAAGGCAGACGCAAGGTAGCCTCAAGGTGCCCGCAAGGCGACCACAGGGGGACCGCAGGGAGGCCCTAAGGTGAACGTGCGACCAGACAGACGGTAACGAGTGGGTTCATTTTTATTTTTTTTTTAACCAGTTTTTTTTTTTTTCGGCTTGTCGAATTGCTACGGCGAACGTATAAATGAAAAAAGTTATCACTCCGCGTTATAATTCCACGGCGACCCCTACGGCCTGTAAATGATAGCCAAATGGCGTAGGGCCACCCTGAGACCACCGCAGAAAGTCTGCGGCCGCCGCACGTTTCTGTCAATTCAGAGGGTGTACGGCCGCCGTATCCTCGCCGTAGAGCAAATGTGACTTAGGCCGAAACAAGATGGACATTACAGGGACTTTCAGGAAGGAAAGCAGGGAATTTGAAGGAGGTGGGTTTGGGGTGGATTAACAGGGGTAGAAAAGATCGAGGTTTTGGATGGGGGACGAGAAGAGGTGGTGGTGAACAGCTGTTTTGAAGGCCTGGAGGGAAGAATGGGATTGAAGAGAGTGTGGGAGTTTATTCCAAAGGCGGGAAAAAAGAGGAATAAAAGAGTGAAGGTGAGCAATGTTTCGTGATTTTGGTAGTTTTACCAGAAGGAGGTTAGAACTCTGCGGTTGATGGACCTTGAGCACCCTGCGGAAATATGGTGGGGACATATCACAGACAAAGCAGGGGGGGGCGAGACCAGAGAGGAGACAGAAGAAGACAGAAAGACAACCGATCTGCCTGCGGTGAGAGAGTGAGAGGCCCAAAGACTCAGCCTCATCACGGGCGATATACCAATGACCAAATGCCTTGGTTTCCACAGCATGAAGCCGAGAAAGGTGAGAGGCAGGAGCACCAGCCCAGAGGGGAGAGCAGTACTCCATCAGGCTGTGGACAAAAGCTTTGCATCTGGTCAGGAGCTCAGTTGGGCCGAGGAAGGACTTTGCACGACGGAGGATTCCCAGTCGGCGACTGGCTTTGGAGGCAAGGTTAGAAATGTGGCTTTCCCAGGAAAGATCATGGCAGATAGTGAGACCCAGAGTAAGCAAACACACTCCCTAGATCTCACAGGATAAGGGTCAATGGGAGTCTTGAGGCATCTTTGTGAGGCATGAATACTGCTCTTTGTCTCGTTCAGAGTTCAAGACCTGCACTACAACACATCCAAGCACGCAATTGCAGTTGTCAAATAAGCATGTCAGATGGACATGGAGGCAATGGGCAAGAGTTATGTTCAGTGACAAATCCAGGTTTCTCCAAGAAAGGCACGATGGCTATGCACGGATCCACAGGAGATGCAATGAGTGATATGCCCCAGTCTATGTTCAAGAAGCTGCACATTTTGGACTTGGAAGTATCACAACAAGCGGTGGTATTGCTGAAACCTTTCACACAAACTTGATCCATATCCATGGCAATCTGATGGCAGATCAAGACATTAATGAGATCTTACAGCAACATGTGTTACCAACCTTTCAACAACATGGACCAGAATCATCTTTCTGCAGGATAATGCACCTGCTCACCAGGCTATTTGAATGAGGAATGTGATCGTCAATGCCAATGTTGTCGTGACACCCTGGCCTGCCATCTCGCTCGATTTAAACCCAATTGAACATCTCTGGGATATCATTGATCGTCACATTTGAACCTTGTCAAGACAACCACAGTCCCTCAAGGAGCTGGAACAGTAGCTGATTTGGACATGGAATGCCATTCCCCAGACTACGATTTGAGTACTGATATAGTCACTATGACGACGGTTCAATGCAGTAATTTCTGTCGGAAGTGGACATACCCGATATTGAGATTGGTACTTCCATTCTGAATCCCTATTTGAAAACATTCGCCACAATAGAGCATTACATCATTAGGTTACAATTAAATGGATGTGTAATTATTAAGCATTTCTCTTTGTCAGAAGTTTGCATCTCATCTATGTCCCATGATGTCACAAAAATAAACCGCATTAACAATCATGTGCCAGGTTTGCATTTAACCCCAAAAGCCACATGTCATGTACCATTTCACAACCAAAGCTGTACTGAAAACTGCGTTATACTTTGTCAGGTTATTTCATTGCATGTTATTTGCCCACCAACTTCTCTGTTAATACAGTTTTACACCACCACAGAGATTGACAACAGCTGTTCCACACCTCGAATATAACACAGAGTGAAGAGACTATTTTGAGCATCTGGCCGAGCAGTTTAATGTGCGGAATGATGGCAGAAGCCTGCAAGAATGCTGCCTGGCAAAGCCTGGTCCTCCTGACCTTTGACATGTGACAACATGAGGCCGAGTAGAAAGTAGGCTGCATATAAGCACCACAGATGTCAGGTCAGGTCAGGTATGGGAGCATGCGCCAGAGCAGCGCATCGCTGCATCCGCTTTCCGCCGGTACCCCAGGGGCCTCCATCTGGCCATCCCCCAGGCAGATGCCTGGCCCATCCCCATCTCCTTGAGATGCCGATCAACCTGCTGCAACCACGATGCATGTGGTAGGCCCATTGACCTCCTCCACTCACGAGACTCCCTCGCTGAGAGAATCTGGTGAGCAGGATCAGCGTCAGGAAAACGAGCCACATGTCCATACAGCTGCAGCTGATTCTCACGGACTATGCAGGTAACAAATCTCATTTGAGTCTCTCTCAGCAACCACAAGTTGGACACAAAGTCTGACCAGCGATAGCCAAGGATTCTCCGGAGACCTGGTACCAAAGGAATTAAGTCTCCGTCTCAGATCCCTGGTCAGAGTTCAAGTCTCACACCCATAGAGCAAGACTGGAAGCACCAAAGACCTGAAGACTCGGACTTTCGTCCTCTCGCACAGGTAGCGGCAGCGCCACACCTCATTATCCAGTGAATCCATGACTCCCGCGGCCCGACCCAGACGTCTATTGACCTCTGACTCACAGCCAGCAGAGACGTGAATAGCACTGCCAAGGTAAGTTAATCTCTCCGTGACCTCAACATCCTCTCCACAAACAGGCATAGACAGGACAGCAGCATCGAAGATGTCATTGAAGGCCTGGATCTTAGTTTTGACCCAGGAAACCCGTAATCCCAACGGCTCCGACTCCTCATTCAGCACCTCGAGAGCCCCCAAATGTCAGCACACAGATGTCAGCACTCAAATGTCATGGAGAAAAGGTAAATATTAAGGTTCACAGGAAGATGAGCCTATTGGAGGAGGGTACTGTCATGGGCAATCGACAACCTTTCCAAAAAGCCCTTGAAACGATGTGCATCACAAAGAAGAAACATAAACAAACTTATGATCAAAGAGCTATAATTGCTGCTAAAATTGTCCAGTCAGAGTTTTTTTTTTAAAAACCCTGCAGCTTGAAGAATGCTGGTGTTTAATATTAGACCGTTAGTATCTCATTCTTAAAGCAAAAGTACCCTTTGAATGAAAACAACCTTGGGAACAAGTAAATGGTAGAGATAAAAAAAAAAGTAAATCTGATAGCAAAGCTGAGTATTTTTTTTAAAAGAGTAGAAGGAAAAGAACAAAATGGAAGAAAGAGACAAAACAGTCATTCAAGTTTGGAAGTAAAGCAAAACAAAAAGGAAGGAAAAAGAAAAAGGCTGTTACTGCGTTCCAAGCTGCCAACAAATTCCTTCCTTATCACCTTCCGGGTCATTCCGGGACCAGGGAGGGAGACAATGCATAAAAATCCTTCCAGCACAGTGGCCTGCTAGGATATCAGCCAAACATAACAATGTGGCTTGTGAAAATCAGGACGACTTCTGAAACAGCACCAATGCACAGAAACTTTCATAAAGAAGAGTAGTTCTCTCTTTTGTTGCCTGCTCACTTTGGAGGCGCATCAAACGACGTGTAAATGTATGGACTTCAACAGCTTAAAAATCAAGAAGAGAGAGAGAGAGAAAAATGTATAATTTAAATCGATCCTCTTCTATTTAAAATATACAGCCTATTTACTGTTATGGTACCAGGAACCATGGAACCACATGGATTCCAACCAGCAGGATGTGTCTGCCACACACCATCCTGTCTGTGGTTCCCAAACAGATCTGGTGATGAAGGCAGAAATTAAGTTATCGAACACAAGGTAGCCTTCTTTTAACAATGTCCTTTTATACAATATGCAGAGTTAACAGCCCACCATTAGAAAGATACATGTAATTTTTTTGCTGGATAGCAAGATGGATTTAAGAACAAGCAGTTACTGCATCAAGATCTGAAAGATAGCGGTGATGAATTCAAGGACACAAACACCTTGTTAGCTCAATGTGAGTGTGACCTGGACTCCCCCCCAAAGAACAATATTCACCTACGCTTGAACGGCTACGCACCTGCAGGGCAGCAAACATCATCATTTCCTCATCCGTGCACTCGATCTCCTCCAGCAGAATGGCCCAGCGGGCCTGCTCATAAAGCTGATTGATTCTGATAGCATCATACTGCAAATAAGAGCAAGGAGAGGCATTTACACACCTCGCATCTCGTGGTACTTTGAGCGAACGCGAGAGTGGAATATTTGAAAGCATGAGAATGATCTCACGATATAGCAAATAATGAAGGCTGCCCAGAATCTGGTTAGATTTGATTGGATAAATGTTCAGCAAGTCAAATCGATTCCCCCATACAATGATATTAATTGCCAGAAACCACTATACACGTTTCTGTCCAAAATATAGTTGGCGTTCCACTTTATTTTTTTTTTAATAAGAAGCAACACCGCACCTTGGGATTGAGGTCAAAGAAACTATAGTACTTGAAGCGGAGCATCAGGACATCATTTTCTTTCACTCCTTGCTCCATTAGTGATTGCGAAGAATCAAGCCACCTGCACACATGATGGGTGGAATAAACAGAACAATATTGATGAAAGTATTCTGTTCACTCCTGTGGAAGGCAGAGACAAGTTGACGTTTTGGGCGTTAGCCCTTCATCAGGGCAAAAACGCAAGAGCAAAACCTGCATGCCGAGGCACGACACATACAGAAAAATGTAACTGTGACAGTTTAGAGGGCTAGGGGTGGTGAGAAGAGTGCTAGATCATGATCGAAATACTTGGAGCCAAACAGGCAGCACTTCGCTCAAAGATGTATGAGAGAACAACTCAATTGTGCATCTTATTCACTGAAAATACCTATTTTAATAGCACATAGGTATACTTTTGAAAGTGACATCAGCTTGCAAGCATGATAAATTATTTTCGTGAGCAAGGAACACATCCTTAAAGACAGGGATAATTTCCCTACATCTGTGATGTCTAGATTTGCATGAGAAGAGTATGGCTATATGACCCTCATGGCTCCCATGAACGAGCGCTCTCCGGGCTTTTCTGGAATAATGTACAAAATGGATAATAGATACGGTCAGGCTGCCTGGGAATACCAACGGTGGTCGAGGTCGTGGCCGAGGTCTTAGTGGGCATGCTCAATGAACCCGCTCCATCCAAGTGGCACTAAACGATACATTTACATCAAGAGAATTGGGTTCCTTCCCCCACCATAAATCTCCCCAGCTGCAATTGTTTTTTTAGCTGCCTGAAACCTTCTCGGGCACATCCTGAATACAACTACCAGTTTTCAACTCATTCCATGAAGGGGTTCAGGAGTGCATACAACTCAAACACAAAGACAATTCTCGAATTATATATATATATATATATATATATATATATATATATATATATATATATATATATATATACATATATATATATATATACATATATATATATACATATATATATATCTTCTTCTTTCGGCTGCTCCCGTTCGGGGTCGCCACAGCGGATCATCCGTATGATCCGCATAGTGATTTGGCACATGTTTTACGCCGGATGCCCTTCCTGACGCAACTCTGGTCGCCTCTTACGACCCAGGGATAGATATATATATATATATATATATATATATATATATATATATATATATATATATATATATATATATATATATATATATATATATATATCCTGGTGTTGGCGCAGTGGTTAGGGCAGCGGCTTGGGATCCAAAAGGTCCTGAGTTCAAGCCCCATTGGGCCACTGAATTAATACACCAGGGGGTTGACTCAGCCTGTCATCCTTCCGAGGTCGGCGAAATGAGTACCAGTATACTGGGCCGGTGTATACCCTGGTTAAAATAGGTGTACCATATCCCTGTGTCGTAAGAGGCGACCAGGGTTGCGTCAGGAAGGGCATCCATCGTAAAACATGTGCCAAATCACTATGCGGATCATACGGATGATCCGCTGTGGCGACCCCGAACGGGAGCAGCCGAAAGAAGAAGATGTGTATATATATATATATATATATATATATATATATATATATATATATATATATATATATATATATATATATATATATATATATATATATATATATATATATATATATATATATATATATATATATTGTTACGGTTGTGGAAATTCGCATTACACCATAAAGAGTCCTCAGATGAGATATATCGGTAAGTTCATGTGTAGTTAGCCCAAACCCGTTGTATAGAGGGAATATGTGTGATTCATCCGGGCTGCGACGCTTTGAGTTAGCCATTTTTCTTTCTCTATTGTTATTTTCGACCATTAAGCCACCAACAACTCAAACACTACCCCAACAACCAAATCGCCACCATCAACAACGCCCCCAAACAACTCCACCAAACCGCCACTACCTTCACCTTCACAACCCAACCCCGCAAGCATCGCCTCACCCGCCATTCTGTAACGACGCTCAACAACGCCCCCCAACAACTCCACCACCTTCGCCTTTCTCCTTCACAACCAGCAACCACACCACCTGTGAACACTGATTGTCCGGCCCGTTCGGCGATTGGTGCCAAACGCATCAAGCCGCGAGCGCGAATGGCAGTCTTTCCGGGGAGAAATTCGGATCAGAGAGGCTTCACGCCCCCTTTTGCCGCACCAATGGCTGAACAGAGGGTGGCGTGGCCCCGCTTCCAATCGCGTTTTGATCCGAATATTTGCATATAGGCTCCTCCTGAGGCCTATAAAGACGCGAGCATAAGGCGACTCAGGTGTTGAGTTGCGGGTGAGTTCAGTTGCAGGTGGCTGGTCGAGTTCAAGTCGAGTCAGGTGGAGACGGAGGTCGTCAACGAGGTTGCGGTGTGGGGGTCGCAGATGTTTTTTTTTTTTCACATACATTATAGTGCTAGTTACAAAGTGAACTACAAGATGGTAACTGACATTGCGTTGCAAAGCATGCAGGAGATGCAGGCTGTCCATAAAGCTACATAAGTTTTGCTGAAAACTACATGAGAAGAAACCCAAAACGGAACCTTGGTACATGTCTCGTCGGTCAAAGTGCTCAAAGTGCACTTCATGCACCTGTTCTCGTTTGGCTGTGGCCATTAGGTTGTGGTGTTCACGTTCATCCGGGTTTTACAGCGTTCGGCTATGTCTATTTGGTTGCAGTATCACTCAGTTCTGTGCGGAATGCAGTTACCACTGTCCTATTTGAACGTACTGGCAAAGACTCCTTACGGATGGGTTAATTCCTCCACTTTTATGATTTATAGCCTGAAATACCTTCATTTATACTGGGCACTTAGGAGATAGGGAGTAACAGGATTTGGTGAAGGTAGTTATGTCAATGTATTTAAGAGGCCAAGAACACCAGGAAGAACGAGTGGAGGATGAACAGAGTCATTTGAAGTGAAAGTAGGTTTAGATCAGGCATCGGTGTTGAGCCCTCTGCTTTTCATACTAGTTCTTGAAGAGCTTACAAAAGAGGTGACGAGGGTAGGATTCCCGTAGTAACAGTAGTGGTACCTCCCACAAGGTGATGTATTACATGGAGAATTTGCATGCTCCCCCCACCCTGGACCCGGGGGGCTTCACATAGCGAGGTTTGCTACAACGAATGGTTTCATTTTGGCGATTCATCACCTTAACGAAGGCCTTCATTCGCTACGATGAAGGAGCTGTCTGGTGATTGTGCAATATC
>NC_140962.1:11287464-11337464 GCF_056783735.1 Eptatretus burgeri | reverse complement strand
TCCCCTTTGAATTGTTGGAGAGGTGACATCTCTCCAATCCCCTCTCCCTCCTCCTCCCTCACACTTTCCAGTAATCAGGGAGACAAAACTGGATTTCCTCTTGCAGAGTTCAGTTGGCCTTCAGGTGATGGGCAGATGAGAAAAGCATCATTTTTGACACAAGGAAGAGTCTCGGCTTCATGGCAGTGCCATTTGGCACGGGCTTGGCTGTGGCGCCAATATTCCAGGAAACAAATCCATGCCGAATAACATGGAATAGTGTGTCACTGACGCGGTGCAGAAAAAAAAAACAACAATGACTATGGGTTCATTTCAGGTAATCTGTGCCTCCATTACAGACCGGCTGATTCAAATACAACGCTTGAACCCCGAAACAAACATCGTCAACGAATTGCAACAGCAGCAAGTAATCTTGCTCTTCCACAAATTTTCAGTGTGTGTGTGTGTGTGTGTGTGTGTGTGTGTGTGTGTGTGTGTGTGTGTGTGTGTGTGTGTGTGTGTAAAAAAACAAATATGTATACATATATTGGTTGGTGTAAGTAAGCACCCTGAAAAACCACACTGATGGTTATCCAGCATACAAAATTGGGGAAAATTGGATTACAAGGTTAAAAATTGCTCATGGGTTATAAGTAATGAAGCAAATCAGACACACCAAGCTCAATGTGCAGAACTGCTTTGTTTCTTGTTGTATATATATATATATGAATATATATATATATATATATATATATTTTTTTTTTCAAAATCACGAGTTTGCCATGCTGATTAAACAGAATGGATCGAATATTCACAAAAATAGTGTAGCTTCTCTCCCACGCTTTGCCATTGTTAGAGCCGTGCTCTCGTGCTGTACACGAGTTTCGCATTACAAGCACGCGCAGCAGGTGTTGCGTGGACATTGGTACCGCACTTACCATGCACAGGCCCAATATAAATCACATCGTATGGGATGCCTGTCATAGGAGAGAGTAGGAAGGCATTCCCAACATATATCACAGAACATTTTGGTTTTTTTAAAAATTGAGATCCCATAAGCATAAATTGGGATTCATATATGACGATGATATAATAATTATTAGTAATATCATTTAATAACAATAATAAATTGACATGTTTTCTCAAATTCAAAAGTGGACTGCACGGAAAGTGCCCAAGAGAAGGCAACACAGGCATCTGGCGTTTCCACGCACTACAAAATCAGGCGTTGCCCAAAGTTCAAGCCAAGTATTTGAAAATGCATAAAGAATTTTTCCAAACTCTAATACCCCCATTATATTGAAAAGGCCACGAAACACCACATGCCTCATGCATTCCCTCAGCATGACTGACGCGCAGTTTCCCTCCACGGAGTTTGGCTTTTTCAAAGAACTACTGGAAGTTTGACCGTAACTCTCGAGGAACTGACAACGAATAAAAACTGTTCATCCATTGTTCACCAGTGGGATGATCCCACGACACGAAACATGGCACACCAGCAATAAGGATCAACTGGACGATAGCGTCAAGTGAGAGAGAAAAGTTAGTGAGCTTCAAATTGGGGTCCATAATCTTTCATAAACAAAAAGGGTGCAGTCGTTGTGTACCTTACTCTGAGCTGATGCACATTAAATTTAGATTACCCCATCAAGGCTCAAATACATTCCACAATAAACATCCCAGCCATGCGCTGATGGACCGGTTGAGCAATCCAATTGGTCATCTGTAAAAAAATAATTAAAAATCCAGAACTGAAAGCATACTGTGATTCATACTAGTTTACACAGCCCTGTATTTGGACAACAACGTCTGTTCAATAAATACTGTGGACAACAACTATGAGCAATTCATAATCCGCAATCTTGGAAACTAACCGACCAGGGTTTACATATGGAAGCAATAATCAAAATAATTAAAGGTTGAATTAAAAAAAAAACAAAAAAAAAAAACACAAAACTGGCATTTCGTGGGCTTAACAGTAAGTGTTGGGACCACGTGACGGAAAATCTGCTCATCATTTAGTCTCTGGTTTGATTGCCCATTCAAGAAGCCCATGCATTGAGATCACTGAACTCAGCATTTCCAAAAAAGGCATTCAAACCAAACCTGAGCATTAACCTTTTTCTTAACTCCCTTCTCTCAAACACTTCGATAAAGAAAGACTCTCAGTGTGGTGGATTACTCCAGGGACATCTTCAGTCTATACCGAACCTATAGTGGACTCATGAATGCTTAATGGTTCTCGAGGCTGTGATATAAATTACTCGGTACTGTCCATGACATCTTTTGTTGGCCCAAACCCAGATGCAGCAGATCCAAGAACGTTTGGAGTGATGCGACGCATGAAATGCAAGAGATTTACAGTTTGGAGAAATACATTCTAGCAATGACCTCATCACTGACATGAGGAATTACAGCTGCATGTTATGATTGCTGGGCTATTTATGTGGGTTGGAAAGGACAATTCCATTTCCCTCCTCATCTCCCAAGATAATGATCTCTCCGTGAAAGTTAGGTGTCCTGGCAAGATTGACAAGCAATTTAATCACTAATAACCTTTTTATCCCCAGTGGTAAAGAGAAGAGACAGAAGAGACAGAAGAAGAAACATAAAAAGAAGAAGAGATATGAGAGACAAGAAGATGGAGGAATCATGTACACCAGTCTTGCCAAACCAAAATGAAATAGAAACTACTGGCCAAGCATTCAAACAGTATAAACTCTCCAAATTGCCCTTTTCACGGGATCCAACGACTCTTCTACCTTTACATAATCCTCAAGTTACATCAGTCCAACTATTAAAACTAGAATTATTGCCAAGTTAATATAACATAATATGAGATGAGTACAGCTAGATTACAAAATCTTTCATGGGAATTTCTAAACCAAAACGTTCATACTTATTAATTACTGGGACCTGAAGAACAGTAGTCAGTGGAAGACTTCCTCAAGAACTTCAAAAAGACCACGTCTCATGCACTACCTCAAAAATAACACAAATATCAGCAAGTAAATTAGGATGTCTACAATCAGATAAAAAGTGCATATCACACAAGCAGTGATTAACAAGTTTGTAGATGCAACCCCCCCTACCCCAAAAAAACATCAACAAAACATAAAAATAAAACAAACAACAATGTAGCCAAATAATATAAATAAATAATTTAATCTTTCAAATAAACCATCTTTATTTTACTGAAATCACAATCCCATTGAAGGTCAAAGATTAATGATCAACACATGAATACTATATTGAGGAAGGAGAGCGAGATTAAAAAACACAAAATTCAGTTTCTCATTTGGATAAGGAACATCTCTGCCTCCATGAAAAAAAAAAAAAAACATTTTATGACTACAGTACATCACTTTGCTGATGATGCAACTCCACAACTAATCAATCCTCAACGCAATGACGTGCAGGCAGCTGCGGCATGAATTCAGTCGATCCAACGAAAATAACTTCATCTGAGATCTTGAACAGGATAATTAAAGGCAACTGTCCTAGCTTACTACTCTGTCATGCCAGGAAGATTGCTTCACTCAAACTCCTCTTCTCTCTTTGACCAATCACGACATTGAAATTTGTTGAGTTTCTGGGCCTCATCATCAGGCGTTAACCAGTCTGGGTTCGCAGGTGCACAGATACACAAGCCTTAATAAGCCAAGCCTTCTCCTCTGCTGCACCCCTCAATTTGTCATGGCAGACAACATAATTATTCATCGCACAATTCAGTACTCCACACCACTCTGGAACAGGGTTCCTGCATCCAATTTTGTACTCTGCATGTATGTAGTGGATTACATTGCCCTGTTCACCACTGGCGCTATCATTCAAGAGGCCGAGGCACCACATCTGCAGCACTTCCTCCACAGATAGTTTGATGGACCCAACTTCTGGAATTTGACTTTACATGCATCGTCACTTTGCTCTTCAACCCCAGCATGTCGCAGGTGTTTGACGACAAGCACTGGACACCAGATCAATATTCACAAACCCATACTTTCATCTACCTATGTTCCTTTCTCAATGACTCATGCATTCATGCAAACAAGCTATCTTCCCATTGCACCTGCAAATTTTCTTTATATTCCAGATCATGTAAAGTCTGCACATCTTTCCCTGTTCTCTACCACTTGATTATCACATTAACCGTTTACTATTAAACTCTTCAATTAGCACCAGCATCCTTATAGTCATAATAAATGATTAAATAACAATGCCCTTTGGCTGTTGTGGTGACACAAATTCAGGTCTCATCACAGCCACTGCCTGATCCTCATCTGGAGGAATTGAGCACCGTGGGCTCATGAATGAAGCACTTATTATATATTAAATTATATTTATAAAATATATTGATAAGCATAGGATTCTTGAGGGTGAAGATTTTGAAGGAAATAGTATTTAGCAAACTATCTGGAGTAACATTTTCCAGGTAACATGACTATTACTACTACTACTACTACTACTACTACTACTACTACTACTACTACTACTACTACTAAAACGGCTGCAACTACACACACACATATATATATATATATATATATATATATATATATATATATATATATATATATATATATATATATATATATATATATATATATATATATATATATATATGAGTGGGGTATGCTACTATGCTTCCACATTGTAAGCAATAACGAACCGTGCTTCCCATTGTATCAGGTCGCTCACCTGCATTTGATTTTAAATTTATTTATTTGCATTTATTTATATTTTCATTTTCAGATGCTTTCCAATGGTTCTGTGATTTTTCCTGGTGTATCGGCTTCGATGTCCATCGGCACACAAAATTTCAGCTTTCTACGTCGCTCGGAAGGTACCGATTGTTCATATCTGTCAGTGAGTGAGTGAGTGAGTCAGTCAGTGGTTAGAAAGAGCTTTATGTATTATATATATATATATATATATATATATATATATATATATATATATATATATATATATATATATATAAATAAATAAACAAGCAGTCATAGACTGGTACTTACGAAATCGTCAACTTGACCTCTGACCTTGTCTGATAAAAGCTGTCTCTAGAGAAGGTAGCGACGCAAACCAGAAGTTTCTACGATTATTCTGTACGAAACCATCAAAAATTGCAACGTTGACAGAAGCAAAAATCTCTATTTCTTCACGCAATTATTTAATACGATTTTATCAAAGTCACAAAACCGTAATATTCGGCCATCCACCAACAATCTTGATATAATCCGACGGTTTAGCGATTCAGGCATGCGACGATAACCTTTATTGGGATAAAAAATGACTTTTAAACACCATCTTTATTGAAAACACCCTCAGCGCGCACACAGAAAACCTTTACGTGACTCAACGACACCTCTGCTCGAGAACGCTGCACCACGTGACGAGCCGTGACGCGGCGAGTGAAATATTTTTTATACAACCTTAAAACGTCTCCAAAACATCCGATTTTTACCAGAATGTCGACAACCGAGTGTTAAGAGTCCTAAGCGATCGCAAAAACCGAAGACAAAATTAAAATCAAAGTTAAAACGAACTCGTAACGTTGACCGAAGCAAAAATACTCCATTTCTCCACATGAATTTACGGAATTATGTTTGACCTCACTGTGACCTTGACCTTTGACCGATTTTGACCAAAATCTAATCAGCGCTAGCCATCACCCTCCTGAATCACGTGGTGTAATTTGACATTGGTAGCTTCTTCCGTTCTCGAGTTATCGTGCCTACAAACAAACACAAACAAACACACACACACAAACAAACACACAAACACACAAACAAGCAGTCATAGACTGGTACTTATGAAATCGTCAAATTGACCTCTGACCTTATCTAATAAAAGCTGTCTCTAGAGAAGGTAGTGACGCAAACCAGAAGTTTCTACGATGATTCTGTACGAAACCATCAAAAAGCGTAACGTCGACCGAAGCAAAAATCTCCATTTCTCCACGCAATTATTTTATATTATTTTATCAAAGTCATAAAACCATAATATTCGGCCATCCACCAACAATCTTTACATAATCCGACGGCTCAGCGAGTCAGGCATGCGACAATAACCTTTATTGGGATAAAAAAATGACTTTTAAACACCATCTTTATTGAAAACACCGTCAGCGCACACGGAAAACCTTAACGTAACTCAACAACGCGTCTGCTCGAGCGCACTGCACCACGTGACGACCCATGACGCGTCGAGTGAAATATTTTTTATACAATCTTAAAACGTCTCCAAAACATCCGATTTTTACCAGAATTTCGACAACCGAGTTTTAAGCGTCCGAAGCAATCGCAAAAACCGAAGACAAAATTAAAATCGAAGTTAAAACGAACTCGTAACGTCGAGCGAAGTAAAAAATACTCCATTTCTCCACATTAATTTACGGAATTATGCTTGACCTCACTGTGACCTTGACCTTTGACCGATTTTGACCAAAATCTAATCAGCGCTAGCCATCACCCTACTGAATCACGTGGTATAATTTGACATTGGTAGCTTCTTCCGTTCTCG
Source organism: Eptatretus burgeri (assembly GCF_056783735.1). Taxonomy (NCBI): domain Eukaryota; kingdom Metazoa; phylum Chordata; class Myxini; order Myxiniformes; family Myxinidae; genus Eptatretus; species Eptatretus burgeri. Next base: position 11,330,963 of record NC_140962.1, on the reverse strand, counting down.
AGTTATCGTGCCTACAAACAAACAAATAAACCAATGTCACCCACAGGGTGACCCGTATCTTGCCAAAAGGTGACCACGTGTGACTTCTTTAAGGTCACACTGAGGTGAACAGAGCTGCTCTCCACCAGGAGCGACTCCTTGAGGAATATCTGCCTACGAGAGATTCCGATGAGAATCGTTCTACAGAGTAACCATGAAAAATATGAATTTGCCTCATAACGTCACCAAATGACGTCATAATGTCTCAAGCTTGACATATCTAGAAAGCACTCATCGAGGTGTTCAATTTGAGGTACAACACGATATGGTTCCTAAATCTTGAAAATTTGACCTTGGAGTCAAATATGTTTGACCTTTGGCGCTAACCATGAAGGTCAAGGCCAATCGCCACCAAAAATTAATCAGCTGAGCGCCAGACCATGAACTATATTCCCATGAAGTTTGAAGACAATCCGATCAAAATTACTCAAAAAATAAGGGTTTCGTCGATTCCCCTGATTTGCGACAAAGTGACCTTGACCTTTGACCTTGAGCTTCAAAATTTTATGCACTGAAAGGGACCTCTATAGGCCTCTGATATGCGAAGTTACAAAAATTTCCAATGATAACTGTGCTCTGCAGAGTGATTTATACGTGATTACAGACCAAAAAAAAAACAAAAAAAAAAACGTATGAAGGTCAAGGCCAATCACCACCAAAAATTAATCAGCTGAGCGCCAGACCATGAACTATATTCCCATGAAGTTTGAAGAAGATCCGATCAAAATTACTCAAAAAATAAGGGTTTCGTCGACTCCCCTGATTTGCAACAAAGTGACCTTGACCTTCAAAATTTTGTGCACTGAAAGGGACCTCTATAGGCCTCTGATATGCGGTTACAAAAATTTCCAATGATAACTGTGCTCTGCAGAATTTTTTATTCGTGATTACAGACAAACAAACAAACAAACAAACAAAAAAAAAACATACAAGCTGACTAACATATCTTGCAAAAACTTCGTTTTGGCAAGATAACAAACACACAAACAAACACACAAACAAGCAGTCATAGACTGGTACTTACGAAATCGTCAACTTGACCTCTGACCTTGTCTAATAAAAGCTGTCTCTTGAGAAGGTAGCGACGCAAACCAGAAGTTTATACGATGATTCTGTAACAAACCATCAAAAATCGAATGTTTTGGATGTTTGACCTCACTGTGACCTTGACGTTTGACCGATTTTGACCAAAATCTAATCAGCACTCGCCACCACCCTCCTGAATCACGTGGTGTAATTTGACATTGGAAGCTTCTTCCGTTCTCGAGTTATCATTTTTTGGATGTTTGACTTCACTGTGACCTTGACCTTTGACCGATTTTGACCAAAATCTAATCAGCACTCGCCATCAACCTCCTGAATCACGTGGTGTAATTTGACATTGGAAGCTTCTTCCGTTCTCGAGTTATCATTTTTTGGATGTTTGACTTCACTGTGACCTTGACCTTTGACCGATTTTGACCAAAATCTAATCAGCACTAGCCATCAGCCTCCTGAATCACGTGGTGTAATTTGACATTGGTAGCTTCTTCCGTTCTCGAGTTATCTGTACCAAACCATCAAAAATCGAATATTTGACCTCACCGTGACCTTGACCTTTGACCGATTTTGACCAAAATCTAATCAGCACTAGCCATCACCCTCCTGAATCACGTGGTGTAATTTGACATTGGTAGCTTCTTCCGTTCCCGAATTATCGTGCCTACAAACAAACAAACAAACAAACAAACAGAAACGGAAGGCATCAACATACTTACAAAATCTTTAGATTTCGTAAGTAACAAACAAACAGAAACGGAAGTGATCAATATACTTGCGAAATATTTAGATTTAGTAAGTAACAAACACACAAACAAACAAACAGAGGACGGAAGTCATCAATATACTTACGAAATCTTTCGATTTCTCAGTAACGAACAAACAAGCAGTCATAGACTGGTACTTACGAAATCGTCAACTTGACCTCTGACCTTGTCGAATAAAAGCTGTCTCTAGAGAAGGTCGCGACGCAAACCAGAAGTTTCTAAGATGATTCTGTACAAAACCATCAAAAATCGAATGTTTGACCTCACTGTGAGCTTGACCTTTGACCGATTTTGACCAAAATCTAATCAGCGCTAGCCATCACCCTCCTGAATCACGTGGTGTAATTTGACATTGGTAGCTTCTTCTGTTCTCGAGTTATCGTGCCTACAAACAAACACACAAACACACATACAAACAAACAAACAAACAGAGGACGGAAGTCATCAATATACTTTTGAAATCTTTAATATTATTACGGATTTGGAAACCTATCGCACACTACATACAGGTCCTATAGAGCAGTTATATCGGTAAGTACGTGTTTTCAGTTAGGGTCCCGTCCCTTGTTTAATGGGTGATTAAATGTAAATGCGCTGTGCGTTATTTTAATGGTTAGGATTTTTACACCCCTTATAACAACAACACGCCTTCACCTCGCTTCCTCACACCGACGCCATTGTCTTCCTGCGTTCGACCACGTACGTGGGCGGAGTTTCCTCGGCCACCAGAGCTCCGACCCCGTCCCAGAGAGATGGAATGTTCCCCGCGACCAATGACAGGAGAGACGTCTCAGACATCGACTTTCTCACGAACCCTCGACCAATGGGAGGCGAGAACCCTCGACCAATGGGAGGCGTGAGACACCACAGACATCGACTTTCTCACGAACCCCGGACCAATGGGAGGCGAGAACCCTCGACCAATGGGAGGCGTGAGATGTGAGACATCACAGATATCGACTTTCTCACGAACCCCGGACCAATGGGAGGCGAGAACCCTCGACCAATGGGAAGCGTGAGACACCACAGACATCGACTTTCTCACGAACCCTCGACCAATGGGAAGCGAGACGGCTCCGCCGGTGATCCTCCCCACGACACCCCATCCCGCAGGAGAAATGCCATACAAGAAACGCCAGGGCCTTGGAAAAGAAAGTCAGAGTCGGGGTGAACGTCAGAGTCGGGGTGAACGTCAGTGTCAGCATCAGGGTTGGGCGATCGGGTTCAAGGTGCCATAGATCGACTCGTCTGGTCTGGTCGGCTTGGCCGTGATCAGGTGCGATGTGCCGGAGATCGACTCGACTCGTCTGGTCGGCTTGGCAGTGATCGGGTGCGATGTGCCGGAGATCGACTCGTCTGGTCTGGTCGGCTTGGCAGTGATCGGGTTCGAGGTGCCAGAGATCGACTCGTCTAGTCTGGTCGGCTTGGCAGTGCTCGGGTCGTCTCTCGTCTCGTCCACCTGGCGTCCGACGCTTTGAGCGGCATCGAGTTGCGGGTTCGAGTCCCGTCGAGCCGGATCGTCGAAGACCACACGAGGTGGACAGGTGCAAGTGCAGGCTCTGGTCTCCAGCTGTTAGCAATAGCAATAGAGCTGTTAGCACTCAAGTCTGGTCTCCAGACGGGACTTGCATATTGTAAGCAATACCTCGTGATGAAGATCATCCAGAAGCTACGTCCGTGACTCATTTAATTTCTTCTCGTTTTTATATGTATGTATGCATGTATACACACACACACACACACACACACACACACACACACACACACACACACACACACACACACACACACACACACACACACACACACACACACACACACACGAGAACCTCGAGGTATTGTATTCGTCCTGTGGACGGATGTTAAACTGGATGCTGACAGTTGGTGGATATTAAAGATCCCACTTTGTCCTTTGAGAAGAGTAGGTGAGTTATCATCAACACCAAGGCCAAATTACAAACTCCTGTCACCAACTCTGAAATATCCAACCTGGCCAGTCAGTTTGTGAAAGACCTGGCACAAAAATGCTCCTCGGCTGACCACACAAGGTGGGAATAATTGGTGTCTCTAAGTTAGTGGATATATATATATATATATATATATATATATATATATATATATATATATATATATATATATATATATATATATATATATATATTTGTGCTGTGAAAAATGAAATAGGCATCGTCAATGACAAAGGGTGTGTACAGGTGTTGGAAAACAATTTAAATGAAACAATCAGCATTACCATGATTTTTAAAAATGAACCCACCTGGTGCGGATGTGGGAGTAATGAGTGGACCCTCGAGCTCAAGACCTTCCTCATCATTGTTTTCTTCACCCCGCTTCTTCTTTTTCTTCTTACTCATATCTGATGCTTTCCTCAGCAAAGATAGTTCTTCAGGGTGGCGAATATCTGTGGGAAAACATAGATTGAGCTTGACACCCCATATCATCATCACACCCCTCTTACTCCTTCCATAACACTCGTCGTCCTCACCAAACCCTGACTCCTCGCAGCTGCAGCTCGCCACTCACCTCCCATATAGCTCATCACTCTCAATTAATTTTGTTCCTCTCCAACTACACAAAAACTCACTCCTCCATCTCGCTCAGTCACTCCACCAGCACCCCCATCACATCTTTCTCATTCCATTCACAACCTCCTTTCATTCTTCTTGCCTCCTCTGCAACCAATGATCTCGAACACTCAAGCCTGGTGTTGGCTTAACAGTTAAGGTGCTTGGCTGAAGATCATAGCGTCTTCAATTCAAGCCATTGTTGGGCTGTTGAATTGACACCATGTAGGGTTGACTCAGCCTGTCATCCTTCTGAAGTTAGCAAAATTAGTACTAGTGGACTGGTAACAGGGGCATTGCATCAACAGCACAGCTACACCTCCAGAAAATGATGCAGCCAAGCAGCCATAGGCTGCATACGAATAAATAAATAAATCTCTCACTCTCACTCAACCCACTCCTTCAATTTTCTACTTTATATTATTATCAGCAATTAAATTTCTTCAATCTCCTAGATTCCCCACTTTTGTCTTATCCTCCCTTTGTCAGAGTATGCTGACTATGATCACCCTCATCACAATTCTCAAAGTGATGTACCAGCCACTGCTGCTTCAAAAATCTGAGTGGGAGAGGAAACTATGGATTCCTCCCAACTTTTCTGCTGTACAACTCACAAAAAAAACAACAAACAATGACAATTAGTACTGAAAGCAGTTTATCAAAATGTACAGTGGGGGCCCAAATTGAACAAGTGGAATCGAGTTATTCAATGTTGCACAGATCTGTGAGAATCACAAGCAATAAAATGGCATGAGCCATACAATGGTGAGCTTCGAGGAGCTCAACACAAAAGTTTTCCCCTTTTTTGCAAGGAAACTGCCAAAGAATAGATGCATTTGATCACAGCCAAATCAATTGTTAACGTCTCCTTTCAATCACCGAGAACTCTTTGGAGACTTGGCTTTGAATGCATTGGCGGCAGTTGTGAGAACGTTTAAATAGCACGTGTTCAAAAAAAACAAAAAAAAAAAGCTACAAACTTTAGAGAAACTTAACTTTGTGACCCTACTGCTGCAAGTTGGTACATTCGAGTTAATCCCTTGTTTGGTAGTCCTTGAATGATGCAGCCTTAGAACCACGTGACACAAACCAAGACAATACAAAAGGTTTGGCACAACATAAAATGATGCAAGGCCTGGCACAACATTAAAAAAGCAGCTACCACACAGTGTGCATCATACAGACTCCCACAATGGAGTTAGTCTTAGAATATGCTCACCTTAGAATAATCTGCTCCTCAGTCAAACTGCTGCCAATACCTTGGAATTGTAAATCATATGAAAGAGACATTTCCACCAACTAGATGTTATAGTTGGTTTGAGAAGGTAAGCCCAAATACCAGGGGTGTGATGACGGGACCCAGCTAATGAGTGCCTCCCACCTCCACAAGGTGATCTTTGAAGCCTGGTAATAAATGCATGCGAGGAAGAATTGCAGAATGTGGAAGAGGTTACTTACAATGTTGATAGGAGTTGGGGGAGGATGCCAGGAATAATGGTGTAAAACAAGAGGGTGCTTGCAGAAATGGTACAAAGTGGGAGGGAAGTGAAGCACTTGGTGAAATGGAAGGTGCCACCTCTTGTGGGAGGTATTTACAGAAATGAATCCGACACCACACAGCATAAAAGCGAGAGACTTGTGAGGTGTGGAGGAAGGCTTAGTTAAGAAGCGTTAATGACGGCTTGGATGTCAGTGCGCATGGGATAGATGAAGAACCAAAGAAGGAGTTATTTTTGTAGCATCAATGGAAGTCTATAAAGACCTGCACACAGAGGAGAGAGAGTCTTGCAGCGGTCATCATTTGGAGATGACAGACCAGCTGATCCATATACCCGCACTTACCTTTTCAACCAAATATTTCTTTCATAATTGTTTTACAACTCCGTTGCACCTTTATCCAAAATGGTTCAAAGGATGCGCACAAACAAAATTGGATTGAGAATCTATTCCTAAAAAAAGGCCTAATCCTAATGCAATCATCCAAGCCTATCTATGAATGTTTTCTCTTGCAAAGTGACGAAAATGTGATAACTGCAACACATCGAACAATACATGATGTGTACAAGCTACATTAGGTGCAATTGGTTTCATCAATGGTTCTTTGCTGTGCAAGTTACACCGAGTACTTAATCCAAGCTAAAATGTACCGCCATGTACAAATAGTTGCATTGCATTGTTGACAAAGGGAGTGAGGAAGGAAGAGGGAAATTTAACAATTGTATGACATAGTTCATTGGGTAATAAAAAAAAACACCAACATATCAGAATATATGATCCTGTGGATAAAACATGATTAACTGGAAGGGCACTCGGTAGAGCGCACACCTCCGCCACGTCATGCCTGATTGAGGAGAACATATCGGGCCCAATACATTTTTAAAATATCATGCCATACAGTCCTGTATAGTTTTTGGCCCGATCTCTAAAAGATGAAGAATCTTTATAATAATTAAATAATTCTCGTATTCAGATCCGGATTCGGATCTTCACCAAAATCGAACCAATTCGTCCTTGCCACACACACACACACACACACACACACACACACACACACACACACACACACACACACACACACACACACACACACACACACACACACACACACACACACACACACACACACACACACACACACACACACACACACACACACACACACACACACACACACACACACAACATGTCCACCAAGTTTCATCGAACCAACTAATCCAGCTAATCCACCTAGTTTGGTCGTCCACAACTTGTTGAAGTATCATTCTGTATCTTGTTTTTGGTCCCATCTCTCAATGGTGAAGAATCACTTCAAATGTTTTTTTTAAATCTCATATCTGGATCGGATCTTCACCAAAATCCAATCAATATTCTTCACCAAAATCAGCATCCCCAACCTGTCCACCAAGTTTCATGCGAATCCGTTCACAATTTTTTGAGATATCGTGCTATACTTTGCAGTACATCATTTTTTGCCCCATCACTCAACGGTGAAGAATCACTTAAAAAAATTATCGGATCCTGATCTGGATCCAGATCTTCACCAACATCGAATCATTTCTTCCTTGTCACACACCGAACCTGTCCACCAAGTTTTGGCCGAAACCGTCCGGAAATGTTTGAGGTATCGTGATAGATATCATTTTTGGTGATATCACTCAATGGTGAAAAATCACTGAAAACATTCCAGTAGCCGGATCCGGATCTTCATCCAAATGTAAACAATTTGCAGTTATCACACACCCAAATTGTCCACCAAATTTCGTCAGGATTCGTCCACAACTTCTTGAGATATCCTGTTCACAGATAAACAGACAGACAGAGGTGAAACCGTAACCTCTGGCCACATTCGGTGGCCAGGGGTAATCAAACCAAACTTAACCATTATTTGCAAGAACTCATGATGCACAGCACACACACCCTGAGCCAATATCTCTTTACTCAACATGCATGTGAAACGTGTTGCATTAAATTCCCCAAGATACTGGCGAATACCGAATGAATGGGACGATGGGAAGGACTGGTGGAATGAGAGCGCTGTAAGGAGGGTATTAAAGGATGTGTTTGGAACGGATATGAGCTCAGGGCTCAAGTTCCAGCTGCTACTGTTCCCCCCACTGCCCGACTATTTAGTTAAGCAGAGCACCTAAGAACAGACTGAAGCAGCAAGAAGCAACTGCCTGGTCCAACAACAGCTTAACTTAAGCACCAAATCCCATAAGTCTTCACATAGTGTTCATCCAAATAATATATATATATATATATATATGATATGTTGATAATATCTGATTATGAGGCAAACCCGAGGCAACACTGGTGCAAACCCCAAGATAACTTAAATGTATTGACACCTTTCCCTGCGTTTTAGAAAATTTAAAAATATTCCAAAATTATTCTCATGAAACATGCACTTTTAGAATATGAGGTGAACTGGAAGGAACTCCTCGTAGCCTGGGCAACATTGCACAGATGAATCGTCACAATGTAAGACCAGATTTCGTAAAAGGCAAATGTCTTCAATTGCTCAAGGAGAGCTCATCGACAATGGTGGAAACAGAGGATAGGAAGAACTGACAGTTACATGGAGGAATTACTTTCAAAACAAACAAATAAGGGAAACGAAAGGTCTGGCACTCACTGAAGGTTTTACAGACGTCGACGACGGCCTTGAAGACAAGGTCTGAGAAGCTGACACGTACACGCACATGTTTGTGGTTGGGCAGCTGGAGGCGCAGCAGTTTGTGTTGTGGTGTGAAGCTGAGCCCAGCATCAGCCTGTACACCATACTTGTCCAGTGTCCAATGGGTCTTGAGCAGCCACACGTTCTTGCGGTCCCACCACAGGGCGTGATCTGACCAGTCACGTTTCACCTCTGGACGAAAAGTGCAAAGGAAGGCAGTGAGAAATCAGAAGAGGTTAAAGCTATTAAAACTGATAGTGAACATCCGAAGCAAAAGAACAGTAAACTCAGAGCATTGTCGGTAAACATTCTGCGTCAACAACGAAGAAGAGAAGACTGTTGGAAAAACACTTTTCCTGAGTCAAGTGTAATAAACGATGCAATGAAGTTCTAAATAATAAAATTAACATTTTATGTTGGAAGTATTAAGATAATACAAATAAAAATAAAATGCTCAAAAAACAAACCCTTTGGCTCATATGTTGCGAACTTTCATTGATGTAGCATGTTGTTGTTTTTTGAAATGTCGAGATGAACAAATTTTCATCCAACATCGAATCAAGAAACAACGCCTAACAGACAAACTACCATGTGAGCTTGAGCATCACGGATATATATATATATATAATGTTACGTTTGAGGGGGGGGTATGCATTCAAAGGGTAATTAGGATGTTTAATTAGGTATGCCATGCTGTTCGAGTTTACCAGGATCTCGATGTAATAAGTAGCAATTCAGTGGTGATAAGTTGTCTAGTAAATGTTCATTTCTTCAAGGGGGGAAATGATAATTGTCACGTAATTAGATAGGGATACGGGATAGGGTAAGTGTGTCTGCGTAAACCCCTTTTAGTATTCTCTGGAGGCTTGCCGTGACGTCACAGGACAGTGCTGCAGATGGCTCCGCCCCGTGATCACGATTGGCGGAAGGCGACGGCGGTGGGCCAATAAACGGCTCGATTGGAAGTGACGAGGACGGGAGGATAAAAAGGTTCTGTTCAGGGTCGAAAGGGAAGAGGAAGAAGATCGGGACAAAAAGATCGTGTTTTTTGGGGTGGAGGTTGTTGTGCTGGAAGTGTGCTTGTTGTTGCGCGGATTCGATCCTGTTTTTTCATCGTGTCTTGGAGCCTTGATGAGCCTCGTGCCTCACCTTGGTTGGCTCTAGGGTTCTGCTGACTCGGAGTACGGGGTCGAACGGCGGGCGGACCTGCCTCCCTCTCCTGCTCGCAACTTGGCGCCAGAACTGGTTCCCTGGTGGCTGTGAGCGGACTTGGGCCAGGACCAGGAGGTCGACAGCACCACGGTTTCTCCTGCCCCCCCCCCCTGACGAGAGCAAGGCCAGCTCGTCCGACGCCGATCCAGGGACAGTTGCGTCCACACCACGGGCCAGCCTGACCACCACGGGCCAGCTACGTTGTGTGTGTGTGTGTGTGTGTGTGTGTGTGTGTGTGTGTGTGTGTGTGTGTGTGTGTGTGTGTGTGTGTGTGTGTGTGTGTGTGTGTGTGTGTGTGTGTGTACTTGGCGCCTTAGAGGGTTTGAGATTTGTATATTCATTGGAATTGTCTGCGTTTTCCCCACGCCCGATCCCACATCATCCCGTCGAATCGCCCCGGATCCCTTTTCTTGCCGAGTCTTGTTATTTCTGGTTAATAATAAAAACAAATAAACATAATCAACTCGGTGAAAAGCGACTCGTGCCACCTTCCTCGTCCCGTTTGCGGTAGAGCGATTAGAACCGCCATGTTTGGGTTATAAATAAATAAACCGCCTCCATCGTTTCGGCTCATTCTACGTTGGCGGGACTGTTCAAGTCCCGTGAACGTCACAATATTGTTACGGCTGTGGAAATTCGCAATACACCATAAAGGTTCCTGAGATTAGCTATGCCGGTAAGTGAGTGTTCAGATAGGTTTCCCCACCGTTGTTTAGAGGGATCGTTCGTGTTCACCGGGCTGCGACCCTTTGAGATAGCCGTTTTTCTTTATCTATTGTTATTTTGAACCAAACAAACAACCGCCACCACCAACTATGCCACAACGCAAACCACGCTCAAATCACCCCCACAACAACCACTGCCATCTTCGCCACTACGCCCGCTTGAGAACGCCATTCTCCACGGTCCACACTACGACGGTTTCCGCGTCGGGAACCGTCCGAGAATGCGGGCAGGATTGACAGAACAAAAGCTCTCGCGGGGCCTGTAGGGTTTTTCCCGCCTAATTTTCCCTCGCTTGATTCTTCCGCCTGAATCCCCCGCGCTTGGTGTGAAGGAAAGGGGTGGGGCAGCTCGCTCCCGATTGGTGGATGAACGGCGTGACGCGGACGGGAGTGAGGAATGCCCCTTTATGGGAACCCTCTCGAAGGAAGGTGGAGTCAGAAGCGGGGTGGGGCAAAGGGCGGAGCCCCGCGCTATAAAGGGCGGACCGCGCGCAAGGCTCGGGCTCTTCTCGGTTCATGCTCGCCTCTGTCTCCCTGGTGGTCCAATTCTTCTTCCCCTCGCTCGTTCCTGCACTCGTGGTCCGGCGAGCGGCCTGTTGGTGGAGACGCGGACGGGAGGCGCAGCGGTGCGGGCTGTCTGGTGGACCTGCGCGTCCGGACGAGGGGTGCCGGAGAGGGTTCACCGGCCGCGTGGGAGGCCAGAACCAGGTGCGACCACGCTGACGGTCGTGGGAGAGAGACGCGACGGCCGCTGAAGGGAGGTCTTTTCCTGTTATTTTTGTATGCATGCTGTGGCGCCGTGTCCTCTAAGTAAACCTGTTTAAGTGCTTGTACATAATAATTATAGTTGGTGGTAATGCTTTTTCCTTGCTTGTATATTGCATGACTGCCCTTGCTTGCGTTGTGCTTTATAATAAATGTCCTTGTGTGAAACGTATCCCGTTCGTTGCGTCCTTTCCCCTTTGAAAGTACCATCTTGCATCGTGGAATGAGTAGTGAGGTTTGAATGCCCGGAAAAGAGAATCGGATCCATCGAGGTCGGTGATAACACCGCTCGGTTATCACTTTAGTACGGAACGGACCGCTTAAGCGGTTCGTGTCCCAGGCCGACCTGCGGCGCGGTGCAGCCCCTCGGTAGGTTACCCGCGCGGGTACTTAGGTATATCGAAATTCGGCGATTCACCCTATTTCGCGCGGGTAGAATGCGGACTGGGCTGTGGTGATGTTAAACCCCCACCCGTGACTGGTTCCTGGCGATAGTTCCAGGAGGGTCACGACTGAATAGTCCGTCCGGTGGGCGACGCGGTTGCGATTGGAGTTACGCATGCCGGCGTGCGCGAATTCGTAACTATATATATATATATATATATATATATATATATATATATATATATATATATATATATATATATACATTGGTGGTGGCATCGATTGGTGGTCTGTAGGATGATTTTGGAGGTGAGGTTGAGTAAGAGAGTGAGGGCTGAACCAAGGACCAGATGGTGGAAGCTGAAGGAGGAAAACTGTTGCGTGGAATTTAGGGAGGAGGCAAGACAGGTGTTGGATGGTGGTAAAGATGGGTGGGATGATTGGGCAACTACAGCAGAAGTGGTGAGGGAGATAGCTAGGAAGGTTGCAGACTTGGTGGTGGAACGAGGAAGTACAGGAAAGTATAAGGAAGAAGGGGTTGGCGAAAAAGAAGTGGGATAGTCAGAGAGATGAAGAAAGTAGGCAGGAGTACAAGGAGTGGCGGCGAAAGGCAAAGAGAGAGGTGGCAAAGGCCAAGGAAAAGGCATAAGACGAGCTGTATGAGAAGTTGGATACAAAAGAAGGGGAAAAGGATTTATACTGATTGGCAAGACAGAGGGACCGAGCTGGGAAGGATGTGCTGCAGGTTAGCGTGATAAAGGACGCAAATGGGAATGTGCTGACGAGCGAGGAGAGTGTGTTGAGAAGGTGGATGGAGTACTTTGAGGAGCTGATGAATGAAGAAAATGAGAGAGAGAGAGAGAAGGTTGGAAGAGGTGGAGATAGTCAATGAGGAAGTGGGGTGGATCAGGAAGGATGAAGTGAGGACTGCTATGAAGAGGATGAAAAGTGGAAAGGCGGTTGGCCCAGATGGTATACCAGTGGAGGCATGGAAGTGCTTAGGAGAGATGGCAGTGGGGTTGTTAACCAGATTGTTTAATAAAGTCTTGGAAAGTGAGAGGATGCCGGAGGAGTGGAGATTAAGTGTACTGGTTCCGATTTTCAAGAATAAGGGTGATGTGCAGAGCTGTGGAAATTACAGAGGGATAAAGTTGTTAAGCCACACCATGAAGTTGTGGGAAAGAGTAGTGGAAGCTCGGTTGAGAAGAGAGGTGATGATTTGTGAGCAGCAATTTGGGTTTATGCCAGGAAAGAGCACCACTGATGCAATGTTTGCTTTGAGAATGTTGATGGAGAAGTATAGGGAAGGCCAGAAGGAGTTACATTGTGTGTTTGTGGATTTAGAAAAAAACTTATGATAGGGTGCCAAGAGAGGAGTTGTGGCATTGTATGAGGAAGTCAGGAGTGGTGGAGAAGTATTGAGGATCGTGCAGGATATGTATGAGGACAGTGTGACAGCGGTGAGGTGTGCGGTAGGAATGACGGACCGGTTTAATGTTAAAGTGGGATTGCACCAAGGATCGACTCTGAGCCCTTTCCTGTTTGCAATGGTGATGGACAGGTTGACGGACGAGATCAGACTGGAGTCCCCATGGACTATGATGTTCGCGGATGACATCATGATCTGTAGGGAGAGTAGGGAGCAGGCTGAGGCGAGCCTCGAGAGGTGGAGGTACGCACTGGAGAGAAGGGGAATGTTAGTCAGTAAGAGTAAGACCGAGTACATGTGCATAAATGAGAGGGAGGGTGGTGGTATGGTGCAGTTGCAAGGAGTTGAGGTGGGGAAGGTGGATGGGTTTAAATACTTGGGATCAACTGTCCAAAGTAACGGAGAGTGTGGGAGAGAAGTGAAAAAGAGAGTGCAGGCAGGATGGAGTGGGTGGAGAAGAGTTGCAGGAGTGATTTGTGACAGAAGGGTAGGTGCAAGAGTGAAGGGGAAAGTATACAAGACGGTAGTGAGACCATCCATGTTGTATGGTTTGGAGGCGGTGGCGCTAACAAAAAGACAGGAAGCAGAGCTGGAGGTCGCAGAGTTAAAGATGCTGCGATTCTCGTTGGGAGTGATGAGGATGGATAGGATAAGAAATGAGTGTATTAGAGGGACAGCGCAGGTAGGACGGTTTGGAGACAAAGTGAGAGAGGCGAGATTGAGATGGTTTGGACATGTGCACAGGAGGGAAGCGGAGTATATCGGGGGAAGGATGTTGAAGATGGAGCTGCCAGGCAGGAGGAGAAGAGGAAGGCCAAAGAAGAGGATCGTGGATGCGGTGAGGGCGGACATGCGGGTGGTTGGAGTGTCAATGGAAGATGTGGAGGATAGATCGAAATGGAGACGGTTGATCTGCTGTGGCGACCCCTAACGGGAGCAAGCCGAAAGAGGAAGAAGAAGAAGAAGAAGATTCATATATATGTATACATATCGTATACAGTAATCCCCCGCTATATCGCGGTTCACGTATCGCGTTCCCGGTTCATAGCGGGTTTTCCCTTGGAACCTCACAATTTTTTCTGCGGATTCCCCCAGTATATCGCGGTAATAATATATAAAATATAAATTATTTAAGTAATAAATTATAATGCGTGGCGCTCGACCAGTCACACAACGCACGAGACAAAGTTTCGCTTGTGAACTTCGAATATTTTCTCCGTTTTTTCTCCAAGCCCCACGATGCCGCCCAAACGCCCTGCACCTTCTAAGGCTTCTGGCAAGGAACCGAAGCGCCAGAGGAAGGTTTATATTCACTCGATATAAATCAAACCCAATCGTGTTTATACACCACCCAGCGTTTAATAATCACTCGATATAAATCAAACCCAATCGTGTTTATACACCACCCAGCGTTTAATAATCACTCGATATAAATCAAACCCAATCGTGTTTATACACCACCCAGCGTTTAATAATCACTCGATATAAATCAAACCCAATCGTGTTTATACACCACCCAGCGTTTAATAATCACTCGATATAAATCAAACCCAATCGTGTTTATACACCACCCAGCGTTTAATAATCACTCGATATAAATCAAACCCAATCGTGTTTATACACCACCCAGCGTTTAATAATCACTCGATATAAATCAAACCCAATCGTGTTTATACACCACCCAGCGTTTAATAATCACTCGATATAAATCAAACCCAATCGTGTTTATACACCGCGTTTATAAAAAAATAGGCATTTTTCGGCATTTTGGGGGAGGCGTCCATTCATCGCGGATTCTCACTTCTCGCGGGGGGGGGGGTTTGGAACGTAACCCCCGCGATAAACGGGGGATGACTGTATATACATACATGTACATAAACATATGTATATATTTATACACATATTTATATGCATATCAATAAATATATTTATTCACATAGTGTGTGTGTGTGTGTGTGTGTGTGTGTGTGTGTGTGTGTGTGTGTGTGTGTGTGTGTGTGTGTGTGTGTGTGTGTGTGTGTGTGTGTGTGTGTGTGTGTGTGTGTGTGTGTGTGTGTGTGTATGTTGTTGTTCGTCTTGCGGCTGCTCCCGTTAGGGGTCGCCACAGCGGATCATCCGTTATGATCCGCATACTGATTTGGCATAGGTTTTACGCCGGATGCCCTTCCTGACGCAACCCTGGTCGTCTCTTACGACACAGGGATAAGGATTGGGTTTCGCCATGATTTCAGGCTGCCCTACACCCTCTCAGTGCGGCCCAGTGCAGAGTTCCCATCCTCGAGCGATCCTCCAACCCAAGCCTCCGAGTAGCCGGATTACAGGCGCACGCCACTACGCCCGGTATATATATATATATATATATATATATATATATTTTGTTACGGTTGTGGAAATTCACAGATCACCATTCAGGTTCCCCAAAGATCAGTTATGTCAATAAGTGTGTGTCCAGATCAGATTTCCCCACCGATGTATAACGGGCTGTGAACCTTTGAGGTTGTGTTATTCTTTCCTTTCTTTATTTTAAACAACATCTCCTCACCACCTTCGCTACAACCGCCAACATCTCCTCAACACCATTCTTCACAACCAAACGAACTTCTCCTCACCATCATCTCCACAAACAACGTCATCAAAACAACAACATCTCAACAACCACCGACATCTCCTCACCAGCATCTCCACGGCGCCGCCATCTTTTCACCAACAACAACATCCCCAACAACCAACATCTCCACAGGCAAACACGATGGCATCCTCGCAGCGGCAGGGTGATTTCAAACACGGCCGCGCAAGACTTGCAAAACGATGAAAGGGGCGGAGCCAGCCGGGGGTGAAGGTTCAAAGGTGAAAGAAGGGAGGGTGCTGATTTTGGGCGATGAAGCCCAGCGCGACCCCTTCCCTCGGGGCTATAAAAAGGCGCGTTTCGATGCCAAGACTCTCTTGGGTCGGAGTTGGTCAGAAGTTGGTCGGTGGAGGCAGTCGAGTTACCAAGTGGTTGGTCGTTGGAGTCAGCAGCAAAGTCGCCAGCCGGAGAGAAGTCGCCAGCCAGCTACTTAACGGTCCGGGCGATCGAGCGACGCTGAGGAGTGAGCGGGCTCTTAAAGAGCATCAACTCGAAAAGAGCAAGGCCCGTTTGCTCCTCTGAAGCGTCGTCGGCCAGGCCTGATCAACCATGCCACGCTGTGAGGCCCTGGACCAACCAAGCCGCGGTTACAACAGCTGCCACTTTGACAACCGAAACATACGGAGGGTCGCCGACAAAAAGACCATCGAGTCGCCTCAAGGGTGACAAAGGTAACCTGCACGGCCTCGCGGAACTCCTTTGGTCATCCCAGCTCGGAGGAACATTAAAGGCTTACGAGCCCAGTTCTATCTTTCCTTTCTGGGGTTTTTGAATGAAAGTCCTTTCTGGGGGAGGGGGGGAACCCCAGCCAGTCTTCCACGCGGGTTCATACTTGACGAATAACAGTGTCAATGTTGCACAGGCCGTCGTGCAAGAGTTACAACGTTTGTGGAAGGAACGTTGGTGGAAGCGGCAAGGAACGGCTGCAAAACCCTGCCTTGGCAAGTCAGAGTGCTTGTAGACAGCGGTGGGTAGTGGATCGTGATGGGTAATGGAATGGTTGTTGGTTGTTCGTTGGATGTAAAGATTTAATAACCTAACTAAAAAGAAATCGCAACGCACGCCTTTGATTCTCCCACTAGACAAAAGGAAAAAACCCACACACATACTTTACGACATAACTGACTTTTGGGACATCTGTATGTTGAATGCAAATGGCTTCCAAATCCGTAATAATATATATATATATATATATATATATATATATATATATATACATATATATATACATACATACATATACATATATACATACATACATATACATATATATATATATATATATATATATATATATATATACATATATATGTATATATATATACACAAGCAGGGATACCCGTGCTCCGCACAGGAATCCCGTGGATGACGGCGGGTCTGAAGGAGTATATGTCACAGTTAATTGTAAAATTGTAGAGGCTGCCACCATAATTTTTTTTTTCATCACCACTATAATATTATATTTTCCCCGCCATGTTTTATATGCAGAAGACTCGAGTTCAAAAATGTTAAGATTTATTGCCGCATCAGATAAAAAACCATAATGCCTCAACAATGTGAGGCTGGTTTCATGTCATCATTTGTGACTTAATTAATTCTCATTCTCTAGCAAATTCCGTTGGTCCCATGTCAATCGGCTGAACTTGAAAAATTAACGTTACGCAATCAGGTGATGACGTCATAATTCGGAAACCGGGAAGTCGGAAGTCATTGTCTTCAATTGACTGTAGCATTATTTTTTCATTCTATTGCAAATGGCGTTGGCCCCATGTCAATCGGCTGAACTTGAAAAATTAACGTTACGAAATCAGGTGATGACGTCATAATTCGGAAACCGCAAGTCGGAAGACAAGGACAGGTTTATACGACCTCGAACAACAACAACAAATATTATCAACATTACATACGAACTCCAACATCAAGGATGGTGGTGCAAAGAACACATTTTGCAGAGAAGCTCAAATTTCCTGCGGCCTTTGTGACAGTTTTCCTATGGCCTTGGTGGGTGTGTGTATTCAGCCTCTTGAGGTCAAAGAGACATCAGCAACGGAAGCTCAGCTGATCAAACATATGGCATTGTGGCTTTGTGCTGCAACAGAAAGCAATGCCGATCAATGTTTTGGGCTCGTGCCCGAGAATGGAATTACGGCATATTGCCACTAGCCTAGTAGGAGCACACCTGTAGTTTTATGGTATGTCGGTGTGCCAACAACACGCTGAGAGATGAGCTATTGGTAACCACAAGCATGTCAGCAACAAAGACAATGCAGCGTGGCATCTTGCAATGGGAAAGGGCTTTCAAATTGGTCCAAAAACAGAAAATAAAATAAATACTCTTTGCACACTAATCATTTCTACCAGCCAATGCAGTTTGGATCTTCCTTCAGGATTACGCAATGAAAGACTTTTCATTTAAATAAATATAATGGACACCAAAAAGTTTATGCATAAAAATAATGATCAATATTAATGAAATATTATTCAATTTTCATCAAGTTTCAATAAAATTTGCTGTTTGTTTATTTTGGCACCTTTAAATTGGAGAATTTTTCTAAATGTCTTCAATTACCCCTTTTATAACATCTGATGCATTAAAAAAAACGAAAACCCTGTCTGCATATTGCTGTGAAGATTCGAAAAGCATCACAAACTGCAGTATATTGTTGAACAGACACAAGAAATTATAAGCTTTGTGCTCAAAACTACTGCAGAAAATGAAGATCAGAATTTACACACTGTAAAGCGAGGGTTTCGGCTCCAAATTGCCAGACTTCTGGTCCAATGGCTGAGTTTTGGGTCTAGGGTTTCAAGGGCCGGTGTCCAATGTGTGTCGAGCAGCCACAGGTCCTGCCTCTTGGGTCCGGCATCTCAACGGCTCTCTCCCACTTCTCAAGAAGCGTGTCTCGGGTCGTGAGGAGTGTGTCGTGCATCTCAAGGAGTGTGCCTCGTGTCTCAGGTCTCAAGGACCGTGTCTCAGGTCTCAAGGACCGTGTCTCTGGATATTTTTTTTTTTTTGGTATAGATCCTGTGCCAACATGACTTCCACTCTGACTCAAGTTTTTATCTGAACCAATCTGTTTGTCCCATTATATTTTTTCTAATTCCCCTTTAAAAGGAGATGTTATTTTAATATGTACAATTAAATTTACAAAGACAAAAATGACTTGATTTAGGTTTACTCTTTCGGAATCTAAAGGTTTACTCAAATCATGCATGTCAGGTCTTCAGCTCCCCAGTTCTTGAAGCGAGTGAATCTGTAAAAAATGCAAGTCGAGTCCAAGTAGATGATTCAAGTACTACAGGCTAAACATACAGAGGTAGAGAATTCCAAAAACTAGAGGATAGGCGAAGCAAAATCTAAACAGAAAGAAGATGCAAAAAGCAGGTACTTTTCAGACCTGCTAATGGCAACCGAATTATACTGCGGGACGTGAAACAAAACTTTGTAAAATGCAAAAATAGATGATTAACAAAATCAAACAAGTAACAGTCAATCAGTGGAAAACAAAGTGTTCCAATGTTATTTATGTGCATTGTGCAACAAGCAACGACTCAGGTCAATTTTCTGTCTCCTCAAGTTGGACTTCAATAACTGTCGAGCAAGTGCAGCGATTAATAATTTCCTTTTATTTTTGTCTTTTTAAAAGTTAAAAAAAGTATTTATCAAAGTAGGTGAAACTTTTACACCTCATTGAACCTAGTGGGATTCAAAATGTCCTTTTTTTGAAGGACAGGGTCCTTCAAGAGAGTACTTGGTACATTTTGTAAAACAAACTTACAAAAGCATTTAAACAACTTGGGGACAAGTAGTATGAGTGCATGAATGCTTTTTCCTAAAGAATGCAGCAAAAAGAGCACCTCTCCTGAAGGAGGGCACTCAACCTCAGATTGAAGGGATTTAATTGATCCTCTTATCCTGATCCAACAGAGATTTCATTGACTGGGGATGAATATTATTTCTGCATCGAGTGTAAAAATAACAAAAACTACGGAGATTACAATTTGTTTTCTAAAAAAAGAAAAAAAATAGAATGTTTATGATCTTGCATTTCTTCAATTTATCAACAAATGCAAGACAAACAGATATTTGTTGGCTTCATCTTATTCTTCATCTTCTTTAATGGTCACAATTAGTCCCACCTTGTGTGGTCAGCTGGGGAAGGTTATTATGCGGCCAAGTTTTTCAGGAACCAGCTGGCCAGGCCTGACGTTTGATTGAAGGTGATTTGGATAGGAATTTGCTCTTTGTGCAGGGTGCCAGTGGCAGCGATAGCTCACCGACGAAGGACACCGTGGAATATTTAACGTCCACCAACCAATGTCAGTACACGGGACAAATAATAAATATTCTTTTAATTTTAATTAAAAACACATTGTCCTTCTACATAAAAATGTACATTACTGTGAATGCAAGCATTATACTTGTATAATGGAAATAGAAACGTGTGCGATACCTACAAACTGTTAGGGGATAAAGAAACGTGTGTTAAAACCAGATCGACCTCCGAGCTCAATCACCTTTCACCAAACTTAATCAGCAGTTCAATCTCCAGACGTGAGCAAAAGCTTTCCAGACAATGTCATGCATTAATCTAGCAAGTGGATGTTTGCCAAGTATCCGATCATGAATCGGTCTGTTGGCTGCATTGTTATATGTGGCATGGTTATGCTGTTGATGGCATCACCATTGATTAGGACAGCAATTTAGAACTGGGGAAGGGTGCTAGCATATAATGGCTAAGCCTTGTTGTGGGTCTATAGATACTGTAGGTCTCTAATTTCTAGCTGTCGATGGAATGGCTGGTTAAATGTATATACAAAAGGACAGGATACACCACTGTACAATTCCCTGCCCACAGAGAATCTCCAGTGGCCTGCAAAAGTATTCACCCCCTTCCAAAGTTTTCACATTTTGATGCCACCTGAGCTTATTTAATGATATTTTCAAATCAAACTTAATATTTAGAGTCTTCACAAACTATTTCCAAAGTGACAAAGCCCAAAAAAATGCAGATAATATCCGCATAAGGTTAGATTAACAGAGAAAAATCAGATGATTCTCAGTTACATAAGTATTCAAACCCTTTGCCTAATTAACCCGAAATCACTTCAGGAGCAAATTATTTGTTTGAAAAGTTATAAAATAGGTGTAATAGGATTCTCCTGTATGTAATCAGTGGTTGAACTTAAAAATTAAACTCCCCCACATATCTTAGCAGATTTAAGGTGCAACACTTGGTCAACCAACAAGGTAAACATGAAGACCAAGGAGCTTTCCAAAGAAGTCAGACATAAAATGATGGAGAAGTACTGTGCAGGAGAGGGTTATAAGAAGATTGCAGTCACTCATTATCCCTTTGAGTATGGTGAAATCCATTATCAAGAAGTGGAAGACATATCATACCACCCAGACTCTTCCCAGATCAGGTCGCCCATCCAAACTCAGCAGGTAGGCAAGCAGGAAACTGGTTTGGGATGTCACTGGAAATCCAACAATTACAATGAAAGATCTGCAAGGCTCCATGTCTGAGATGGAGGTCAGGATCCATCAATCAACAATGGCTGGCTCTATGGACAGGCAGTAAGAAAGAAGCCATTACTGAAGAAAACACATCTTTATAAGCTCGTATGGAGTTTGCACAAAAGCATCTCAATGATACTGCAGGCATGTGGAGAAGAATTTTGTGGACAGACGAGACAAGAATTGAACTTTTTGCTCTAAATTAAAAGCGTTACGTCTGGCACAAACCAAGCCACTGCACATAACCCACTCAACACTATCCCTACAGTCATGCATGGTGGTGGTGGCAGCATCATGTTATGGAGCGATTTTCATCAGCAGGGACTGGCAAGCTAGTCAGGCTAGAAGGGACGATGGACAGTGCAGTGGAGGAGAATCCTTGATGAAAACCTACTTGAGTCAGGCATGAATCTGAAACTGGGAAGGAGATTCACATTTCAGCAGGACAATGATCCGAAGCACCAAGCTGAAGTCACACTGGAGTGGCTGAATAAGAAGAAAATAAATATTCTTGAGTGGCCCAGTCAAAGTCCTGACTTGAACCCAATTGATTATATTTATGGCGAGACTTGAAGTTTGCAGTCCATCGACTCTGCCCGTCAAACTTGGCAGAACTCGAGAAATTTTCACATGAAGAATGGGAAAAAGATTTCACCATCTCACTGTGCAAAGCTGGTAGAGACCGACCGAACCCAAAAAAAACTCGTAGCAGTCATTGCTGCACAAGGTGCGTCCAGCAAGTACTGACCTAAGGGGCTGAAAACTTTTACAACCAGTGATTTTTGATTTGTACATGTTTTTTGCAGATATTCCTAAACAGTGTTTAGTTTGATCTCTTCATTTATGAATAAAAAATGTTAATTTGGTAAAATTGTTTCTACATCATTCGTAATTCATCGAAACGTGCCATTATTGGTAGGGTGTGAATACTTTTTCGGGCTATTAAACCTTATGGACAGTTTATAATCAGGTCCTTTCATGATAGAGTTCAAACTCACATAAGACGGATCAAAAGCGGATACCCAACATCTCTGATGCAACCTATTAGTGTGTGCCATCGACTTTTACAGAAGCATATTTGATATTACTATTGTGACGTCCACGGGACTTGAACAGTCCTGCCAACGTAGAATGAGCCGAAACGATGGAGGCGGTTTATTTATTTATTACCCAAAGATGGCGGTTCTAATCGCTCTACCGCAAACGGGACGAGGAAGGTGGCACGAGTCGCTTTTCACTGAGTTGATGATGTTTATTTGTTTTTTATTATTAACCAGAAATAACAAGACTCAGCAAGAAAAGGGATCCGGGGCGATTCGACGGGATGGTGTGGGATCGGGCGTGGGGAAAAACACAGACAATTCAGGTCAGGTATGGGAGCATGTGCCAGAACAGCACGTCGCTGCGTCCACTTTCCGCCGGTACTCCAGGGGCCTCCGTCTGGCCATCCCCCAGGCAGATGCCAGGCCCATCCCCATCTCCTTGAGATGATGGTCAACCTGTTGCAACCATGAGGTACGTGGTCGACCCACTGGCCTCCTCCACTCATGAGACTCCCTCGCTGAGAGAATCTGGTGAGCAGGATCAGAGTCAGGAAAACGAGCCACATGTCCATACAGCCGCAACTGACGCTCACGGACTATGCAGGTAACAAATCTCATCCGAGTCTCTCTCAGCAACCGCTCGTTGGACACAAAATCCGACCAGCGATAGCCAAGGATTCTCCGAAGAGACCTGGTACCAAAGGAATTAAGTCTCCGTCTCAGATCCTTGGTCAGAGTCCAAGTCTCGCACCCATAGAGCAAGACTGGAAGTACCAAGGACCTGAAGACTCGGACTTTCGTCCTCCCGCACAGGTACCGGCAGCGCCACATCCCATGATCCAGTGAATCCATGACTCCCCAGGCCCGACCCAGACGTCTATTGACCTCTGACTCGCAGCCAGCAGAGACATGAATATCACTGCCAAGGTAAGTGAATCTCTCCACGACCTCAACATCCTCACCACAAACAGACACAGACAGGACAGCAGCATCCAAGATGTCACCGAAAGCCTGGATCTTTGTTTTGACCCAAGAAATCCGTAATCCCAACGGCTCCGACTCCTCATTCAGCACCTCGAGGGCCCCCAAGAGGATGTCTAAAGTCTCCGCAAAGATGACTGCATCATCTGCAAAGTCAAGGTCCGAGATCTTGACATTCCCAAATGATGCACCGCAACTTGATCTCTCCGACATCCTCCCTAGAGTCCAGTCCATACAAGTGCTGATAAGTGTGGGGGCAAGTACACATCCCTGACGAACTCCAGTAACAACTGGAAATAAGTCAGAGATGGTACCACCACACTTCACAGCACTCTCAGTACCAGAGTAGAGTTCAGACATCAGATCGATCAGTTTTGGTGGCACCCCACGAAGACCAAGAATCCTCCAGAGGACATCCCGATTCACTGAATCGAACGCTTTACAGAGATCAACATAGGCTGCAAGCAGCCCCTGCCGAAACTCTCGTCTGCGTTCGGTGAGGACACGAAGTGCAAGGATACGGTCAATCGTTGACCTCTTTGATGTAAAGCCTGACTGCTCTGGACGCTGGTGCTCAAGCAGATGGTGGCGAACCCTATCGAGAATTATCCGAGCAAAGACCTTGCCCGGCACTGAGAGCAGCGTCACCCCTCGGTAGTTGTTGCAGTCTTGGCGATCACCCTTCCCTTTCCAGAGAGGGACAACAAGGCCCCTCTTCCATTCAGTTGGGATGATGCCTGTGTTCCAGGCAGAGCACAAAACTGCATGCAACGACACGAGTGCAGCATTTCCACCAGCCTTGAGAAGTTCGGCATGGATGCCACAAATCCCTGGAGCTTTGCCCCGTTTCAACTGGTTCACCGCAGCCCATGTTTCCACAAGCGTAGGTGGACCACAGTTGATTCGAGGGTCAGCAACAGGGATTGTAACACCCTTGACGTCCAACTCGACAGTTGGGGGATCAGCCTGGTACAACCGCTCAAAGTAACTGGCCCAGCGGGCCTTCACTTCAGACTCCTCTGTCAAGAGCCTACCACTCTCTGCTCGAACTGTAGTGCTCCGAGGGATGGGCTTGGATGAACGTAATGCGCGAATTCCCCTGTAAGTGGGACGAGAATCACCTGTCCACAGGTGATGCTCTACCCCCTCACAGATTCCTCGCACATAGGCCTCCTTGTCCACCCTCAATGCACGTACAGTTTTACGCCTCAGCTCCCTGAACAGCTCAGCTCTGCCATTCAGCCTGGCCCTGCGACTCTGGTCAATGGTATCCAGTGTCCCTTGAGAGACAAAATTCTTCTTTGCCCTGCGGTGAGCTCCAAGGCATCCATCGGCAACATCAAGGACGGTGGTCTTGAAGGCGCTCCACAACTCTTCAGGACCCCCCAAAGCACCCAGACCCCCAAGTGTCCACTCAGCCTGTTCGCAAACTCCTCAGCTACTCTCTCATCCCTGAGCTTGGCAACATCCAGCCTCGGCTGGGATGGTACCATTCTCCAGGATTTAAGGTGCAGCTTTAGAGTTGCTACAACAAGCCTGTGGTCAGTATTGAGGAACTGAGCACTCCGGTAAACCCTGCAGTTCTGGATCATCCTCCAACGACCGTCAATGAGGACATGGTCAATCTCCTTTGCCACACCGCCAGCGTTGGAATACCAAGTCCAGCGATGAGCTTGTGGGCGCTGAAACCATGAACCAGCCACCCTAAATCCATGACTTCTTGCAAAGTCAAGGAACTTAGTGCTATTCTGGTTCATAGTTCCTGACCCATGGGGACCAACACACACCTCATAACCGTCCCTATCAGTTCCAGTCGATGCATTGAAATCCCCCAAGACTAGAAGTGTATCTCGTCTGGGGCACTGATCAACCACAGACTCGAGCGTGGCGTAGAATGCGTCCTTCACGGTGAGATCACTCGCCTCAGTCGGAGCATAAACAGAGACCAGGGAAATGACACCTAAGGAGTGACGAATCCTTAATCTCATAATACGCTCGTTGACCGGTGTTACCTCAATTATAATTGGGGTCAGCTTATTGGACACAGCTACAGCAACTCCTTGGGTATGGTAACCATCAGAGCGACCAGACCAATAGTAGGTGTAACCACCCACCATTATCTCGCTGCAATCCGGTCTCCGAACCTCAGAGAGAGCTGCAATCCCGATGTCCAAACGCTTGAGCTCAGATGATAACAGAGACAGGTGATCATCCTCTCTTAGGGATAGGACATTCCAGGCACCCACCCGAAGGGACCGCCTCAGGTTAGCCCAAGGAGACCGCCGTCTGGTGGACGACACCTCAGCACCACTCCGACACACTCTCCCGCAATCTGACCCAGGGATGTTACCCCGTGGTTTCCCTCCTATCAAAGATTGGGGGTCCCGAAGGCTTTGCCCCAATCCTGTCATCCGGTGAGCTGCCCTGCGAAGGGAAGCTGCACAGAGGTACTCCCACGGAGTAGGTTTTCAGATATTTTTGCGTTTTTGCGTTTTGCGGAATGAAGGGTTTTACGGTGGCCGGAGTGCAAATCCTGCCACCAACCTCCTAATAAGAAGTGACCCAACTGCAGGAGGACGTCCGCAGACACAGTTGGGCACTAGATATGGATGGCCGTTGGCTCACAATGAGCTCCTCCGCCCTTTGACAGGTTTTGTTTTTAATCCTGCTGGGTGTCCATATCCAAACACCCTCCTCACCAGAAAACCTGGTGGGGGAGACGGTTTAGTCGCCGACAACCCGACCATGGAACAGGTTAGTACAGGTTTACATGGTACCTGTAGCAGGTCATAGATCGAACCTGACCTGACATCAGGTCTTGAATATACAACAATTCCAATGAATATACAATTCTCAAACCCTCTAAGGCGCCAAGTACACACACACACACACACACACACACACACACACACACACACACACACACACACACACACACACACACACACACACACACACACACACACACACACACACACACACACACACACACACACACACACACAACGTAGCTACTTCTGGTGGTCAGGCTGGACCGTGGTGTGGACGCAACTGTCCCTGGATCAGCGTCGGACGAGCTGGCCTTGCTCTCGTCAGGGGGGGGGGGGCAGGAGAAACCGTGGTGCTGTCGACCTCCTGGTCTTGGCCCAAGTCCGCTCACAGCCACCAGGGAACCAGTTCTGGTGCCAAGTTGCGAGCAGGAGAGGGAGGCAGGTCCGCCCACCGTTCGACCCCGTACTCCGAGTCAGCAGAACCCCAGAGCCAACCAAGGTGAGGCACGAGGCTCAGCAAGGCTCCAAGACACGATGAAGAACACCACGATCGAATCAGCACAACAACAAGTATGCTTCCCGCGCAACAGCCTCCACACCAAAAAAATACGATCTTTTTTGTCCCGATCTTCTTCCTCTTCCTTTTCGACCCCGAACAGAACCTTTTTATCCTCCTGTCCTCGTCACTTCCAATCGAGCCGTTTTATTGGACCACCGCCGTCGCCTTCTGCCAATCGTGATCACGGGGCGGAGCCATCCGCAGCACTGTCCTGTGACGTCACGGCAAGCCTCCAGGGACTACTAAAAGGGGTTTACGCAGACACACTTACCCTATCCCGTGTCCCTATCTAATTACGTGACAATTATCATTTCCCCCTTGAAGAAATGAACATTTACTAGACAACTTATCACCACTGAATTGCTACTTATTACATCGAGATCCTGGTAAACTCGAACAGCATGGCATACCTAATTAAACATCCTAATTACCCTTTGAATGCATACCCCCCCCCCTCAAACGTAACACTATGTTAGTACTCAAATTGTTAGTACATTGCTACTCAAATGAACTCGATGCTAATTTTACTCACTTTTGCTCAAGTTACTGACAATACACACACACAGAGAGACACAGAGAGACACAGAGAGACACAGAGACAGAGACAGAGACAGAGACAGAGACAGAGACAGAGACAGAGACAGAGACACAGACAGAGAGAGAGAGACACAGAGAGAGAGAGAGAGAGAGAGAGAGAGAGAGAGAGAGAGAGAGAGAGAGAGAGAGAGAGAGAGAGAGATGGTGCTGCCGAAACTGTGATGAGGTCACAATCCTGGTCGGGTCACTATTCCAACTCAGAAAGTCAGGGTGGGAATTTGGAATTTGTTCAAGGTTCAAGGTGCTGGTGATAGCTCACCTACTCTTTGCAAAGGACACCATGGGATCTTTAACGACCACCGACTAATGCCGGCAGATGGGACGCTCAGTTTATCGTCCATCCGAGGGACGGAACACACATAGTGATGAATAACCATGCCTGTGAAACATCGGGATGGCAGTTTACAGCCGGGTCGGGATTCATACCCAGGCTGGACAGGAAACATGAATTACAATTTGTTAATAGGTTGGCCTGCTATGGCATCCCATTATTTATGAGGCTTGCCAGCAGGTTAAAATCCCATATAGTGTGTTGATTTTTTTCCTTCGTCCATCATTGTTCTTGTTTGTATGTGGCATATTTACAAGCTTCCATCATGAGCCTTTGACTCTTTAAAAAAAAGGTACTTGCAAAAATACAAAATAAAATCGATCGTTCAATGTTCCTCAAGCCAAAATGAGGGGCTGGCAGTGCAGCCTTGAGGTGTGCACATTCACCTCAAATGTGTAGCCTGGGTTCGAATCTTGGCCCAGCTATAAACTTTCACCCTGGTATTTCACAAACAGGGCACGGCATCAGTGGGTGTGCCCTCAGTCCCTCAGGGGGGACATTGAACTGAATGTCTCATTGCAGACATTTAGTTTGTGGAGATCATAGATCTCAGTATGTCCTTCGTGATGACTGGGTGAGTGACCGCCGGCACCCTGAAACTAATTACAAATTCCTGTCACATGGGGTCGAACATGAGACGTGGGCAGCTGTTTTGCGACATACTTGGACCAAAAAAAATGTTCCAGAGCCGACCCGACAAAAAGTTGGGAATATTTGGGGCCATTAAACAAGTAGAAGCACTAGTCGTCCTTCAGCTGTGATTGAGCAATCCCAGACCAAACATGACCTTAAATATTCTTAACATCGAAAGAGCAAAATAGTCTTGGTGAATAAAATATCTTTAAAGTTTGAAAAATAAATTCTACTTTGTAAAAAAAAACAATCAAGCAAGTTATTGCAATCATCAATACTCAGAAAAAAATATTAAATATTTTGACATAGTTTCTCTTCCCTTCCTACAAAACAATTCAAAAGCATTTAGATTTTACATAGACAAAGCTAAATCAAACATCGTACCTTTCCAAGCAACTCCTTACTTATTAATAACAATCACAATAATAACTAGAACAGCACTCGGGAGAGCGCATATCTCCAACAGGCTGAGCAGTTTACGTTGTATGTCCCACTGATACTGGTATGAATGCAGGTTGGTGGGCTTGGGATCATAGTCAGGATCATAGGATCCTGAGTTCAAATCCCACTCGGCTATTGAATTAATACCAGGTGGGGTTGACTCTGCCTGTCGTCCTTCCGAGGTCGGCAAAATGAGTGCCAGCATGCTGGTATCCTGTGTCGGAGTGGTGACCCGTCCAGGAATGTGTCCAATAGCCAAGGAGACTGCTTACGCAGCACCAATGGATGGATACTGGTATGGTGTCATGATTGAAGGCCAAATCTGCATCTGGATGTTAACCAAAATCGAATTGGCTTGTACTCATCACCTTCCCACTCATCCACCTAATTTTGTCATAACCCATTGATAACTTTTTGAGATATCATGTGATGGACATATCCTGCGTCGGAGTGGCGACCCATCCAGGATTGTGCCCAATAGCCCAGGAGACTGCTTCGGCAGCACCAACACTCTTTACAAATTATGGTCCCCAATGGATTTTGGATGCTTTGTATCGTTTTTGGCCCCATCTCTCAATGGTGAATAATTACTTGAAAAAAAATTTATTCTATCCGGATCCTGATCTTCATCAAAATGCAATCAATTCACCCTTATCACACGCTCAACATGTCCACCTAATTTCTTCCGAATGCGTGCACAACTTTTTGAGATATCCTACTCACAGACAGACAGACAGGACAGGAGCAAACAGGGGTGAAAACATAACCTCCGTCCACCACCGGTGGCGGAGGTA
Organism: Eptatretus burgeri; assembly: GCF_056783735.1. Taxonomy (NCBI): domain Eukaryota; kingdom Metazoa; phylum Chordata; class Myxini; order Myxiniformes; family Myxinidae; genus Eptatretus; species Eptatretus burgeri. The sequence goes on along the minus strand of NC_140962.1, from coordinate 11,301,548 downwards.
GTAATTTAGTGTTACTAACATTTTCTAAATTATGTTGAACACCATATTGTGAGAACGATAATAAAACAGGACAATCATCTACTTTGCAAAGTATAATCTCATCCATTTGGAATGTATTTTGATCTCACAAAAGAAAATGAATCAATTTTTGCCAAAACTGATTCCATAAGTTTTATGATTTAAAAAATGAAGTTTGTGTGTTCAACAACGATCTTGCTCGTGCCAGAATGTTGGGGCGGGTGGCACGTGCCAAAAGCGCAAGCGCTTGTCACGTCCGACGAGCCTATGCTAAAGTTAGCCGAGTAAATAAGGCAATGCCGGACCTGATAGTCCATGACCTCCGGAGGTAAGGCAAGAAAAAAAATAACCCTAAAAGGAGTCCGAATGTTAAAGTTGGTTTGCTTTAGAAGACCAAATTTCACTCATCCAGTACTTTTAAATGGTACCGGAAACAGGAATAGCACATCATAATTGATAAAATGCTGTGTTTTGGCAAATGGCTGTCAACTATATACCAACAGAAAGTCTTTTAATAACGAATTATTCATTACAAGCTTCCACAACACCGATATTAAAGACTGGTTTGGGATTGATAGACTGGTATTGAGGTCATGACTGAAGATTCAAGTCTGGACACAAATCTGCATCAATCTTGATGCAATTAAATGACACATTCAAGGTGTGTATGTGAGGTGTTGTGTATCACAGCAAGGCATAGACTCTTGGAGGGGGACATAAAGGAGGCCATATCTTATTTCCTCGCATTCCACTGCACGCAATGCAGTGCAGGCAAAAAGCCTCCACACTTGGGTTCGCATGCAAAGGTGATTATAATGCTTCATTGTTAGACACCGTGTTGGTTGAAAACCTGCCTCCAACACACCACAAAGATCGATTTGTACACAAAGAGCCTCTGTCTCATATGTAAGAGAAATGTAAGGAAAATAGGAGATGGGATACAGACTTTAAGGTACACGCAGAGATCTCATGTGCCTTCAAATCGAAGGCAATTCTTTTCTGATCCCTTGAAGGAAGTTCTAAGCTTTAAAGTTTAAACACAATGAAACTAAATTGGTGACAGATAAGAGATAATGTTCTCATAAAAGAAAATAAAAAAACACTGAAAAGTATCGTATTCAGAGATATCTTTAAGTGTTGTGTAAGGTTGTTCAATGGTGCTGTAGAGCTGAGTTCAGGTATGGGTTTTAGGTGCATTATGGGATCAAATAGCCAGAGCTGTCAGTCATGCTACCAGTAATGAAGGGTTTCAGGAAAAACATGCCAAGAAAAGGATAAATGATACTATCATAACTCAGTGCTTTGCACGCGAACTTACATCATTTTGCAGCGTTTCTAACTGTGCTTTGGAGATCAAGCTCGAGGTGGGAGCAAAGAAAATAGAGTGCGCGAGGAGAAAGTCAGCAAAAACAAGTGATGTAAAAACAAAGGAAACAAATGTGGAGAAAATATGATTTCGAACTTCGTGTTAAAATGAGTAACCAGATATGAAGAGGGATGAGACTAATGATGTAAGAAAGATTAAGCTTGTATAAGACTGAACAGGAATTGCTTTTCTGACACAACTTTAAGGGTCATGAAGGTGCTAGTACATGCACAACACGCACCTGTAAGTGCGGGATACCAGACGAGGTTAGTGTACAGTTATGTATGATGAAGAAGTAGACTATCTGGTGAAGGCTGTTGTCAATGTGCATCAGCGGACGGCTCAACCAATGGATGAAACCAACAGGACGTTGGTTGTTCGAGGTATGCTAACCACCATGGGGGAAGCAAGGAGAAGCTGAAGTTTCAGGTGTTCAGCCTCTCTTTCACTCTGACAAAAATTAATGATGGAAACGTTAGTTCGTCCTTGCGTCTCAAGGTGATTTTTAGATTTTGATGTTCCATATTCTTTACAAAGCATTCTTTGCAGAGAAGCAGTTTCTTGGCAAGGGTTATACTGGGTGGTTGTCCATTGCCTTCCCAGATTGCCTCGTAAAGTGTGCCGTCCTTCAGATGGATGTTAAGCCGTGTGTCCCGTCTGCTAGGCATTAGTCGGCAGATGTTAAAGGTCCCATGGTGTCTTTCATGAGGAGTCGGTGTATTATCGCCGGCACCCTGACAAAATGACAATTTCAGGCCACCTTAAATTGACCGTCAGGACTGAGCAGCCAGTTTGCGAACAACTTTGGCCAAGGATAAAAGCTCATGGAATTGGCAACCCCAAACTTAATGGGGGGGGAAATGGCATAAAGAGAGGAGAAACGTACTTTTATCTCCACTGGAAGCACCCGCTGGACGGACGGATGCACGCAGGCATGCCGAGACGGACATTAGTAAACAATTTATCTAAAACAAAATCATGAATCATATTTCAAACTCCGAACCTGGGAATTCCACATTTTGAGCTGTGTATTCAAATGGAACACCAACCAGGAAACCTTATTTATTTATTTATTTATTTATTTATTTTTTACAAATTAAGTGCACAAATCCTTTTAAAGTATCGAAGGAACTCGAGTAAATGGAGACAAAGTGAAATCACCGATATAAATCAATTTCTCCGATGCTTGCAATGGATATGAAGGAGAACGATTGTATCCTTCGACGAATGATGCCGAGAAAGGTGAAAAGTGATGGTCGAATACACTTTTTAATGCAACAAATCAAGTTTCCTTTGGATTCCTACCCATGGAGCGGGGGGGGGGGGGGGGGGAGGGAGGAAAGGGTGGACGATGGGGGTGGCAGATGCAAATTATTTTGCAGTACAAACACCATTCCTTTCACAATGATGCATCCTGCAATGGGACGGACTGCCATAAAGGCACGCAACAACAGTGGCACAGTGTGGCATGAGCAAAGGCCCCTCACAAGGAGTTCTGTGTTTGTGTACAAGTGGTGCAAGCTATTTACAGGGCTTCCTGTGCGCAGGCATTCCACAGCACGAGTGCCTGCAAGCCTGGCCTGTAATAAGGGCCTACTGGCGGCGTTCCTGTTCTATTTCCTGGCTTGCTATTGCATCGGTACTCTGCGACGAGAAGCAACACTGAACAATTATTTCCCTTATGAGCAACAAAGCACATTTTCCTTTCTCAAAACGCCACCAAACCAAAAATAAAAACTCCCTTTCCACATACAACTGGAACATGTGGACCCATTCATGGAAGAGAATGTGCTTTATTGGTCACAAGGGGAATTATTCTCCACTGCCACTTCTTGTAGCGGAGTGCCAAATGCATAGAAAGCCAGGAAAATCAAACAAATTCCACCGGTAGGTCCTTACATCGAAGAGATGAGAAAACTATGTAATGTTAGAGAATTTGTATTTTAACTGCCGCACAACCTTTCCAAGCATTTTCATTCTCTTAAACCATATCGCAACATCAATAATAGCCAACCCTCCCTCCATTGAAAAAACCCTAAGGCTCCCAATGTACCCCAGCATACCAAGTTTCTCGACGAGCCGCAGCATGAGGCCACCGACATGTAGCTCCCCGGTGACCCTCATGATCAGCTCCTGTTCTAGGTCAGTGACCAAGACTCGTAGTTCCCACGTTCCATCGGCGTAATGTCCATCCGGCATCCGGATCCCCTCAATGAGTGAATGGGACATTCTTGAGGATGAGAGAGAAGGAAAATTTATTAAGAATTGCAATATTTTTTTTTATCCCGACGTTGTCCTAGCATGAGTTACAATAACTTCACGTGAGACAACACACACACACACACACACACACACACACACACACACACACACACACACACACACACACACACACACGATCCCAAACTTCAGGATAAAGCAATTAGTTGGGTGTCATTGTTGAAATATCGTTACACGGTGGACAAAAGCACAATTTTTTTTTTATCCAAAGCATATCCGTGGTGTACCTTCTTGAAAAAAAAAGTAAGCTCCAAAAAAAAATGATGATGGGAAGTGTAATATCTGACGTCATTGTGATGTCATCAGCATAACCTGTCGCAAACTTTTGGTCCTCTTTGCTTTTTCTGTGAATTACTACTTTCGTGATCACGGTCACTGGCAATGATCACGTGATCATTTTATTTTTTACACATTTTCAGTAATGACATCACTGCAACATAGTTAGTCAGCTTAAAAATGCTTATATATCAATTACCTGTTTCTTGAAATATTAAATTATTGACTCAAAATGTCGTCACAGTACTTCACAACCTTATTTTATACATTAATTTGCTCTAATATCTTGTTAGTCTATTGTGACGTCATTATGACGTCATTAAATACACTTCCTGTCATCAGATTTTTTTTTGGAGCTTACCCTCTTTTTGAAACTTATACATGGGCAAAGCTTTTTAAAAAAAAATTGGGCTTTTGTCCACCGTGTAACAGTCCTTGGCATTTTTGTTAACTAGTGCGTGCCCGTACGTGCGTGTCTGTACGTGCAAAAAAAAAAAGAGAAGAAGAATTGTGACGTCAATTGTGATGTCATAGCACCGTGCCCTGTCATTGGTTTGGTAAATAAATGGCAATAACTTGGGAAGCACTTGTCCGATTAATATCAAACCTTGAAAAGGCACATCCTCAGGGCCCCAGCAATATACGTGGCAAGTTTCAATTAGATCGGACCAGTGGTTGTCGAGAAAGAGCGGTCGCAGACACACACACACACACACACACACACACACACACACACACACACACACACACACACACACACACACACACACACACACACACACACACACAGATTGCTGGAATTATAGATAGATGAGGTACCTCACTAAATGTGATGCACTCCACGTTCACTACCCTAGAGCATTCAATTAACTTATCCAATGGGATCAGGAAATGGATGAGAGTCTCACAGAAGGGAACACCTTCCTCATCCAACAATCTGAAGAAATACAACTCCCCCACAAATACCGGCCAATAACCTGTCTACCAACAACATAAACTTTCAACAGGAATAATCACAGAAACAACGTACCACCACCTAACACAACAAGGAGGCCTCGAGGCAGAACAGAAGGGATGCAAGAGAGGATGTTACGGAACAATAGAACACTTACAACTAAACAAGGCCGAACTCAAAAACTGCAGAACGCAAAGAACCAAAAATTGTCCACAGCCTGGATCGGCTATGAACAAAAGAAGCTTTTGACAGTGTTGACAGTCAAGCAGATGGAGAACGCCATGGATCTCATGAATACCGCACTAATCCTGCAGAACTCTGAAGGAAAGATCGAAATACCAGGAGTCTTTCCCCCCCCCCTCCTGTTTTGTGTTTTGCCTTGCTCTAGATCCACCAAGTGAGCTCATTAATGAGCAAGGACATTTATACACCCGAACAACCAATAAAAGAAAATCAAAAGAAACAAGAAAGGTGACGCATCTATTGTACATGGATGATTTTAAACTCTTTGCACCGAACGACAAAAAATTGGCAGAACAACTGAAATTAGTGAAACGGTACTCTGATGATATCAAAATGGAATTTGGCCGAGATAAATGTGCCAAGCACACATTCGTACGAGGTAAACCAACAAAAATGGACATCATAAAAATCGACCTTGCCATGAGCAACCTTTAGGCCAACACAGGTGATGAAAGTTGTCGTCAAGTTTCATCGAAATCACGTGTGTAGTTTCAGAGAAGAAAGCAAATACCTATTTTGGGTGGCCAAACCTGGACCCACTTTGACCATCCCCCATATACACCTTAGACACTGATTTTTTTAATATCTTGAACAAACTTTGGTACATCACGGGTGATGAAGGTTATGGTCAAGTTTCATCCAAATCGTGTGTCACTGACTGACACGGCGCGACGCTAATACCTCACCTGAACAATTCGTTCCAGGTGAGCTAAAATGGCAGAACTGAGCCAATTAGACACGTGTAGATTTTGCAAGGTAGAAACAGAAAGCACAAGTCACCTCCTATCGAGATGTGAAAAACCCATGTCATGACAGCTGTACACACAAAGGCAAAACAAGGTATGTGGAGTAATCCACTGGCACGTCTGCAGAAATTTCAATAATACAGTTCCACAAAACTCATGGAAACTTCAAACAAAAGCAATCATTGAAAACAGGGACATAATGCTCACATATGACTTGGTGATCCCATCCAGGATGAACAAAGAAAACAAAGCACTGTGACCGGAAATAGTACTCAGATACAAAAAGGAAAATAAGGCATTGCCAACTGAGATTTCGATACCCAGTCATTTTGGTCTAAATAATGCAGAAACCAAGAAAATATATACTGATAAATGTCAGTGTGTGTCAGTTAGTGAGTGTGTGCATCTCGTCCATAACTCCAAAACCATGAAACCTCACGGCCCCAAACTTTGCATGCATACTAAGGGGACTCGAAGGCAGTGCATGACTGCGAATTTGGGGGTTTGGGTGAATTTAAACAACCCTTTTGAAGATAATTAATGGCCTTACTTAATTATCCTTTATCAAGGCTCATCCTTTGGCTCCGTTTTGTCATGTGGTCCCTTAGGCGGTGGCTCGCTCGCTGAAAATGTGCAAATTTCATTTTGAAATTTCTCCTTTTTGGCCCTATTGTCTTTCATTATACAATGAGCCACTTCGACATCGATAGATACATATAAAAACGAGAAGGGCACTCGGTAGAGCGCATACCTCCGCCCCGTAATGCCTGATCCACGAGAACATACTGAGCCCAATACATTTTTGAGATAACCCTAACAGCGTATTGTCCCAATGGATGGATGCTATACTGTACAGTACTATATCATTTTTGGCCCTATCTCTCAATGGTGAAGAATCACTGAACAATTCTAGTCATCGGATCCGGATTCGGATCTTCACCAAAATCTAATCAGTTCGTCCTTGTCACACAACCAACCTGTCCACCAGGTTTCGTCCGATTCCATGAACAACTTTTTGAGATATCCGGTACACAGACAAACAAACGACAGATAAACAGACAGAAAGGGGTGAAAACCTAACCTCCTTTACTTTCGGTGGCAGTGGTAAAAAAATGAAACGTTTCCTTTTTTAAAGTTTCTTCAACAGTTTAGTTGGAGTGCTTGATTGGAGCGCTCTTCTGGCTTCGAAGGCTACAAGCTTCCAGGGCGACAACGCAGCACGGTTCTTCATGGGGACACCTCCAGAATTAGGAAGGCAAAATAAATTCGATGATTACAATGAATAAAAATGTTTTCAGTTGTTACAAAGCAATGAATTGCCACATCACGGCAGGATAGCTAAGAGATATGCACACTCACTCCAAGCTGTCTAGCCTGGATTCGAATCTCAACCAGGAAATAAACTGTCATCTAAATGGAGTTCTTTCATCCCCTCTTCCTGTCTAGGCTGGAATTCCTCAAGGTAGTGTTCTGGGCCCCGTTCTTTTTCTGGTTTTCATCAATGATCTCTCCGACTCTCTGGAAAATCCTCTTTATCTCTTTGCTGATGACTCCACCCTCTGCCGTGCCATCTGTCATCCCTCAGACCGGCAAGCAGCAGCTTCTTCACTCACTGCAGATCTGGATAAAATCACAAACTGGTCCAACATGTGGAACATGTCTTTCAATCCGGACAAATCTCACACTCTCACTATGTCTCTCCGAAAGGACCATTTAGCACCCCCCCGCCCCCCATCCACTTTCTCAACAATCCTCTGGAAGAAGTCCTTTCTTTCAAGCTTCTGGGTCTCACTATCTGCCATGATCTTTCCTGGGAAAGCCACATTTCAAACCTCGCCTTCAAAGCCAGTTGCCGACTGGGAATCCTGACCACTTACAAAACTTTTGTCCGCAGCCTGATGGAGTACTGCTCTCCCCTCTGGGCTGGTGCTCCTGCCTCCCATATTTCCTGGCTTCACGCTGTGGAAACCAAGGTATTTCGGATCATTGGCATTTCCCATGATGACGCTAAGTCTTTGGGCCTCTCACTCTCTCACCGCAGGCTGGTCGGTGGTCTTTCTGTCTTCTACCGTCTCCTCTCCAGCCTCACCCCCCCTGCTCTCTCTGCGATTTATCCCTACCACATTTCCACAGAGCGCTCAAGGTCCGCCAACAACCCCCTTCTGGCAAAACTACCAAAATCACGAATCACTGCTCACCTTCACTCTTTCATTCATCTTTTTTTCCCACCTTTTGAATAAACTCCCTCTCTCTATTCAATCCCACTCTTCCCTCCAGGCCTTCAAACCAGCTGTTCACCACCACCTCTTATCATCCCCCATCCAAATCCTCGATCTTTTCAACCCCCGTTAACCCCCCCAAGACCACCTCCTTCAAATTCCCTGCTCTCCTTCCTGAAAGTCCCTGTAATGTCTATCTTGTATTTCCCATGTTCCCCGCCCAATCCCTCTCCCTTCCACAGATCTCCGAATGTCTCTGTTCCCCACTGTTTTGTCCTTCCCACTCCTTCCCCTCTTGTCTCATAACCCCCTTGCTGTGCATTCTGTGTTAGCTCTTATACGAGCCTCGACAAGGCATACAAAAAAAAAAAAAATCGCAGTATTGCACGAGCAGGTTGATTGATCAGCATGTGTGCCGTCTCTCAGATGGACATTAAACTAGACGTCATATCTGCCGGAATTCCCCTCCCCCCCCTCCTCACTCTCTGCCCTTCTCTCCTCCCTCCCCTCTCTCACCCCCCTCTCTCTCTCCCTCCCTTTCCGCTCTCTCTCCCACCCTTCCCCCCTCCCCCTCATCTTCCACTCCCCCCCCTCTGTTAAGAGGACTGTTAAAGACTGGCGGCTTAGTTTTGAAGTTAAAACGGCTTCCCCAGAGTGTATCATGTGCGAATCAGATTTGGAGTGAGCCGACTGGAGGGGTGTAACGGTTGTTGTATGGCTGATTGGGCCGTGGGCTATCCGCCGCTATCGTTCCGTTTCGTTCCGTGAAAAGGGTGCGACTTATTTTCACTCGCAATATGGTCTAAATGATATTTGCTGTAACGTGTAAAAAGTTCTCCATGTGAACAACGCCCAAGTCTGAGCATTAATTAGAAGTTACATGCACTATTTTTCAAAGGCGGTAATCGGCGATTAACTGCGTACGTTGGCCGAGAAGTCGGCCAGCTGGCGTAGCAATATCAGCTGCAACCAATCAGCAACCGTATTTTTGTAAACACGGGTACTACTTGTACTATCATGGCAGCTTCCACGTCGGCCTTAACTTAGTGATGTCCCGAGCAAAATCCCAGGAGAAGTCGCCTTTATGGTGTTTTGCATCTGTCATCGGTACAAGAACAGAATGTATGTCCATTTACTGAGGTTAGATGGGGTAAATATTGCGAGTGCTTGGGAAAATGTCTCGATTTACCCGGGGAAAGTGGTGACAGCGCCCGGTCGCGTTATCACAGTCATGCTGGCATTGGCTTCACCGATATTCCACCGAGCGCTGGTTACCATCCGACGTGCTACAGACGGTTCACTGATAAAAAGAGACGGCTTGCGAGTAAGAAACGATGCTTGCACGCTTTTGAGGGAGCTCCTGAAGTATCTGCAGTAGATGCTTCTGTTCAAAAGCCTGGTGTGCTGTCAATAACCAAAGAAGAGTCTGCCATCAAGATCGGCATTGCCAATCTCTTCACAAGGCCATATCCTCCCACGTATTTGCATCATTTGCAAGAAAGAGTCACGTTATCTTAACCGAGTCCACTGGACAAAGCGTGATAAACTAGTTAAAGCTGAAACACTCACAGTCGGTACGTACCGAGCTATTTGTTATGAGCTAAATCAAATTTGATCATTTTGATTTGCCATTCTGGCTTTGTTTAAGAATAATTAATATTCTTCCGACATCTTAAGTCCTCAAATTATACTTCAGGACGTCTGATTGAAGCTGCCAAGCTGAAAAAAAGATGAAAATGTATTGGTCCACATTAGGAGATCTGATTGTGTTGCTGCAGAAGTCAGTTACCATAAATTATGTTTTGTACAATACACAAGATTTCTCAGCAAGGACAGAGGGCCGGCAGTCGGTACATCTCTAAGTGAAAGGTCTGACTACATATCACATCAGTTGTGCGAAATAATTCCTTCTCATTTCTTCCTGTGGGACCTTATTTATTCAAACTGACGGATGAATCACTTTTACTTTTCCAACAGCACCTTGTATGAAGAAGCTTGCAGAATGTTGTGCCAACATGTGATACAGACAAGAATCATCAACAATGGAGAAGTATTCAGACTAACAAAACTTGTGGATACATTCACAAAAACGGTGAAAAAAACATCATGGTGTCATATTGTCAAATATGAGGTGAGTGTAGTTTGAGTGTGTATGCTTGCTCATGCTGCCATTTTACTGCAAAGTGTAAAGTTGTAAGTCATGATGTGAATTTATATTTTATCCTTTCCAGGAATGATCGCATGAAATCCCTACTGATGCAGACATTCCCACAACAACTGATTTTTCATCAACCACCACAATGGAATATATCACTGCTAGTGTTTAGAGACACTTTTACAGCAAAAACAGTGGCCAGTCAGTGTGCATCAGGATCATCAGACAGTAGTGAATCTGAGACAACTGCTGCTGAAGTGAGTGACTGTGACATTGGCACTGATGCAGGTCCTTCATCTGCAGGTCCTTCATCCAGCCGACCAACCCGTCAGAGCAATGCAGTGCCCATATGAGGTCGGGAGATTGATGCTGATATTGTCCGCATTATTTATAGTGCAGGTATGTTTCTCAAGGCAGAAGTGAATGAATCTCCTGGACTGTTGTGCCCTTGGCCACCTTTAGCATCTGATCTTGGTCTACCTGTTGTCAAGGGCTTGGTCCCAGTAGCTTTATACAACTTCTTAGCTTGGGTTGTTGGGGCTCGTGATGAACCAGCCATTGAAGATTTTGTCCGCTTACCCAAGGATGAAGAGCTGAAAATATTTTCACTCTGCCAGGACATTATCCTGCTTGCATCCAAAGGTAAAAAAAAAAAAACAAACACCCAAGTCTCTGTGTTTGGGTATGACCATTCGTCATTTGACAGGGTCATCCCAGTTACTGAACGTGATGAACAAATTTGGTCATTGTGCATCACGGGAAACTGTTGTCCGTTATGAGACTAGCATAGCTGAACTACAGATCCAGCAGTCTGCTAATTCCATTCCCGCAGGTTTCTCTAGGCATGTCAATTCTGTGGATGACACAGGACCCTGCCCCAGAAATGATCTTGCAGGTTGTCAACTGCGCCTGTAGAATGTCAAACTGCAAAACAGGACAGTGTTCGTGTCACTCCTCTACCTTGTCCTGCACAGACATATGCAAGTGTCGGAATTGTGAGAATAGTTCGAAAACACCGACCGAAGAATTATTCGAAGGGGGGAATGAACAGGACGACGATGCCGATGATGATGCTGATGACGGTTAGATGAAAATAACCAATGTCACATACCACAGCTTTTCGTCGACATCCATCTTCCTCGTCCTTCCAGTAACAATCTAGTCGTGGCACGGCATTTCAGTAACGCATTTTCTTTATGTAGCAGCTATTGTCTCTATGACAAATAAGGTTCATTTTATAAGGTTCATTATCCATTCACTTAAGGCTCAGTAAACAAATCCCGAAGACCAATAAGGTTCCACCTTGCCATTGCGAGATATTGATGATTTTTGATTTGATTTCCCACCGATGTGTGAATTTCCTTTCGTGTTTCAGCGAGATCGACAGATTGTGATACATGGCTTAATCAGTCATAGGAAGATAATTAAGAATTAATTAGTAATTTTGTGAAGATGATTCTGTGTAGTCTTCCCTTAGCAGAATGTGGTGTAGGTTAGTTAACAGCTTCGCTGTTCACATTTCCATTTCTGTTTGCACAGAAAGTGTATAAGATGAGAATGTTATCCGTCTTTTAATGACGAAGTGCCTAATTACTGTCGGAGTATGATGGCGATAATCCATGAATGTTAAGTAAGCAGGTTGTTGTATCCGTACGCACAGTTTCAAATCTCTAGGTCAGTCGATGTGGAAGATGAAGCCTTGTCAATATTTAGATAATTAGTGATAATAAAAAGATTTGATCTCGCTCAGGCTAAAGTAACGATTTGCATTGTTTATATTTTCCACATTGGCCACCCCAGGACCACGATATTTCCGAAAGTGGAAGATAGTAGAACGTTCTGTGGTCTTCAGTCATTTCAGACATCTCGGTCGGTATTGGAGGTAGATACAGGCTCGTAAAAATGAAGGAATTCCTCAAAAATCGCTTTTTTTTTCTGAATGATGCACCTTGTTGCAGTTTTCATTATCTTGACAAAGTGTTTACATGGTCGATACTCCTGATTCGTGAGCTGTGTTGTTGTGTCTGATGCCCCCGTAGAGTTGAGGCTTGGGAGATGTATATTCGCCGAGATATACGATCGGCAAAATGGGGAAAAACGCCAAAATGCCACTTTTCGCACCCTGACGACCAACTTCGACAGCTCACTGTGCCTTATTGAGCTAAGATCTCGTGGAGAACTTTTGTCCTAATGTCCACCATACACGTGTCTACAAGCAGCCCAAAGTTCACCTCGCACCCCTTCCTCGGAAGGAAAAGTGTTTTTAGGGCCTTTTCATAGGAACTGCCCACGGCCTAGATGCATGCAAGCCTTTGCCAGATCATTAGCATGGGTTTTATATGGCAGTTAAAAAAACTGTCAGTTAAAAAGAAAATGTTGCTGTTTGGGTGTATTTTATTGCCCTTCCCTTCCCTTCCCCTCACCTCACGCTGCCTTCCCTAACCCGCCCCTCATGCCCCCTTCTCTTCCCTTCGAGTCCTGGGAGGATTCCATGATCCCGCTTATGAAACCCGAATCATGGAGACAACAATCAACGACACACATGTTGGGTCACCCAATCGATACCTGGTTATTTAGACTTCAGTAAACCATCAAGAAATTTGATGTTTAAAGCTGCCTCAAAAATTAACCCGAGAGTGTACCACATCAATGATGGCCGAAAGGGCTTCATTTCCTTGTCTGAGGTCAGTTTCTTCTCAATGTCCTGTATTTTTTTTTTACTTTTCAACAATTTTTTAAAACACACACACACACACACACACACACACACACACACACACACACACACACACACACACACACACACACACACACACACACACACACACACACACACACACACACACACCTTAGTGAACACAGCAGCTTGCACCCCTGTATGACTATGGTGATAGACTTTGATTTATGCTTCGTTGTGACACTTAACGTAAAGATAGCCTTCGTGCTTTACCGTCAGTGTCCAGTGAACTTATCTTCATCATTGTCACACAACCCAATACTGTAAATATGTCAATATTGGGAAAACCCATTGTGTGTCATTGGCTAATACACAATAAAGCCCAGAGCACTGTCACGTGACTAGAAATCTGCCATCTTCATTTTCCTGGCAATCATTTTGTGCTACATCATTTTTTTTGTTTCGTGGAACGTTTTTCATTGTCGTGGGAAGGAAGACGATTTATGATTCTAAAAAAAAGCACAACTGAGAGCCTTGCTACACCACCAGTACAAGGAAAACAATTACAATTGCCGTGTCAGTTCTTGAGACGTGTTCAGGAAAGGATATTGAGGTGGTTTCATGACACATTTTTACCCTGATGTTTGGAAGAATCCATCCATCCATCAGGACCATCCTCTGTGCAGAGCGTTGGTGGTGCCGAAGCAGTCTCCTTGGCTATTGGGCACAATCCTGGATGGGTCGACACTCCGACGCAGGATACCAGCAAGCTGGTACTCATTTTGCCGACCTCGGTAGGATGACAGGCAGAGTTATAACCACACCTGGTATTAATTCAACAGCCAAGCAGGATTCAAACTCAGGACCCGAGGATTCCAAGCCCACCACTTCCTGCCATTAAGCCAACACCAGGGTTTTTGGAAGAATAAGCAGGTGAAAATGGCATCCACTACGAGACCACATACTGCTATGGAAACACGAGTCATACTTGCACAGAGTTCGGCCATAGGGAACTTACCCAAACATTTTCAAACTGCTAACCATTTTTGCCAGTCATTACAGCAAGTGCCAAGTGCCCATTCACATCGACCAAAAGCCGTTACGAAGCCAACCATGGGAGGCAAATGACTCAATGAATCGACCCTATTA